>NC_139220.1:314658829-314988829 GCF_055691185.1 Crinia signifera | reverse complement strand
AACCACGGGCAACGCTGATCCTCCCTCCCAGTTTCTCCTGTGCCCAGAAACTATCTTCTTGTCTTTATATGCATATGTAACAGTATGGGATACAGTATACAAAGCTTTGGGAACATATTACAGTCATTTACATAACATGAGGGAATATTTCCCTCCAGTAGCACACATACTCAGCCTAATGGAATAACCTGTTTGGATTATTCAGTATAACATATTATTATTGTCCGACATACAGCCCTGTGATGTCCCCTGTATGCAGCAGTCTGGGGAACACAGCTCAGATATGATTACAGTCAGTATAACATCCTATTATTGTCCGACATACCGCCCTGTGATGTCCCCTGTATACAGCAGTCTGGGGAACACAGCTCAGATATGAATACAGTCAGTATAACATCCTATTATTGTCCGACATACAGCCCTGTGATGTCCCCTGTATACAGCAGTCTGGGGAACACAGCTCAGATATGAATACAGTCAGTGATAATATCCGGTTATCGCCGGCATTTTGCAATTCTCTTTGCTGAAGCGCAGAAAGAGGCGGGAGAACAACATATGACGGAAAGGGGCGTGGCCTGGTTCCGTCACACAGCACCCCTGTTGTTTACCGCCGCTGCGATTCACGGCTACACAATGTCCCTGCGTATTGCTTATCCCTGGCCCTCCTGGGCTCAGCCATTCACAGTTTATCGCACAACCTCCAGTACTCCTGGTACAGGGTTTTCCACTGTCAGGTGGGAATGTTTCCTCCTCGCCTTCCCTTTTGGTTGTTCCTCCTCCCTCCGCCTCTGGCGCAACTGGGAGGGGCCCGATCTGCGCACGCAGACCAGCATCAGGGAACCTGGCCGCTCTTAACAACAGTGCTGATGTTGTCTGCAGAGGAGCGGCGGGTACCGACAATGTCCCTCCCTCAAACGCTTTCACATCCACCCCACTTGGGTCTGAAACCTCCCCCAGCCCCTGAAGCTGCTGGGCCTCCCCTGGGCAACCTTCCATCCATGTCTGTTCATCCACCTTGCAGGGCCTCAGCACACTCTGCCCCCACCTGCCCTCAGCACTAGGCAGTGGCCCAGGGAATTCTCCTTCACACCATAGCTGCAGAAGAGCAGGAGGTATCCGCAATCCTTCCCTGGCTCTTCCCTTAAAAGCCCCCACAAACACCTCCCCCAGTTCTAAATGGTCCTCTGGACCCTTACGTGATGCTTGAAGGTCCTTGCTGGTGGGATCCTTCTCCCCCACCTCCCAGGGCCTGAGCACACCCAGCCTCCACCTTCCCTCAGCAGCAGGCAGCGGTCCTGGGGATTCTCCTTCACACAATGGCTGCAGAGAAGCAGGGGGTATCCGCGAGTCTCCCCCTGATTTACCCACAATCCCCCCCCTTGGGTCGAACACCTCCCCCAGCCCTTTGAACAATAACTGCTGGGCCTCCCCTGGGCAAACTTCCATCTTCCCCAGGGTGCACTGCTTCCCCAGCCTGGCTATGAGAGGGGCTGGTGGGGTGGCATTGTACGGCAGCACTGCTGGCATCTCCCTTACAGCCCCAGGTGCAAACTCACATTCTCTTGCTCGTGCCATGCTGGGTAGTGAGGTGTCTTCCTCTGAGGTGCAGGGGGGTGATGAGCTATGCCTTTGACCATCCCCTCCATGTTTGCTTGCTTGGCTGCCTGTTTGCTGCAGCGGCTCCCCGGGCACATAATTACAGTCAGTCACTCTTGCAGGGGACTCGCAGAAGCGCTGCACCCCAGCCTCTACTCCCTGCTCTGGCACCCCGGTCACATACCTGCCTTTTGACTTCAGCTCCTCCTGGCTCTGATGGCTAAGTGGGAACAGTCCTGGATAATCCTCCTGGGGTGGTAGAGTGGCAGAGCACACACCAGACACATTTCCTTCCATCTCCCCCTGCTGAATATGCTGGGGCTCCTGGGCAAGATGCCCTCATTCCCTGGGCCGCTGGTGGTCATGTAGGGGAGAAGTACTGCCCCCTCTGCTGGGGCACAATCCTTGCAGACCCTCTGGCCGCTAGTTTCAAAGTCTCCATCTCCCACATCTGCAAAAGGGAAGATGTACTGCCATTCTTCCTGGGGTGCCAATTTTGGGTGCACCCCCATCCTTTGGCTAGCTGCTTGGAGCAGTGGCTGACCACTGCTTTGTACCTCCTGTGGCGAGGACTCAGCCATCACAGTCCCAGCCTCCAAGATATGCTCTGCTCTGGGGCTATTCTCTGGGGCAGCCCCTGCACTGTATACTAGCACTGCTCCATCTATCACGGGCTCCGTGTGCACCAGTCCATCATCACCATGTGGGGCCACAGTGCCCAGCTCCGCCACACTACTTGGCACAATGCAGGGGGAATAAATATCCTCTTCCCGATATCCATCTGCCACAATCACAGTCCATGATGTTAGGGCTCCTTTAGAGTCCGGGGTCCCTGGTGCGATATCACAGGGACACTCCACAGCTAGTTCCTCATTTCCCAACTCACTGAATGGGAACAGTTCTGTGATTTCTCCCTGTGTCAGTGGGGAATCTAGTTCTGTGGCTCTCTGAGGATGCATGAGCCGCAGCAGCCGCTGTTCCTCTGCCTCCCCCCGCTGACACTGGTCCAGCCACTCTGGAGAATTCAGCTGCCCCTGTGCCAGGGCGACCCTCTCTGCATTATCATAACAGTGCAGGAGACACTGCAACTGCTCCTGGACACTTCTCAGTTCTCCTGGACACAGGACCCAGTTCCTATACACGCTGAATGCATGTAGCGGGTCCTCTTGTTGCTCGTACACCCATCGGATAAGAGTGCAGTGTGAGCGGCCTTCGGGGGGTGTGCTGCATCGTAGCCTCCATTCGTCAGTTAGGTCCTCCAGACTCATTCTCGCTAATGGAGCTCCAGATTCTGCAGGCCACAGTTCCTCTGCCTCCCCCCCTGGGATCTCGGTAGTGGACCCCTCGGTCATCCACCCCGGTGGCACCATCAACTCCTCCTCCCTTTGAGTTCTCTTTGCGGGCTCCTTCCCAGGAACCACGTTACCCGGTGCTGGCACGCTGGCCTCAGCGATCCGGCTTCTATGCATTAGCTGATGCGTGGCGTTACTTACTTCTGTGACAAAAGCCTTCCACGCCACCGTATGCAGCAGGTTTCCTGCAGCAGCCTCAGATACATACTGCTTAAATTCATCGGTCAGGTAAGCTGCTTTCTCCTCTGTAGTAGCTCCTGTCCATACATTAATCCACCGATATGCTGCTTCCCAATCCTCCCAGAGATGCTGCATCAGCGTGGATGGGCTTCTCCAGTCCCATTCCTCAGCCAGACGACTCCATGACGATTCCTCATCTATGAGCCTCACTGCTCTGGGTGACTGTGGGCACCTCTTGCCTCTCTTTGGACGTCTCTGTCCTTTTCCTGGAGCCATTCTCCACACGGGCTGCACTCGTAGAGCTTGGTCAGCGTCACTTGCTGGACCCCCTTACGTCAGCTTCCGCTTCTGGGCCACGGCACACTCCGCCGTTCCCTCGCTTGCAGGGATTGTCCCCTGGACAAGCCGGCACTTAAGCAGAATTCTTCCCTCGCTTAATGCCCTCGCAAAGTATACTTTTTTTTCTCCCCGGCATCCTTGTTAGGAACAATGGTTACCAGGTCCCTCAAACATGAGCTAATACTGGCCAATTACTGGCTATTGTGTTTCCAGAGCCTGGTCGCATCAAGATACGAGCCCCTAGCTCTCCCTCCTTTGGGTGTGCGATCCCCACCGCTTGCCACCAATTGTGATGATCCCGGGATCTTGCAGCAGCGCAGCGCGACTTATGCCTCACGCAGAGCCCCCAGGGTCACTCCGAGTTCTAAAGATCGCACAGGAATACACAATAGCAAAGGTACAAAAGTATTACCTTTATTTTACACATGGGTTATACATGTAAAATCAGCAATTACAGTCTATATACAATATATACAGAAAGGCCATCAGTATTAGTCACGTTATCAGAACCTTACCACGACACCACTCAGGTTAGCTTCAGATGGACAGGACCCGCAAGTCCACAACTTCCAGCGCTGACGCTCAGTCACTTCTCTCCCTTCTCTCCCTCCAAACACCCACTTACATCCCAAAAGCACCCCTCTCCCCCTCCCTCAGGAATTCTTAACCCTTCCTATGCTGGGTGCAGTTGCATGAATGTAACAGGGTCTCCTATTACCTGTCCATTGGCTGATTAACTCACTCCGTTCATCTGGCTTTGAAGCTTGTGTACGTGAGGGATTTCACACCTTCATGTGAACAGATCTCTTCTCTGGAGACTGACCCTGGTGTTATCCATCCTTAGCCTCTTGTTATTTGGGGGGGGGAAGTGTATGTCTCTGCCACTACCTGTAGTCTCTGTTACTAAACAGCCTATAAAGAGGCCCTTTGATCCCTGAACCAAAAACTATAAACAAACTGACCAGATTCTAATCTAAGCGTTTGGTCACTTCTACCCGGACCATTTGTCTCCACATATACAGTTACAATATTTAAGTAATACGCATTTG
This sequence comes from Crinia signifera, assembly GCF_055691185.1. Taxonomy (NCBI): domain Eukaryota; kingdom Metazoa; phylum Chordata; class Amphibia; order Anura; family Myobatrachidae; genus Crinia; species Crinia signifera. Next base: position 314,984,313 of record NC_139220.1, on the reverse strand, counting down.
GGAAGACTGCCATAATTAACTTCATAGTCACAAATCCCTTATTCATGATACCATCGCAGTTTACTAAGAACATTACCTGGAGGCAGTGACGTAACCACGGGCAACGCTGATCCTCCCTCCCAGTTTCTCCTGTGCCCAGAAACTATCTTCTTGTCTTTATATGCATATGTAACAGTATGGGATACAGTATACAAAGCTTTGGGAACATATTACAGTCATTTACATAACATGAGGGAATATTTCCCTCCAGTAGCACACATACTCAGCCTAATGGAATAACCTGTTTGGATTATTCAGTATAACATATTATTATTGTCCGACATACAGCCCTGTGATGTCCCCTGTATGCAGCAGTCTGGGGAACACAGCTCAGATATGATTACAGTCAGTATAACATCCTATTATTGTCCGACATACCGCCCTGTGATGTCCCCTGTATACAGCAGTCTGGGGAACACAGCTCAGATATGAATACAGTCAGTATAACATCCTATTATTGTCCGACATACAGCCCTGTGATGTCCCCTGTATACAGCAGTCTGGGGAACACAGCTCAGATATGAATACAGTCAGTGATAATATCCGGTTATCGCCGGCATTTTGCAATTCTCTTTGCTGAAGCGCAGAAAGAGGCGGGAGAACAACATATGACGGAAAGGGGCGTGGCCTGGTTCCGTCACATGTGCGTGTACATGTAGTAGGGACTATAGATTGTAAGCTCCACTGGGAAGGGACTGATGTATGTGAGTGTTGAAATATTCTCTGTAAATCCTTGAGTAAGTTTCAGAACCCACTGCGTTTAGCTGACGTACTGGTCTCATTATCCAGTCAATGTCTGGAAAGTTAAAATCCCCCAAATTAATACCTGCCCCTGATCTGCTAATTTTTTTTTATTTGGTCTAAAAGTAGTACCTCATCCCTTTCATTAATTTTCGGGAGTCTGTAACATACATCTTTTAATAGTTTATTTGATTTTTTTGTTGTTTTCTCATGGCATCAGCATTATCCTCAGCTATCCCCAAGCTCATTTCTTTCCCATATGGTTTTAAGTTTGTTCTTACATAAAGGCACACCCCCCTTCTATTTTCCCTGTCTTTTCTGAAAAGGGTACATCCCTCCATATTTATAGCCCAATCGTGTGACTTGTTGCACTATGTTTCTGTTATACAAATTTTATCATAATCATCCCTTGCGGTCAAGGGGAGTTATTCTGATTCACTCGGAAAGGCACAAAAACTCTCTAATGGACAAAACCATGTGCACTGCAGGTGGGGCTGATGTAACATGTGCAGAGAGAGTTAGATTTGGGAGGGGGGTGTACTTCAAACTGATATCTATATTGCAGTGTAAAAATAAAGCAACCAGTATGTACCCTGCACAGAAACAATAAAACACCCAAATCTAACTCTCTCTGTACATGTTACATCAGCCTCACCTGCAGTTCACATGGTTTTGTTCATTAGAGAGTTCTTGTGCCTTTCCGAGTGAATCAGAATAACCACCACGGTTTCTAGTTCCCCAATTTTGCCGCAAAGCTTCATGCATTGGCCAGTAAGCATTTCAGTTTACCTTCTCACTTTTCCCCTTTCAAGGTTTGTTTATGTTCTTGATGTTCTACTGATTTCTTACTAAATCTATTTTTTCCCCGACCCCCCTTCTCCATGCTCCATTCTCTCGCTTTCCCTCTCCTCACTACTCTGTCTTTCTAGCCCATAGTTTCTATTTGTATCCCCCCTATATCTAGTTTAAATTCACTGAGGAGGTACACAATGTGACCACTGTACACCAGACTGCCAGTGAGAATGTGCCTCCTGGCTGTGAACGAGGGAGCTGTTTAATTTCAGACATGCCATTTGGGGCAGATGACTTCCAGAACTAAAAACACCAGATCCCGGCTTCCATGGCTGCCATGCCTCAGTCTAGTGAGAGGACACCTACTGAATAAATAATTGTGAAATGTTAATCCCAGTGGTGTGGGAAAGAGGGAAGGGAGGAAGATGCCTGGGTTGGACTCTCCCAGTCCAAAGCCGCAATGATGTTGCGTGTTCAAGGGATGCTGCTCCTGGTTACCTTCTCCCCACAGTGAGCTGCCACATCAATATTTCCACTCCGCTTTGGGGACAGGAGGGGTCCGCTGTAAAAGCAAGCCTCCAGAGTGCAGACTGCTGGTATTTCTTTTTTCCAGGAGGTCCCAGAGTTTGTTTGCCTCCTTCCACGATGGCCTCGGTTCTTGTACCGGATGCGGCCCTAAACTTTAGGCCATGGCTTAATCTGGAGGCCAGGCCAAAGCACTCAGGAGCACAGAGTGTGAGCTCCCTGGATCCGCCGTTGCTGACCTCTGATATTAATGGTTGATCCTTAGAAGCAGGGTCAAGCAAGGGGCTCCTAAACTGCCCGGTAATAGACTAAAAAGCCTTTTATAAAGGCATACAGCTGTGAGATCTGTAAATGTGCTGCTGCTCAGTTTGCTGACCAGAGCACACCCCCAGTATTGTTATTTTGTTGTTTGTTTGCCTTCTGTTTTCCTTCAGTATGACACCAGTATAATCATTCGTTCTGGCAGCTGTCTAAAAAATAGTAATAATAATCGATTTTTGTCCTTGCAATATCCCTATGTTTGTTAAATGTATTTAATTGTCTTAATTTTTTTTTGTTCATGTTTAAATACCAATGTATTTGCAACTACTACTGCATTGTAACATATTTATTAAAGAATGTTATACGATCATGTATAATTGAATAATTTTCATAAAATATATTCTTTAATCTTATACTGAAAAATGTCTAATAATGTAATCGCAAATCATAAACATATTTATATACTGTATAATAATAGTCTACTAAAATGTTTTTTTTATTATGAAAACCGATCAATGGCAAAAACTAGAAAAACAATAATATAGTAAGACACCATTATAACATAATCAAATGTGTTTTTTTTTTTTTTATTGAAGTCCATAGATATAACTGCTGTGTTAATACTGGTACAAAAAGAAAATGTAAAATAATGCATTTTCACTCATCACTAAACATAATAGTTGTTAATACGGTATTGTTTCCTAGCACGGCGCCCACTAAGCAATTTGTGTACTAGCATCGCAGACCATATCGCATGCGATGCGACGATATCGGCCGATGTTCTACAATGTCATACAACTTTAAAATTGTATGGCATTGTATATGGCATACAATGCCATACAATGGGATGGGATGCGATTATAAATTGTATAAGCACCCTAATGGGTGCTTACAATGCTTAAATGCAACACCACTCCACCCGCCAAGTATAAACGTGAACTCGAAGCGTGGCGAGCACAGTGAGCCCGCGATCCACGTCATACCCCCACTATCCACGTCAGCGTGGAGTTGATTATATAAAGAGTGGCGACCGCGGCGAGCCACCAAGCCCAAAGCGTGGCGAGCGGATGTGGATACCTTCACAGGTATCCGCGTCCCCTCGCGGGCTTCACAGGTATCCGCGTCCCCTCGCGGGCTTCACAGGTATCCGCGTCCCCTCGCGGGGCTCGGGCTCGCCACACTTTATAAAATCAACTCCACGCCGACGTGGATAGTGGGGGTATGGAAAGTTCGTAGGACGCGTACCGCTGCCCCTCGCGGGCTCTCTGCGCTCGCCACGCTTCGGGTTCACGTTTAGACTTGGGGGGTGGCGTGGGGGTGCATTTAAGCATTGTAAGCACCCATTAGGGTGCTTATACAATTTAATATCGTATATGGGTCAAAATCGCATCGCATGCCATCGGGTGTATGGCATGTGATGCAATAAAAAATCGGGCGACTATTTAACGTGGGCTCCATGCTAGTACACAAGTACCCAAATTGCTCAGTGGGCTATTCTGCATAGGGAAATCACATCGCATGGGCCATTTTAGGGCCATGCGATTTTCCTATGTAATTTATTCACTGCTCTCTCAGCCCCGGGGCATCACATCGCATGCGATTGCATGTCATTTTATAAGGTGTTTGATGCCATGACATTAGGTATACAATCATATGATTGTATGTCCCCAAAAATAGGTTTAACGCACCCCCCCACTATCCACGCCAACCTGAAGCGTGGCGAGCGCAGCGAGCCCCGCAAGGGGCGGCGGAACGCGTCCTTCGATTTTTTCATTATCCCACTATCCACATCAGCGTGGAGTTTGTTTTAAATAGTGTGGCGCGCGCAGAGAGCCACTGAGACCGAAGCGTGGCGAGGGCAGCGAGCCCCGTGAGGGGACGCGGCATACATGTAAAGTAATCCGCGTCCTCACGGGGCTCGCTGCACTCGCCACGCTTCGGGGTGGCGTGGATAGTGGGGGGTGCGTTACATCTATTTTTGGGACATACAATCATATTATTGTATACCTAATGTCATGGCATCGCACACACCTTATAAAATCGCATGCGATCGCATGCGATTTTGCAGGACATGCTATGCAATGAGATGCAATATTGGGTGTACAAAAAAAAATTACATGAAAAAATCGCATCGCATGCCGCTATAATGTCGCATGCAATGCGATGCGATTTCCCTACGATGCCATACGTAGAAAATCTGGGCGCCGTGCTAAACAAAACAAGTAATGATAATACAGTATGTAGGACTACAAGAACACAAAGTGATGTGTCCTCCTTAATTCTAGAATTACCAAATATTTGAATGCAATTTGAATGCAATGTTCCATTTGTTCAATCATATGCTTACATATATACTGTATACATTGCTTCATCCTTTATTCAGGAATGTATATTGTAATTGGCTCTTTTTCTAAACCTCGTCATGAGATGTTTTCTAGTGTTTACTGTAGGGCGAAATAAAATGATATAACATTTTGGCAAGAACATGCAACAGAGCATGGCCCAACTGGAGGACAATATTGCAAAGATCTCCATGGCCACAATGTACTTACCACTGGTGGAAAGATGAGCTGGAATGAAAGAAAACCAGACGCTGAGAAAGGCTATCATGCTGAAGGTAATGAATTTGGCCTCATTAAAGCTATCAGGGAGATGACGAGACAAGAACGCAACAACACAACTAATCACAGCCAATACACCAAGATACAATAAAGTACCCCAAAAGGCAGTGGCTGAGCCCTCATTACATTCAAGAATGAGGACTTCCGGTTTGACTTTATCATTATATTCAGGGAAAGGTGGGAAAAATGTAAGCCAAATGAGACAAATTAGGAACTGGAAGAATGTTCCTAAGCTAATGACTTTACAGGAGACGTGAGGACCAGCCCATCTTTTTAAATAACTGTTTGGTCTAGTTGCCCTGAATGCAAGGGAAACCATGATTGTCTTGGCCAAGATGCATGAGACACAAAGAGATGACACCATACCATAAGCAACCTGACGTAAAAGACACTTCTCCCAATGAGGATAACCAATAAAGGCCAAAGAGCAGAGGAAGCAGAAAGAAAGGCAGATCAGGAGAAGACAACTGATGGTGTAATTGTTGGCTCGTACAACAGGAGTGTCTTTGTAATAAATGAGAAGCCCTAAAATAGCTAAAGGTACAAAGGATGAGGTGACAGTGGTGGTTGTTAATGTTATACCCAATGGTTCTTCATAGTTTATAAATTCAATGGATTTTGGCAAACATCGGTCTTTATCTTGACTTGGCCATTGATTCCATGGGCACTTCGTGCAGTCAGTGGAGTCTGAAAAGATGTAAAATTAGACATGGGAAATTGTCAATTACCACTATTTTCAAACAAATTTTTGTTCGTCTATTTTCTTCTCACCAGTCTGATTGGAGATCTCTCCATGGGAACATGTGACACATTGATAACAGCAACTTGGGTCCCTTTTCTTGGTAGCTTTTCTGAAACCCGGGGGACAATTTTTACTACAGACTGAAATTGGAACCTAAAAATAAAACAACTTTTTTTTTTTAACATGAATGTAATAAAACATATAAAGTGCATCATACAATTGAAAATACTGAAAAACATTGTATTTTCTGTTAAAAAAAAGAAAATGTTATTCCTTGTAGTTGCTAGTCTTTGCATTGTATACCTACCCTACAGTATGTATTTAAGCTCTTTTTTGGGACTGTAATGGGGCCTACACATGTAGTGATTTTGCTGAGTGATCTGAGCATTGCTAGATCACTCAGATCACTCAGATCGCTCAGCAAAATCACTCAGCACATAGTGCTGCACAGCAGTGTGCTGAGCAATCTGTCATAAATTCACCATGACAGACATTCATGCCCATATACAGTGGGCATTGGGAAAAAATGGAGAAAATCTGGTGCCCATGGATGTACCAAATGTCTGCAGAAAGAAGGCATAGTCAAAAAACCTTATTGTATCTTTGACAGCATATAATTCTCTAAAGAGTGATCAAAATAAAACTATAAATTAGATGTCATTGAACCATACCAGTCATAGTAAGACAACCTAGTGGTTTGCTTACATTTTTTGTAAAATTTTGTGAAATAATGAAGACTGAGCATGAGAGGGTGAGCCAAAAAATAGTAACAACCAAAGACTAGTGACAGCCTCCAAGATGTACAGCTAAATCAGGAGGCATTGCGGATGATTGGTCAACAATGTTGAAGTCGACAGTTGAAATGTTGACCACTATTGGTCGACAGTCAATAAGTCAAAAAATGAAAAAAAGTCGACATGATATAGGTCGGCATTGACAACAGGTCAAAACAAGGGAAAAAGGTTGACACGTGAACCTTACATACATGCGGTACACTTATATGGTGTCCATGTCGGTAAATTTTGACATAGACACCAAAAAAAAGGGAAAACATATGACCTTTTGCTTGTGTTGACCTTTTGTAAATGTTAACGTATGCAATGTTGACCTTTTTCATGTGTTGATCTATTGCTTACGAGCCGCATGCCGGTGTCACCCACCAAGGGGATGTGTGACATCAAAATTCTCAATGAACTCTGCTCAATGAAAGGTGCCAGGAGCTGCACATTAACTGCTGCACCTGGCTCCTGTCACTATGTAGAAGCCAGAACTTCAGCCATAGAACTCCCTAGAGGCAACCCACCTCTCACAGAGCCCTACAATGCCACAAATGGGCAAGACTGTACCACTCCTGAAAAGATGTCCCTCTTAAATGAGACCACACCCTTTTGTACGCAACTGCACCAGGTGTCGTCAGGATGAGTGAAACCATTGGATCCAGTTATCTGCCTCTAGCTGAAGAGAGACAAGCTGGACACATTTTGTTGATTAAATATCTGTGCATGCTCATAATACATTCAAACAAAACTGATCATATCTGCAGACACCACTAGGGGGCGACTTTATGTCCACTCTGCTCTATTTCTGAACAGCTCCAGTACCTGGCTCCTGATTTGCATCAGGCAAATCGGGAATGTTATTATGTTGAGTTGATTTTTATTGCATGGACATAGAGAAGACAATTATCCTGTCTTCGAAATAAATAAATAAATAAATAATAATGGAGTTAAAAACACCTAAATAAGTCTAAACTGTAACATTAACCTTTATTTCAAGTAGTAGTGAGAGTACTGTACAAGGCTTCTTACCATGTGATCATCAGAAGACCATTGTATATCACTGATGTTGATAATCAGGGCTTGTTTGTTGGCAGATGTGGTATGATATCTTCCCACCTTGACCAGCCTCATTGTTCCTTCAGGACTTAGTTGCCAGTTGATGATATCATAAACAGGAGGTGGATCCCCATTGTCATCAAAGGAGAAAGTGATGTCACTGCCCAGATTCACCCGCACCTTCTTCATATAGTGTGACATCTATAAGTGAAACAAAGGAAGTAGGTCTTGTTTCCAAATTGTGATGGAACAGGAAAGAGCAACAGTGTGCAATGGGGAAATGTTAGGACATAAGGCCCTGGCTGTGAGCAGTCTTGGGCTCATCACAGTAAAAAGCTAACATGGGGGAGCTATACCCACTGCACCTCCAAATCCTACAACATTGCCAGAAATATGTTACCACGAAGCCACAGGGGACCAGCCACCTCCAGGTGCTGCAGCAGCAAAGGATAGTGACACTAGCAAGGGATCACCCTCACCCTCCCCCCAGCCTCCATTGCCAACTAGCCTCTTATGGGTGGCTAACTATAAGACCACCCCTGTGTGTCATAAATAGGGTGAAAATAGCTAGAAGGTGGTTGGCAACAGATTCTGGGGTGGGGCAGAATGATCTATCACTGGTGCAACTACAGGTGGCTGGTCCTGGTGGCTTCACAGAAGCTTCTGGACGGTGACATTGTAGCATTTAGCGTTACAGTAGGCGTGACGCCACTATTTTAATTTTGGACTGTATTGCCATCCCACGATCCAAACCAACATTGCCTGTGGCTTTCATACTTCTCCATTTGTCACAACTTAAGGAGAGAGCACAGTTTACACAATTTTTAGAACATAACTGGTACAGCTGGATGCTCACCTGCCATGGTTGAAAACTCCATATATTTGAGCAGCTTCTGTTGATAAAGGGTCCATCCCCTGCCACGCACAAGGAAAGATCATGCAATGCCTGAGCTATCACATGCACAGCACAGTACAGAGCATATATATGTCTTAGGCTAGCTACAGCATTTAAATTATCTTTGACATGTCCATCTATGTCTTCTTCTCCGCTGTTATTTGTCATCTTCTCTACTTGAAATTGTAATTTATGGAATTCTACATTCACATGTTTTAGATTGTCTCCTGAAAACATTAGATCCAATGTTTCTTGTGATAGTCCGTGGAGACTAAAGTGGTCAATAAATCCATTGAACCCTGGGCTGAAGTCACTACTTATCGCAAAGCCTACAGTTCCCAAGAGAAGCTTCCTGTATTTTGCTTGTAAAAAGATGGTGGACGTTGCCCAAGCCTCGCTGGCCACCCAAGTCTTCTTCTCTGTTATGTTCTGCTTCAGCAGTTCATCAAATAATAGAATCACTTCAACTTCAGATGCAAATATAATGACAACCTTGGCTTTTGACTTCTGGATCGTCTGAATGATGTGTGGGATATTATAACCAGGCCTGCTTCTCTTGATATACACTAAATATTCCACACATGCTCCAGATTTCCTTATTTCTTGTTGAAGAACCTGGCTGCCATGAAATCCATAATCACTGTCATCGGCGACAATCCCCACCCAGGTCCATCCAAAATGTAACACAAGCTGGACCAATCCTCGGGATTGAAAGGCATCATTGGGCACAGTCCGAAAGAAAGACGGAAATTGCGTCTTATCACTCAGGAGATAGCTGGTTGAAAAATGGCTGATCTGTGGTATAAAATACAATGGCATTTGTATTTAAATATTGGCAGTGTAAGTTTTGTGATTGTGATTGAGATGGAATGCTATTGTGACAGCTTTAGTGTTTTTTTTAGCTGTAGTCAAAATTGTGACTTTATGCTAATGCTAGTATCAGCCATTCCCCTGGTGTACAAGAGTGCGACTGAATGTGGGATGTCTGTAAGTTACCAAAGTGTGCCCACAAAGTTCACAACCAATATTGGAATCACACAGATGCAATATATAAAATTTCCTCTACTACAATTATAGAAGAATAAGTGTATGGTGGGCTCTGAGCTTATCCTATATGGCTAGAAATGTATAACATTTGTTGATTCTTTCTAATCTTTTATAGGTACAGTAAAAGGCTGGATACTTTAATGGAAACTACATATGTGTCCCCAAATACTCTGGCTTCAGCTATACAATGTGCATTCTATTTGCATAAATAATTAAACAGACGGGCGCCTCGGCAGCTTCCCCCCAATGCCACCGCCGCGTCCCTTCTTCCTCCTCTCCCTGTCCACAGGCAGTGGGCACAGCTGATTTCCCAGGGGAGGGGAGGTGAGCGCATTGTGCGTCTCTCCTTCCCCTCACTGTCAGAAAATCAGAGCTCGCGGGCCGGCAACCAATCAGGAACCAGTCCACGAGGTATGATTGGCTGACGGCTCAGGTACACAGTGAAGGGGAAGGAGAGACGTGCAATGCACTCCGCTCCCCTCCCCAGGGAAGCAGTAGCAGTAGAGATGATGGAAGCAGCAGGGGACTGGGAGGGGGGGGGAGACCCAGTGAGTTGTGCTGCTTCTGGCACTTTGGGGGCATATGTGTGGCACTGTGGGGGCATATTTGGCACTGTGGGGGCATATATGTGTGGCACTGTGGGGGCATAGCTGTCACTGTGGGGGCATATATGTGTGGCACTGTGGGGGCATATGTGTGGCATTGTGGGGGCATATCTGGCACTGTGGGGGCATATTAGTAAACGGCATTAGTTGTGTGGCAAAGGCGCGTGGGGCATAATGTGTAATAGGCATTAAAGTGTGAGGAGTATTGTGTAATTGTCATCACAGTGTAGATGCAATGGGCATCACAGTGTGGGATCTAATGGGCATCATGGTGTGTGTAATTTTCATCACAGTGTGCAACATAATGTGTAATTGTCATCACAGTGAGCGGTGTAATATGTAATTGTCATCACAGTGTGCGGTGTAATTGTCATCACAGTGTGTGACGTATTGTGTAATTCTCATCACAGTGTGCGGCGTAATGTGTAATTGGCATCACGGATAAATAGTGTATAATGACTTAAGTAGCCAGTCATTGTTTGGCCTTGATCTGTGAGGCGGCTAGGTCACTGTGTGGGCCTTTATATTTTTATGTCACTGTGTGGCCTTCAGCCCACCAATTTAAGTGCGGGAGGACAATGACAATTCCTGCGGTAACCAATGTCTGGTCATGCAGGTTGCAAAAGTATGATGTCATTTAATTGTTTTCCTGCTAGACCACACCCTTATATTAAGCCATACCCCTTTTAAAATTAAGCCCTGCCCCCAGTCATGGGTGTTAATCACTGGTTGCCTTACATGATCACTGAGTTGTCAGGTTGAACAAATGCCCCTATCTGCTCGCTGTCTGTCACATAATCTGGTGGGGGCGTTTGTTCCAAGCGCAGATTATACAGCAGACAGCAGCAGAGCACAATGTCAGATCATTTTAATGGCAAATACAGCAAAATCCCACCAGATATGTCGAGATAACTGAAACAAAATTTGAATAATCCTTCCATCACTGATCCAGTGTTCTCCTATGCATATCATGATACTCCTGCTGAGCAGGAGTACCCAGAAGCAACAATGGAGTCAGAAGCAAGGAAATATAGGAATTGCAGAAATTAGACCAGATTCTCTAAGCTTCAAAAGTGATAAAATAGAGAGTGATAAACAACCAACCAATCAGCTCCTGCCTGACATTTTTCAAACACAGTCTGCGACATGGCAGGTAGGAGGTGATTGGCTGGCTGTTAAGCACTCTCCATTTTATAACTTTTGAAGCTTAGAGAATCTAGCCCATTACCTGTTAGGGCAAATGCAGTTGAAGGTTATAATAACAATATTTAGAGGTGTATAGTAAAGCGGGCAACCCTCTGATAACTGTTCTGCCTCAGACTAGAGTAGACTATACTTTATGGTACTGTGCCATTGATTCACATGGCTTAATGTCAATATAGTAATATTACCATATTTCATTTTATTATTTTCTGGTTATTTAACCTAATAACATATTTGTAAATATACCCCTAGCTGTATAAGAACAAAAATATGTATTTGACAATGCCTTGGAGGAGGAGACGGAACATTGGCCCTTATTCAGATCTGATCGCAATACAAATTTGTTCTCAAAATGGGCAGAACCATGTGCACTGCAGGTGGGGCAGATGTAACATGTGCAGAGAGAGTAAGATTTGCGCGAGTTATTTTGTTTCTGTGCAGGGTAAATACTGGCTGCATTATTTTTACACTGCAATTTAGATTCAGTTTCAACACACCCCACCCAAATCTAACTCTCTCTCTGCACATGTTACATCGGCCCCACCCGCAGTGCACATGGTTTTGCCCATTTTGAGAACAAATTTGTATTGCAAGTAGATCTGGATAAGGGCCAATATGCACAATGTCTAACCAAAAATTACGTTACTATAATAATGGTGACTGGCGAAGTGCTGGTTGAAACCAACGGTATAGTATTAAGCGCTGCATAAAACAACTGATATCAAATTGGGTTTCAATGGAAGCTTAAATACAGTGGATGGCAATAGTCGGGGTTTACACCTTTAAATAATGGCTATCATGATCAGTTTCTGTCGAAAAACCCCATAGTCAATAAACTGTTGACTAAATATGTAAAAATGGTTCTAGAAATGTATTTCTGATGGTGATTTTGTAAGAAGTCTCATAATACCCTAAACATTTTGTAACCTGTTTCCCCCCTGTACTCGGAGGGTAGAAGAACATACATGTGGATACCTGGACAGGCCCAGAATGTGGGCCATGAGGATTGAGTATGTGGAGGTAGAGTGGCCAATGACAGCAGCCAGCCGCTCCTGATGTTGACACTGGTAGTTGGGGACAGCTCTGTTGTCCCCAGTTACAATCCTCAGAGTTCCTTCAAGTTCCCTCTGGAGCTTCTTGCAGGAATCATAAATCTGGAAGCCCAAGGTGATGTTGGGGAGGATGTTTGGATCGTTGTTTATCTCCACCACGGCATACGGGAGGGTCAGTAAATTAACATATCTGTCCATTAGAAATCTAAGAAAGCAATCGTTAGAACTATGTTAGTAAATAAACGTGTGTTTTCAAAAAGAAGCACAAAAATGATAATTATCACCTGCTCAAAGGAAGCACTGGGAATCTGTCGGAACAGGTCTTTGCCAAAAAATGTCACTCATCTGCTACCTTTATCCATCATATATGGGAGTGTGGGATTATTAAAAAAAAGTTCTGGCTCTTTCCTCAGTGCTCTCTTCAACATCAACTGCATTTTCACGACTGGAATTTACAGCATAATCCCAATTGACCAAATCACTGTTTTGGGGGGGCTGATTCAGATCTGTCCGCACAGGCAGAGGCGTAACTATAGCACCGCAGCCCCCGCAGCCGCGGGGGGGGGGGGGGGGGGGCGCTGTGCATGTGTGGGCGCCGGGGGGCTGTGGTGCTATAGTTAGCCCCCTCCCATCCGCCCATCTGCCGCCCGCAGCCTTACCTGTCTCGCTGGTCCCGTCCCGGCTCCCTTGCTGGCTTCATTCTTCTGCTAGTGAGACGGACCACAATAAAATGTCCGCCCCATATAGCAGACAGTTCTCTGAAACTGTCTGCTGTATGGGGGCGGACATTTTGTGTTGGTCCGTCTCACTAGCAGAAGAATGAAGCCAGCAAGGGAGCCGGGACAGGACCAGCAAGACAGGTAAGGCTGCAGGCCTGGGGGCGCCCCCCCCCCATTAACGGCGGGGGGACGCCCAATTCATAGTTACGCCACTGCGCACAGGTGCCATGCTTCATTCTTCTATATTGTATACTGTCATGGAAATGGACCTCACATCAATGTCTGCTTTATCTCCATTTATTCCACTAACTAGGACTATTGAGTTGCAGAATTCATGGTGTCATACAAAAAAAGATGATGACAGCGATGGTGAACATACCCATCTCAGCAGGGACTGGCACAGATGTGAAAAAGTATTGGGTACTCTTTACCTAGCACGGCGCCCACGATCTTGATCGTGGGCATCGTGAGGTAAAAAATCGCGTCGGTCGCGTCGTATGAAAACCATTGAAAACCATGTTAAACATGGACATCGCGTCGGTCGCGTCGCGGCCGGCCATAAATGTGCACACGATGGCCGCGACGCGATGCCCACGATTTGCCATAGGAATCTATGTTAAAAGGCCCGATGGACACGATTTTCATGTTAAAAGGCTGAATGGACCCGATTTTAGCATAGGAAACAATGTTAAATGGGCCTTAGAGCCCAAATACTTACCCTGAACTCTGAAATGGCCACCCCAATTGTTTACGCCACCCCACGATCAACATCAACCCGAAGCTTGGCGAGCGCAGCGAGCCCGCGAGGGGCGGCGGTACGCGTCCTCCGACCTTTTCATGCCCTACTATCCACGTCGGCGTGGAGTTGAGAATAGAATAGTGTGGCGAGCGCAGCGAGCCACCGAGCCCGAAGCGTGGCGAGCGCAGCGAGCCCCGCGAGGGGACGCGGATACCTTCACAGTTATACGCGTCCCCTCGCGGGCTTCACAGGTGTCCGTGGCGACGCGGACACCTGTGAAGCCCGCAAGGGGACGCGTTTACCTGTGAAGGTATCCGCGTCCCCTCGCTTCGGGCTCGGTGGCTCGCTGCGCTCGCCACACTATTCTATTCTCAACTCCACGCCGACGTGGATAGTAGGGCATGAAAAGGTCGGAGGACGCGTACCGCCGCCCCTCGCGGGCTCGCTGCGCTCGCCACGCTTCGGGTTGACGTTGATCGTGGGGTGGCGGTAACAATTGGGGGGGCCATTTCCCAGTCAAGGTTGCCTATTTGGCCTCTGTGGCCCATTTAACATTGTTTCCTATGGCCACATCGGGTCCATTGAGGCATTTAACAGTAAAATCGCGTTGGTCGGGCCATTTAACATTGATTGCTATGGGAAATCGGGTGCATCACGGGTACATTTATGGCCGGCCGCGACGCGACCGACGCGATTTCCATGTTTAACATGGGTTTCAATGGGAAATCGCGGGCATCGCGTCGGTCGCGTCGCGGCCAGACATAAATGTACCCGCGATGCCCGCGATGGGCGCCGTGATAGGTAAAGAGTACCAAGTATTGCTGGAAATTTGGAATCAGTATTTACCTATCTAAAGGCCTATACACTGGTCCGAATTGTCAGGGGCACAAGTCGGACCAGTTGTGCTTTGAACTCCCTGTGGCAGCTCCCCAGGAGGGCTTCTTCCATCTTGGCACTTGATGTGCCGGAGAAGTTCAGGGGAAGTCACATGCGATTCATCTAATGTGCAGCACATCCGACCTCCTACTCTGACCAGGGGCTCATGGGACCGCAAATCGGGTCGGAACGGATGTCAAACCCATTCGATTTGGCCCGATTTCACCCAAATTTTGCCCACATCCGTCATCCCAAATCGGACTAGTGTATGGGGCATTCTGAACAATGGGACACGCTGTGAATTTGGTGGGCGGAAGAGCAAGAGATAACATACAGTAAGAAAGAATTAAGTACAGAGTAGATAATAGACCCATCAAATTGTAAAGGTGCCCACACACTAGAACGATTTTCGGGCCGATTGGCCGATTTCCGATAAATCGGCCGATATATCGTTCGATGTTTATCGATAATCGGTCGAAAATCGGTCGATTTTGGTCCAATGCGCGCTCCCGTGGATCTTTAGCTGAATCTTCTGATCTTACATGCTGCACAAAAGATCAGAAGATTTAACAAAAGATCCATAGGAACGCACAGGGGATCTTAAGAAAAATCTTTGGTAAAGATGTGCGCTGGCCTGAAATCTTTTGTCCAGGACGGAAAAAAGATTTCAAGGCTAATTTATGCGCACATCTTACGATCGCAGATCTTTCTAGTGTGTGGGCACTTTTACATTGAAAAGAATTGCATAAAACACTAAAGTAGTAAATATTAAGAAGGCAAAAGAAAAAGTCTGCATTAGTTCTATTAGTATTATACAGTAAATAGTAACTGATAGCTTATTATACTTTTTACAGGTTTCTTTTTCTGGTTCGTGGGTGAACGACAAAATGGGATACACGGTTTCCACATGAAAGCTTAGTACTGCCCCGATTATGATATCCCCACTTTCATAAATCCCCATCACATCTTGGCCATTCCAAGTGCAGCTGTAGCCGGTAGAGTAATAGGGCCTTGGCAGGAGGTAATATAGAATGAGGTTCCAGAAGGTCCAGTAACACAATGTCCTCTGCCTGTAATAGAGAGAGGCGATGTGGGGGTAACGGAAGGTGAGTCTGTTTATGCATCCTGTATTGGTCTGTTTTATATGTACTTACTGATTAATAGATACATCTCCCCTGTCCTTAATTTGCAGGCATAGCCCATTGTTTTAAGGATCAGTCCATTCAAATATCTGCCCCCGAAAGTGTCCCTATTTTCAAACATTGACCAAAATTGCATTAAAACTCCTCAATTTCCATATACAATTAATTGTAATTCCCAGATTCTAAATAGTCCAAGTTGATTCGATTAAAATGGAATGTTAAACTGCAAAAATATTCAAATTTTAATCAGTTGAATTAAATTCATTATCATGCACTCAGATGCTTTGCTCAAACTAAATTGGCCCTGGAAATAATACTAATTGTTTGAAATTACAGACGTTTCATTCAACCCTCCCAGTCGCAGGCCAAGATGCAGCATTTCCTGGTGAATGGTGTGCCACGAGAGAATCCACGCTACGCAATACACAGTTTATCTGATGGGTGGCGGATGCTCGACAGATGACAACTAATGTACTGAAAATAATATTGTGTCAGTGATCCCTTACAAGCCGTCCAATCACATTAAGGAAGTGTAAAGAGTCACTCAGCTCAGCTCCTCCTCCCAAGCGTCATCTCTATGTTGTTGTACACCACTGATCTGATTTGAACTCAAAACTGCTATTGACCTTGTCAGGTACCATAGTGTAGCAATGAGGCAAACTGGCGCACTTACCTTTGGAGGTAAAAAGACGAACGCTCAGCATTTCACAAAGTGACTTTCATACCTGTTCAATAATGTCCAGGTACTCTGCTGAACTCTCTCCAAATTGTGAATAATAAAATCACCTTACACTTTCATTTCTATGCTACTGAATGTCAAAAAATGGCACACTAAGGGGTAGATTTATTAAGCTTGGTGAAATGATAAACTTTCTGGTATTTATCACCGGCCAATCAGCTCCTACCTGTCATTTTTCAAATCAAGCCTTTAACTTCACAGGTAGGAGCTGATTGGCCACTGATAAAAAAAAAACAGGCAGTTTATCACTTCACCGAGCTTAATAAATCTACCCCTAACTTTGGCGGATAAAAGACACACGCTCAATATTTCACAAAGTGAATTCCCTCCAACGTTTGTCAGTATAAAGACCATTGCAACTCCTGGCATACTTAGATAGCTTAGCTATAAAGGGTGGTTGAAGATGTGGATCAATTTATTGAGTTGAGCAACTATGAACCTGAAATGATCTCACTGTATCAAAAGCTGCCTGTGCATTTTATAACCATCACAGCTACAGTTTGTATTCTGAAAAATAGAGGACTCACACATAATTTAATCCTTAACCGCAGTTTTGGATTCAGAACTGTGCCGTTGGTTTTGCATGTAATAAGGGCCCATAGTTAGATTCATCAACCAGTCAGTGGGTGCCACAACAGAAACTTCATTGGTTTTTGGAGATGGACAATCACATGGATAACCACTCTTGGTCAAACATGTCTAGTTAGACGCCTAAAGATAGTCAACAGCTTCTAGATGGACAGTAAGGAAAGTGTTAGTCTGACGGGGACGTGATTGACAGTTACTAGGTCGACAAAAGTTTTTCACATTTTTTGGGTGCCTATGTCAACATAGGTCAACATGGACACCAAATAAATACACAGTGTCCCCTCACATGGCTTGCTACGCTATTATAATCTAAAGCTGTGGACACATGGTGCGATTCTATAGTCAAAATCGAATAGAACGTTTGTTTAAATCACACAGCGTTCAGGCACATTCGATTCTGATTCGATGCCAAGTTCTAATTGGGCCTAGGCCAAGTTGCAATTGGCCTAGGCCCAATTGCAAGATACTGTACTAAATCTAAAGTATATCTAAAGTGCAGTTAGTCAAAATTGGATAGTCAAAATTGGATAATCAAAATCGGCCATGAGCCAGAATCGTACCATGTGTCCACAGCTTAAATCTATACCCACTTGGATGGTAAAGTATGAACCAAGCCAATCCAATGCCAAAAAAAACATGAAAAACTTGTGTCGACCTTGTGACTGTTGATCACGTTCCAATCGTTCTAACGCTTTCGCCTAACTTTTGTTACTGTCGATGAAGCCGCCGTAGACTATCTTTAGTCATCTAACTAGACACGATCGACCAAGAGTAGTCGACCAGGTGATTGTTGTTCTAGACACCGTCTCTCTATCCACCGGATACGGTAGTAAGTGTTAATTATACATAATAAGAGAAAATTATTTGGTGCATGTCATTTTTTTTTTATATAGTAAAGTTTCCAAATCAAAAATATCCACACACATATGTTTAAATTTTGTGGGCACCGCCGGTAAACTCTAACCAAGGCCGAATACACCGTGCCTATGCCGCAGTGTCTTGCCATAAGGAACTAGAACTACCCTGGTGCCTATAAATCTGTAGTTACACCTGTATCTCATACAGTAAATGAAAACTCAAAAAATTAGTACATACCCCATTGTTCTATCTTTATGGTTAATTTAAGATTAAATGGACATAAAATATAAATTCATCCAATATATATATTGAGAGATATTCCCTTCTGCCTTATCATCACATCAATACTATAGGGACCGGAGTGTATTATGTGGAAGCAACGTGTTCATTCTGGATGTGGGATCCTGGAGAGGTTCTATTTGTCCGGTTGGGACTAGAATCCCAGAGAGAGAAGATAATTCTGTATAATGATCTGTCACAACACAGCTGATTCCAGCACTAGTGATGCACAGTAGGAACGCAATGGGCTCTCTCAGTCCTGCTTGTAAATCTGTATTGGATATGTAGATATAGACTATGGCCTGCATTTGATATCAGACACTGAGTCAGGGCCCTCACATGCGTGCTACCCAGAGGCGTACCTAGATATTCATAGGCCCCATAGCAAAAGTTTGTAAGGGCCCCCTATTTAGCAACTGATGGTGATAAATATATATAAAACATATTACTTAAACAGCAAAGATGGGGCCCCTGCAGCTCTGGGCCCCATAGCAGCTGCACCCCTTGCACCAATGGTAGTTACGCCTTTGGTGCTACCAAGTGTGCGCATGTGCAGATTAGCAAAAATCTAATAACACATGGAAAATGTGACCGCGGTGTAAGGGCCGGCAGTGAGGCAGAGACATGGGGCGAGATTTAGTGTTTTGCTAATTTTTGATGGCACTTTCCAAAATCGCACTTTTTAAAATTGTATTATTGGCCCGATTTTCACATATTTAATGAGATGCGAATTTGCTGCAAATAAGTGCGATAAAGTGCGATATTAGGCGATTTTTAGTCATGAAAATGTGAGATTTTCATTCATGAAAATGTGCGACGTGCGATATTTGGGGGAAAAAATAAAACGGCGTAGGGTCCCCCCTCCTGAGCATAACCAGCCCCGGGCTCAAGGAGCAGTACTGGTTTCATAAAATCACAGGGCAAAACAAATAGGGGTCCCCAGGATTTTATAAAACCAGCACCAGGCTCAAGGGGGACAGGTAGGGGTCCCCCGTATTTCAAAAACCAGCACCAGGCCCAACCAGCCAGCAGGGCATTGCCACAGCCAGGGGGTGACTTTTTATACAAGTCCCCCCCGGCCAAAGCATTAACCCCCTGACCGGTCAGCATGGGCAAGGGGTCCTGGTAAAGTGGCAACCCCCCAAAGAACCCCCCCCCCCTCCAGAACTTACCTGCCCATGCTTCAGCCCGGGACTGTCCTCGATGCCCCGGGGCGGTAGGCATCGAGCTGATAATTGTGTAAAAAAAAATAGAAAAACTATTGTGTATTGCTGTGGCACTACAAGTCCCAGCAAGCCAGCAAGCACCATGCAGGGACTTGGAGAACCACAAGTCCCCCAGCAGTACAAATAGTTAAAAAAAACACATACACACACTTACAGTAAAACTTTATTGCACACAGAGCCCATACATTCAAACTCACCTGTATTGATAGAAGATCGGTCCCCTTGTCCAGTAGAATCCATAGTGGGGTACCTGTGGAAGTGACCGAAACATACTCACTACGGTCATCTTCGGGGCTTCTCCGGACCCTCTGCAATCCAGGACAGGATTTGTTTACATCCGGAGCTCCACCCCAGACCGGGACTTAGCTCCACCTGCCAGTCAATCACAGTCTGGCATCGGGATTTTCCTGGGCCATGATTGGCTGGTGGGTGGGGCTAAGTCCCCGGTCTGGGGGTGGAGCTCTGGATGTAAACAAACCCGCCCCCAGATACCAGAGAGAATTGCAGAGGGTCCGGAGAAGCCCCGAAGATGACTGTGGTGAGTATGTTTTGCTTCCACAGGTACCCCGCTAGGCGGCCAATAGAATCATTTGGTGGAGAGGCGCGGAAGATGAAACATCTGCGTCTCTCCAAAGTCCGTCGCGGGTACCGGCCAGAATAGTCTGGTATTTTCTGAAGACCTGGACCATGTCAGAATGAAAAGGACAGATCTTTGCCGGAGGACCTTGGTGAGTTGGATTTTCTTCCACAGGTACCCCTATGGATTTCTTTGGATCCTGGAGCCCCGGACTCTGCAGCCCTGGAGCCCCGGACCAGCCCCTGACCCAGGAACCAAGGCCCCCAGACCCCGGGCACTGCAGCCCTAGACCCCGGACACTGCAGCCCCGGACCCAGGAACCAAGGCCCTGTACCCCAGACCCTGGACCATGGAGCCCTGAACCCTGGAGCACCGGACCCCAGACCCTGGAGCACCGGACCCTGGACCATGGAGCCCCGGACCCTGGAGCCCTGGATCCAGGGACCGACGGGATCAAGACAGGTAAGTATCAGTATGAAAGGGCTTTGGATGTATTAAAGTTTTATTTTTCATGTGTCAGCGTGTGTGTTTATTTGACTATTTTTAATACTGTGGAACTACAAGTGCCAGTGGGCCCTTTAATGCCCCGCATGTAGTGGTTCTCCAAGTCCCAGCTTGCAGGGGAGGCTTGCTGGGACTCATAGTTCCACAGTATTAAACAATAGTTTATTTTATTTTTTTACACAAGTTCATCAGCCCGGTGACCACAGCCCAGGGTCACTGGGGACAGCACCAGGCTTCAGCCTGGTCAGGTAAGTCCTGGAGGGGGGGGAACCTGGTGCCTGGGGCTGGTTTTAAAAAATCGGGGAACCCCTGTTTGCCAGGTTTCCAGAATTTTTATTACCAGCTCGGCTCTTTCAGCCTGGTGCTGGTTACGGCTGTGTGTGTGTGGGGGGGGGTATATTTTTTTTAACACTGAAGCCTGCACAGATATGACTGATCCATGGAGGCTAAAGCCAAATACAACAGGAAAATGAAGTGCATTATATAAGTGCATATATATATATACAGCCGGGTTTCCCAGCTCCCACCAGACGCCAGGAAACAAACACGTCACTGTAGCACTTCTCAAGCAAATGGTGACATTTTATTGTAACGCACCAATGGCTCGTTTTGGGGTCTCCCCTTTTATCAAGAGGCAATACAGACAGATTGAACAGTGTGCAAATCATACCTTAAATACCTCCTCAGTTGGCGCCAATTACTGCTGCGGCTATCACAACTCACGCCGCACACCTGTGTACAGGGTCCCACTGCAATGACTTAAGCGTCTCTCACACGCGTTGTCATCGTCATGGCAACCAGTGCGCCTGTGATCGTGACATATCACTCGGAATACGGCCTGCCTTCACTCAGCTGTTTCCCGAAAAACTTGACCGCCTCTCCCACCGGCGTCTGTGTATTCATGGAAACTATAGCTGAGCGTGGCACTGCTGTATCGAGTTTCAGCAGACGATTGATTCACAAGCATTGGTCACATAGATACATATAAAACAACATATAAACACAAAACAATAAATTCATTTATATATATATAAATCATTTTTATGTTAAAATATAATCAGCATGGGGGGGACACAAGGAAAGAGCAAACATGTCCCACACCCATATCGCAATTCCATAGTGTCCTTCCAGGCAAATTAGTACCACGATAACCCATTACACACCGCTACGCCGCACGTCTGGTCGGCCGTGCATGACAGCCATCCGGGGCTCTCTTCCCCATGACAGCTGACATCCACAACCAACCAATCAGTTGTAGCTGTGGCATAATTTAATCAGGGAGCTACCATATTATAACAAAAAATTCTCTGGTGGCAGTTACTAATTACATAAAAGAACTCCAAACGATTCTTTCATTCAATCCATTTGGAGCTACGGTATTTAATCGATAGATCCAATGCTAATCCGGTAGATAACAGAAGAAGAAAAAGAGGGCACTCACCACTTGGATGAAAAAATTCTAAAAGGTATTTATTGGTTGCGAAGCCATGCTAATCTAACTCTTCCTGCACATGTTACATCTGCCCCACTTGCACTGTAGCATGGTTTTGCTTATTTGCAGTGGCGTAACAAAGACTTTTGCTCCCCCCCCCTCCCCCCGCCGTGACAATTTCGCCCATTACATATTATTCTACACTCCATAATGTCTATAAGACATTATGTTATCGATTATACATGTTAATGCCTATTACATATTATGCCACACACTGTAATGCCTATTGCATATACAGTAATACCACACACCGTAATGCCTATTACATATTATGCCACACACTGTAATGCCTATTGCATATACAGTAATACCACACCGTAATGCCTATTACATATTATGCCATATAAGTGTTGCATACAAATGGAGCCACTGTCATCGGAGAGGCTCCTAGCACGCCAGTCAGCGTGTGAGACACTTGCCCACCTCATTTGTGGCAATGAACGCCCAAGTGTGTGAGACACCCGTGCGTGCCTATTACAGCAATCAGCTCACCAAGCCAGGTCTCCTCAGTGCGCTGGCTCTACCAATATATGCGGCTCCTTCTCTACCTGCATGCTTGTTGCCTGGAGTTACACGCTCAACGCTCAGTGGGAGTAACATGCTTGTTGCCCAGGGGATAATACATGCTCATTGCCTAGGGGGAGTACATGCTTGTTGTCACAGGGGATTACATGCTCATTGTCAAGGGGAGTTACATGCATGTTGCCCAGGGGATTACATACTCGTTGCCAGGGGGAGTTACATGCTCGTTGTCATGGAGGGTTACATGCTCTTTGCCCGGGGGTTGACATGCTCATTGCCTGGGGTTGCAGCCTTTCAGGGACACAGCGCAGTGCCCCCTGAATTCGCACTTCCAGGTAACGGCAACACAAGTGACCTGTGCTCCCCTTTCAGACACTAGAGGTGAAGGAGCACCAAATCAAGTGCAGACACATACAGTACTATAACAAAAAACTGTGCCCCCCTGCCAGAAAGTTTCATTCGCCACCTGCTTTGGCATCTCCTATAACCATCTGCTGTGGGGGGTGGGGGGGGAGGGCATTTTGTGAGGGGCATATTTAATGATAGCAGGAGGGGTACCGTTACCACATAAAAGTAAATCTGCAGGTCCCGGGCATGGAGCGGCAATATCCCCTGCAGACACCCTGTGTCTTCAATTACCCATCTGTGGCTATTATTATGCCACTGTGCAGGCAATAGCAAATCATAAGTGCTGTAGGAATGTAAATAGCACAAGTATCCATTGCCTAATTGGTTGTAGATGAGGCAAATGCTGATTACAATGGTACCAAGGGAAGGCAAGCTTTGATGGATCTATTGGGATGACGTATCAAGCTAGTGAACCGGCTAGAGTTGTCCAAAGCAACCAATCAGCTATGAGGTAGCATTTATGAAGTACTGTATATTCTAATAAATTATAGATGGATGCTGGTTTCTCTTGGCAGCTTCTGCACTGGTCCACAGGTCCACTCTCTTTACTGCTTTATACATCAACCTGTATATACAGATGTGTAGCGCCGGCGCGCTGAGATGACCCATCTTGGCATGCTGCTGGCCAGGATAGGGATGCACAAGCATCTCACATGCACGTATGCATCATTCGCACCACAGCTCGCCATTGGGCGCGCCGAGAGCTGAATGAATTAGCGCGGCCCCAGGCAGTCATTAATTGGAATAATGTACTGGTTCTATAATTTGTCCCAGTAAGCCTACAGTATTTGCATGTGGGCCGTAGCGTGTTGCACTCACCTAGGAAGAGGGGTTTGGCCAAATATTATGTCTATCATTTTCCAGATAGTAATAGAGAAATGATCGATATAATCTGATTGGTTGGGAAGGGTAACATCACCTCTTTTCATTTTTTAGAAAAATTTCAATTTTAGAATTTTAGCAAGTGTACTGGCTAGACAGCATGCTGGGAGTTGGAACAGCATGGCCAGACAGACACACACGTGCTAGACCGGCCCACATCGCCTTCGGCCCCTCTGGTAACCAATGTGCCCTTTTGTACCAGTTTTCAGCTCCTCCCTCCACCTCCTCCCCCTAAGCAGTGCTGCCGCTTTCACAGGCTCAAACAAGGGTTCAGATCAGTGGGACAGAAACAGCAGCCACCAGCCACATCCTCCCCCCCCCCTCCCCCTGCTGGACTTCTCTTCCCATAGCCTGGACATGCCACTGATCTAAAAAAAAAGAAGGGGGCATTGCCACACCCCTTTTAACCCGTGGCCACACACACTTTAGCCGTGACTACACCCCCTAAATAATTTGAACCCATATAAAGTGTGAAATGTTGGAGGGTATGGATTTATACCCGATCGCACAGCTGTGAATTCGCCTGGAAGATGATTATCTATACACGGCCAATAGCACATATGCGCAAGGCCATCCTGTGATGAAATCCTGCTAATATTTCTATACATACACCGTTTGTAAGGTGATAGACAGGAAGTAGGCATCTGGGGGAGGTAACCGGCTGTTTGGTGGGAGTGCTAAGTAGAATGCGGGCGTGGCTAGTAAAATGCTGGGAGTGTCCGTGTAAATGCTGGGCGTGCCTGAGTGGTTTAGAAGTCCAGGGCTTTTTGAGATATTCACATGGCTGTGAATTTATGCGTAGCCATATAAACCCATTCGTACCGCAATCACATTCATTCACAAGCTGAGATTTCACTCTAGCGGGCGGTGGCTGAACTGAATGCTGACCGCTGCACTCGGCCCTGTCATCAGGTCTGAATGAGCCCCATAGTACCAGACAATAGATCAACAACAGACTGTTCATTAGGTTATTATTTCAAGTATTATTAAATAATTATTTATTTATTAGCAGTTTCTTATATTTTTTACATTATTATTATTATTTTATAATACTGATATATTGTAAATTACAGAAATATTTTAACACAGTCATCGTTTTTTTTTTTTTCTTCAATTTAAAAAAATATGGATGACCATCATCAACATTCAGGATCCAAAGCACATGTATAATGATTTCCTTTGATGTTTGGCACTGGTCACCTTAGTTCTTCCCCAACAATTGTCTTTTTGAGTTCATGTTGGGGTGGAACAGAATGACGTAACATTTGGGAGCAAACATGAAACAAAGCATGGCAAAGGTAGAGGACAGTATTGCAAACACCTCCATGGCTGCCGTATATTTCCCACTGGTGCTGATCGAGGCCGGGATGTAGGACACCCAGACCGTGAGGAAGGCCAGCATACTGAAGGTGATGAACTTGGCTTCATTGAAGCTACCAGGAAGTTGTCTGGCCAAGAAAGCAACAAAAAAGCTGGCAAGTCCAAGTAGACCTAGATACCCTATGGTACCCCAAAAGGCAGCAGGTGAGCCTTCATTGCATTCAACAATGAGGACTTCCGATTTTGTAATCACATTGTATTCAGGGAAAGGTGGCCACACGGACAACCATGTGACACTTATTAACAGTTGAACGAAGGTTGCCAGGCCAATAACTGTATATGACATTCGAGGACTTGCCCACTTCTTTAAATCGCTATTTGGTTTTATGGCCTTGAACGCACTCATAACCAGTAGGGTTTTGGCCAAGATGCATGAGAGACAAAGAGCAAAGGCCATGCCAAAAGTTACTTGACGCAAAAGACATTTCTCATGGTTTGGATAACCGATAAATGCGAGTGAACAAAGAAAGCAGATAGACATTGAGATGAGGAGAAGGCAACTGATGGAGAAATTGCTGGCGCGGACTATTGCTGTAGCCTTGTAATGGATGAGTAACCCAAGAATACCCAATGGAATAAGGGAAGAGGTGATACTGGCGGACACAAAAATGACACCTAAGGTTTCTTCATATGAGAGGTACTCAATGGGTTTTGGTATACACGCATCCCTTTGCCAACTTGGCCATTGATCCCACGGGCATCTGAAGCATTCATTTGAATCTAAATGGAAGCAAAAGCTAAGAGACAACTTCATATATATTAACAAAGTAAAACAAATGAAAGTCACTGAAACGGGTGCGCTCAAAAATTTAGAGAAGAAAATGGCAGATAGTGTAATACCATTTAATACAGTTTATTGTCTGTACACTATCTGCCATTTTCTTCTCTTAATTTTTGGGGAGAGTCGACTTCATCCAATATTCTACTCTAGAGGAGGCATATCCATTGATAGAGAGGGGGAGTCGTTGACTGATACAGCAGGCAATTATACTGAGGCGGAGAAGAGGAACTTTGATATTGAAGGAGGGAAGTATGGTATATACCCACCCACTTTATGGTTATCGTGATTAGGAGAAGAGGATCTTTTCACTATCAGAAGGGATGTATCACTCTTTAAAGCGCCAGTGGGGGGGACTCTCTATTCTGTCTTTTCAACTTCATATATATTGTAGGTTAATTCTGTGCAGTTATTAATTTGTATTATTATAAACTTACCGGTTTTATTGGTAATTTCTCCCAGAGGACAGAGGACACATTGAAAGCAGCAACTGGGTTTTCTAGTGACAGATGTCTTTCTGAAACCCGGCAGACAAGTCTCACTGCAGACAGAAATAGGGACCTACAGATAAAATATATATTCCAAGGAAATGTGTAAGTCACTTATGAAATGGAAACAGGAGTCTTATATTATTAACATTCACATTGTTGCGTTCATTTTCTAGAAAATTTTGAGTATATACTGTATATCAGTACCACCACCTTTCACAATAACACCTCATATGAAATAGAGGGAAAGAAAGGTCTCCAACGTGGAAAATTGTTTCACATTTATTGTATACAATTGTTTATACAGAACATTATATCTTCTTAAAAGATGTTAAACAATGCAGAGTGATTATTTCAATAAAATAGATGCTTGATATCCCTACACGTTTCATCTTGAAGACTTCATCAGGCAAAGACTCAAAGCAAATTAATTATTGGGTTTAATAACTTCTTTTTGATGCTTGATAACCCTACGCGTTTCATCTTGAAGACTTCATCAGAGGAAGACTCAAAGCAAATTATTTATTGGGTTTAATGACTTATTTTTAATAAAGGGTTCTTCATTCATATAAAATTCAAACAAATCCCACAGAGTCGGTAAAAATAAGAAAAGGTAAATGAACTATGGAAAATTCCAAACAAAGTTTTTTTTCTGCGGGTTGGAGATCACATGTATCTCCTCCAGAACAGATGTCATAATATATATCTATATGGTAATGTTGTATTTGGGAGATCTATTTGTCCCAGCTTTGTTAATGTCTGTGGTTGCAAAACCGACTACTGTATATAGTTGTTTTAAGCTTTGGTAAAATGCAGTTAAGGGGTTCTGGGGCTATGGATGGAGGGAAAGGACTGGCTCCATCTATAAGGACTATTTTGGATCTTCATGTTTTCAGCCAGAGAACAGTTATTTAGAAATTGGTCTGCTAAAGGAGTTTCAGGGTTTTTACTCAGTGTCTCACTACCTGAGGGAACAGGCATCCGGCTTGTTTGGAGACACCATGATTTACTAACCATGAGTACTGTGCATACATATGCAGCCATTCTCCCTCTTGCCACCAGCACCCCATATTTCAGTAGCTGTCAGATGCTGGCGTCAAGGGAGAGAACAAACGGGGACGCACGAGCATCTCACACGCTTGCACCTCCCATTGTTGAGAATGGGGCACACAAGTGTCTGACGTGCACAAGCCTCATTCTGTCGGACACTGGCGGACATCAAGATGGGGCAGCTCAGATGAGAGCAGCCCCATCTATATGTCTATTCAAGTGGTAGAGGTATTATGTCCTTCTATTTATTTAGAGAGGGAATCTGTTTTTTTAGTTATAGCCCGGGTGGGATACTGGGGTATTTGTACATTTTATATTTTTTTAGTTTATTCCGCTTGTACATATATTCAATAATATAACCTTGGTACAGGTTATTTTTCCACTCATTGTAGTCCCCATACTTGACTAAGCATTTGTTACAATGGTACACCAAGTCATCTATCCCAGCATAGAAGAAATCAGTGTCAAGCCCCAAAAGTACGGACATTATGGCGTGCTGATATTCACCATTGGTTGTTGATTAACCCAGGTGCTACTTCAATGGTCCAAAGACATGGAAATCACCCAGTGCTAGGTCACCATTGTCCTCCCATTATCAAAGGTGGTGCACCAAACCCACCATCACCATTTTTAAAGACCTCCTGTTGTGGGAAAAAAATCCAGTCCATCCTTTCCTCCGACACTAATCCTTACCAGATGACTATCTGTAGCCCACTTTATAGCACTTGTATTCACAGTTAAGGCTGATGTGTCATAATTTCCAACAGTGACCTGTCTCATGTTACTGCCTGGACTCAGTTGCCAGTTGACGATATCGTACACAGGAGGCGGGTCCCCGTTGTGATCGAAGAACATGTCCTTGCCGCCGCTCAGTTTTATGCGGACTTTCTTCATGTATTGTAAAACCTGCGGAAAGAGTGCAAAGACGATATGGAGGAGATTTAGCAAATCTTGGAAGGAGATACAATGTAGTTGGTCATAGCAACCAGTCAGCTACTAACTGTCATTTTTCTAGTAAAGCCTGATTGGTTAGAAGCTGATCGCTTGGTATAGCCAATTGCTACAGTTTGTTTATCTCTGTAGAATCATCAAAAATCATCATCGTCTTTTACCTGCCATGGTTTCAAGTCCCAGATGTCTGAGCAGCTTTGGTTTGTGACAAGACAGTTCCGTGGTTTGCCCATGTTCAGGTCATGCAAAGCACTAGCTATCATCAACACTGCACTGTATAGAGTATATACAATTCTCATGCTGGAGAACTGGTTAATGTACACTTGGAAATGCTCCACCTTATCTTCCTCCGTGCAGTTTCTTGATGGCCTCTCTCTGGGGAATGTAACATTATCAAGGTCTAAAAATGCACACCCGACACTTTCTTCCCAAAACATCCAGTTCCAAGCACTTTCTGGTAGCTCAAGAGGATTTACATGGTCAAGGTATTCATGGAAACCTGGAATATCTCCGTGGTGAAATGCAAAACCTATGCTTCCTTCAAGAATCTTGGAGTAATTCTCAGAAGAAAAGAGTGAAGTGGTTGACCAAGCTTCGCTTGCCACCCATGTCTTCCCAGTCACATTTCTTCTTAAAAGCTCACCAAGTAGAGGTAAAAGGTAGAAATTGCTGGAGAAGACAACCACAACTTGGGCTGTTGAATCTTTAATAACTTGAGCTATGTAAGAAATGTTGTAATTTGGTTTACTGATCTGAATGTACTCTGTAAATGCCACACATGCCCCAGATGTAAGAAGTTCTTGCTTGATAACTTGAATACCCTCTTGCCCATAGTCATTTTCTAGTGCCACCAACCCAATCCAAGTCCAACCAAAATGTAATGCAAGCTGGGCCAGACCTTTTGACTGGTAGGCGTCACTTGGCACAGTCCGGAAGAAGGAGGGGAACTGTGTCTTGTCACTCAAGAGGGAACTGGTTGAGAAGTGGCTAATCTGTTGGTTTAATAATACAAGTATAATATTTTAATAAAAGTATCAATAAGTAGTTTTCAAAAACACAGTCACCAACTATCAGGCCCATGTGGTAGAAACTGATGTTTTGGTTCATTTGTTCTTGAATATGCACACCTGATAAATATTCTTTTATTATATAAAGACCCTTTATATTATGTTGTGTATGGAGAAACATGGGAAATGTAGTCATTTAGAGTAGTTTATAGCAATGCCATTATACAGATGGAGCGCCTGTCAGCTATCCTGCCAGCTCGCCATGGTGATGGTTCTGTCGGAGTTGGTGGATGGAGAATGGTGATGATGTGCGATCATCTCACTCGCGCTCACGTCCCACCTGCTGGGTGGCAGGTGCATCCCTGACCGTCTTCACCTCAGGGAGCGGCCAGTGAGCCGGGAGACAGCGGGTGGCAGTGGGCAGTGAGCGGGGGACAGGGCTGCACAGGGCTTCCAGGAATGGGGTGCACGTGTGTCTCATGCGCGCGCATCCCCTTCCTGGCGTGAGGTGGCCGACGGTGATAATGATTGCTTCGCCAGGAGCCGCTCTAATGAGAGCAGCTCCATCTGCAATTCTTCATAGAGTTTATTGTGAATTCGCTTCATCTACTCTGAGCAGATAACAAGTTGGGGAGAATCCCTATTTTGGCGTAATAATGGCCCTTATTCAAATCTGTACAAATTTGTTCTCAAAATGGGCAAAACCATGTGCACTGCAGGCAGGGCAGATGTAAAATGTGCAGAGAGAATTAGATTTGGGTGAGTTATTTTGTTTCTGTGCAGGGTAAATACTGACTGCTTTATTTTTTACACTGCAATTTAGAATAAAGTTTCAACACACCCCACCCAAATGTAACTCTCTCTGTACTCGTTACATCTGCCCCACCTGCAGTGGACATGGTTTTGCCCATGTTGAGAACAAATTTGCACTGCGATCAGATCTGAATAAGGGCCAATGTTGGGACTTGGGGCCCACTTTAGAACTGTTGGTTCAGGTCCGAATTCGGCCCCGTCTCTGATGGTGGGGGTCTGTGCATGCACATAGGCACTAATGCGCGTGTGGAATCCCCCCGCAGCAAACGCCTTCGGTGGGATATTTACTTTTTGATTGACAGGCAGGAGGCGTTTCAGGGTGGACATCCAGTGTTTCACAAAAACGGTGGGCGCGCCCATAGAAACGCTGGGCAGTCCCCTGCGAACGGAGCGTTCCCAGCCTACTCGGGGTGGCAGATAATATTACATGACATCAGCGGCCACCCCCAACGCGCAGAGGACCGTTCAACTGAAAGGTAAGTCCTGACTTACTTTCGGCAGTGAACAGATGAAAAATCATTTAATGGTCAGTAAATATCGAAGGATTTATTTTCTGCGGGACACATACGAGCGGATGTGTAAGTGTACACATCTGCTCGCAGCCTAGCGAGGGGATTCGGGCAGCAGGGTGGGGGTGCATTCATCGGCGCAGTGTTAAACTTCTAGCTAAGTTCTGAAAATACGCAACCTAGCGAGCAGGAATGAATCGACCCCTTGCCCACTCCCCTTAATGACTAATTAAGCACTAATTTTAATTATGCAGAGGCGCACAAGCAAAGTTTGTAGCAGCGCTGGGTATAAAAATAGACTATGTGCGCCGCTGGAGGAAAGTAAATGGAGTGGCCCGATAACTGGAACTTGGTGTCCTCTCACACAGGTGGCCAGAAGTGGAATCAGCCACCGGAGGAGTCCACAGTATTGGTCCCAAGTTGGAGCCAGAGGTATTGGAACAAAGTCCTTCAAGGTCCACAATAGGCAGCGTTGGATATAATAGGCACTGGAGAGCACTGGAGGTCAAAGGCTGGAGGCACTGACGCGTTTCGCTTCTTGCAGTAGCTTTATCAAAGGTGTCTTATGGGGTTGCTGGTCTGAGTATAAATACCCTCCCTAATGGGCAATTAGTCAGCATGTGTGTATCAATCGCTTGCATAATTATAATACTCATTTAAAAGAATTAAGATATGGAGACAGACGTATATATAGTAAGTAACATATAGTAGTAATAGGTAATAAATTTGAAAAGCATAAATCTTTATAGAAGGAAGAATATTTAAATCCAAGGTCACTTCCTGGTTCACATCACGTGACCGTCATCATTATTATGTACCAATTAATGTAAAAAGGGAAGTTTTCTATACAATTGCCCATTAGGGAGGGTAGTTATACTCAGACCAGCAACCACATAGGACACCTTTGAAAAAGCTACTGCAGGTAGTGAAACGCGTCAGTGCCTCCAGCCTTTCACCTCCAGGGCTCTCCAGTGCCTATTATATCCAATGCTGCCTATTGTGGACCTTGCCGGACTCCTCCGGTGGCTTATTCCACTTCTGGCCACCTGTGTGAGAGGACGCCAAGTTCCAGTTATCGGGACACTCCATTTACTTTCCTCCAGTGGCTACCAAAGGATCTACGTATAGCTAGTGAGGACTGAGCCCAATCGGGGACTGTAATTCACCCAATAACGTTGATATTACCCACATTTGGTAAAGGGCACTTACCTTGTGACTTTTCTTCCACACAGGCCCACTGGAAATTCCCTTATTATTTACCCTAGGAGAGTGAAAGCCTCTATATTTTATTCATTTTATTAATTGTTTATTTTTATTATAAATTGTATTTTTCAGACAAGTGATGAATTGTTGTTCTAGTAAAGGATAATTTATTAACCTACTGTATCAATCACTTGCACATCTTCTGTTTTTATACCCAGCCCTGCTACACACTTTGCTTGTGTGCCTCTGCATGTTTTTCCTCTTTTAGTGGGGACTGATTACCCCCATTTTTAGCAGGTGCTTCTTGAAAACCAGCCCCTGTCTAGGCACCCGAATATGTTCTTTTCAATTAACCAATAATGAAATGTCAGTTTTCCTATGTTACTTTAACATTTTGGGGGTACAGGCTGATCTTCCCGTTTTCACCTGCACTTTTTGCTGATTAACACATTACAGGTCACCCGTTTTCCCAAAGATAGGTTGAAAAACGGAAGCGTGCGTACCCGCGAATAGTGGCTTATTCGGGTGATAAGTGTGATCATTTCACCCACGATCATTGGTCGGGTTATCGCTGCTAATAGGATTTCCCCCGCATATACCGCAGGGTTACCTACCTGGAAAGGGGGGCAGCCCTCCCGCATTGCCATCCATCTCCCACAAACTGTTCCTCGGCGGGGGTCCATGGGTCAAATCACGCAATTGCTGCATTTTTGCACTACCCCCCGCAGTGCAATGCCTGAAATACCGGCGCCAGAGAGGAGCCAAAAATTTGGCAACTATGGTATACCTTAGCACAAATAAATGATGCCTTTTGGAACATCTACTTTACATTATCACATATGGAGCAATGGTGGGGTCTCACATCTACTGTATAATAAAGGTCCTGTGAACATGGCGATATGGATTGTTCCGTAGCTGACGGAGAAACTCAGTCCGTCAATAACTTTAACAAATATGTTTGCTGGATTTTTGGTTTTAAAAATCATCTTGCCTTTAGATAATGACACAGAGTAGTCAGATATCTTCTAAGCCGGACAAATGTTTTATTTGGTGGTTTAAATGAATAAATGAGTAAGATCCCCTCCGGTGCTGCTGCTGCTGGTCCCCGCCGCCACCGCCACCTACTTGTTCCAAATCCCGATCACCGCCAGAGAACCGGTGCATGAGCAGTAGCCTCTATAGGCTGCTTCAGGAGCAGGCACGTAGAATGGTATACGTCCCCAGTTCCAGCACATGTGCAGTATCATTAACAGAACTGCGCAGGTGCAGAACCCATTTTTTAGGGGCTGCCCCGCAGTTGCACATAGAAAGACATCCGAGAGGGAGGGAGAACCTCCCAATTGGACTTCCTTTGGTGACTGGCAGGTTGGACTTTGAATAGAAAGTCACTGCCAGTCACAGTGCAGCCTCACAGACTGCATCTGGCTTCACACATTGGCGGATTCTATGCAACCCATAGGTAAAATTCGCCACTGAATAAGACTTTTAAAATAAAATATAATGAAATCTATTGTCCCAGCATACTGTAGATTGCATTTCATTATACTTTCACCAGTAGTGATAATCCATGTTAAATACCCCAGACACTGCACCCCACAGCTGGCAATCATTGGGGGAAATTAAATTGTTTTGGGCATCTTATTTACCTATCTAGACAGGACTGTTTAAATTACCAAATATTCAATGGTTATTTAGACACACATACATATTGTGCATGTTACACCCAAACAGGCAAGGTTTAGCCGCGCAAAATAGCTAATAGCTAATTCCATCAAATATCTTGTCTTAGGCATCCAAACTACAGTTGCAACATACAGTAGTGCCAAGTTGCACCCATTTTTTCACGCACTTCAGGCGGTGTGACCTCCGTGGCTGAAGGAGACCCAAATGGTAGAACAGTTGAATTGCTGCTGGTGGGCGCCATCTAGTGGCAGCAGTGATAAAAACAACCTAATTCTATCCTTTGAGGATTAGGAGATTTTGCCAAGTAAACAAAGATTGTAGCTTAAAAAAAAAAATGGAAAAACTCTCCCAAAATCTATCACGTTCTAAATTTCACACCCATTACATTTATAATGTGACAGGTGGGGGTGTTCGACGGGGCCCATCCAGCATTTCTATGGGTGCGCCCACTGTTTTTTAGGCCTGCTGCCCCTGTCTACTTGGGGGGCAGCAAATATATGCAGCCTAGTGAGCAGGCCTGAATTACCCCATAAGTGACTAGTAGCAATAAAAATGAGGTAATACATAAAGCATTTAATGCACGATATATTGACGATGTTATCTCCTGGTATCAGCACATGATAGATTTCAGCAGTAATCCCCATTGGTATTATTATTATTATAATTTTATTTATAAGGCGCCACAAGTGTTTCGCAGCACCGTACAAAGGAACAATACAGGGAGACAAAACTTGGCATAACATTGAATAAATAACAAAAATACAGTACAAATAAAGAGCACCACAGTTCAATACACATTACAGCTTAAATGTAAGTAGTGAGGACCTAATCAACATACAACTAGAGGCTTGAGGCCAATGATGGAGATGAGTATGAAGATGGTCACTGAGTGTTGGAGTAAAGGAGAGCTGTGAGTGAAATCTGAAGAGAAGTGGGCTTTGACAACAGGAGGGAAGAGGGCCCTACTCGGAGGAGCTTACAATCTAGTAGGAAGGGGAGACAGACAGATTACAAGAGGTGCAAGCAAGGGGGTGGTGGTTAGATAGCAGGATGTAAACAGGCAAGGGGTCAGAGAACCAGCTGGTTTATGCAGTGGAAGGGTACGCTTTGATGAATAGGTGAGTTTTCAGTGCCCGTTTGAAGCTTTGCAAGGTCGGGGAGAGTCTAATGGAGCGAGGGAGTGCGTTCCACTGAAGAGGTGCAGCACGGGCAAAGTCCTGTACTCTAGCATGGGAAGCAGTGATCAGGGTGGAGGAAAGACGACAGTCATCAGCTGACCGTAGAGGGCGGGAGGGTGTATGAATGGAGATGAGGTTAGAGATATATGGAGCAATGGAATTAGAGATGGCCCTGTATGTGAGTGTGAGGTGTTTGAAGAGGATTCTGTAGGGGAATGGAAGCCAGTGCAGATATTGTTGAAGGGGAGTGGCAGAGTTAGAGCGGCGGGAGAGGAAGATAAGCCTGGCTGCAGCATTGAGGACAGATTGGAGAGGAGCTAGTTGGGATTGATCGAGGCCAGTTAGAAGAGCATTACAGTAGTCAAGCCGTGAGATGACTAAGATGGTAAGATGATGGTAAGATCTTTATCTAATCTAAAATAGGAGAGGAAACAATAAAGGATGAAGTGTTGCAAATATTTATTCGGTTTATATTATGTGAATCTGTGAACTTGGATTCAGACAAAGGGACAACCTCTGCAGAAGAGCCGCTGAGGTCAGGACTGGCTGGGAGTAATGTCTCTTACTTGTGTATACCTGCCCAGCCCAAGGATATGAGCCATGAGTATGGAGTACGTGGAGGTAGAATGGCCGATGACCGCAGCCAACCTTTCCTCATCTCGGCATCGGAAATTAGGGATCGCTTTGTGCGTTCCCGTCAGCATCCAAAGAGTTCCTTCTATTTCCCGGTGAAGAGCAGAGCAAGAATCATAGATCTTGAAGCCCAGGGTGATGTTTGGGAGAACGTCTGGGCTGAGATTGATCTTCTTTGTGGCAAACTTTACCACGTGTACCTGAAGGAAGGTTTCCAATGACAGTCTGCAAAGGAGCAAATGATAATTAGAATTCATGCAACAGAACAACAAACCAGACATCACCAAGAGCTGCCTTGAAAATCCTGAAAATCGAATTAATGCTTAAATAGTGCAAACACAACGGGGCTCATTCAAACCCGTTTGTTTGGGTCGTAATTAGTCCCTGGCAATATTCAGGGTTTGCGGAATGAACGGCTTCAGTGAGTTTCACACTCGCCGCTCTGTTCACTGGGAAGGGAGGGCCGGAGGCAGGCAGGGGGTGGGCACAGGGGTATGTTTAGCATTTTTGTGGGCATGCCCACAAAAATGGTGGGTGTGCCCTTGAAACCGCTGGGCGTACCCCTGCGAACGCAGCCGGGTCGATGTCATCACTTGCTGGCATGATAGTGGATCCAATCGCATGCGAGCTAGCAGACTCCAGGCGGCGGGGGTGGGTGTTCAGCGGGTGGTGGTCAGCGTTTACCTGTACTCTGGGCTGCGAGTATACGCCGCCTAGGGAACCTGTCTGAATCAGGCCCAAAGTACCATATACAATGCAGTTTCTTACTTTCTACATATGGCTTGTCCTGGTTTTTCTGTGAATAGAATTTTGGGGTACACTTTCCCAACGTGGAGGGGCAAGATTGCTCCAATAGAAATCCCCCCACTTGCGGAAATGCCGGTTAACTCAGGGGTGTCCAAAGTGCAGCCTGGACCGACGGAACAGCAGGTCGGAACGAGGTAATGCAGAATGAGCTGCCATAAGGTCTTGTATATGAGGATTAGTGACCTGAAACCAAAGTGAAAAATGAAGATGTTTTACACAGTATACAATGTCATATTTTTACACAGTATCTTAAAGTGAAAAATGAAGATGTTTTACACAGTATACAATGGCACAATCTCACACAGTATCTGATGCAGTCACAGCGAATAACCCTGAATCAATGCTCATTGTATGTCTTTTCACACATATTGCTGACATTACCACTATGGGGGGAATTCAATAAGCCATGGTTGATTGCCACGTGCTAAGTGATCACCTGTGTCAGTGGGGTTAACAGATTTTTTCATGCATTCTGTATATTAATGTCTCTTACCCCATGTTAATTCTCATTAGGATAGGCCCGATTCTGACCTGTTTGGAATGCAGCCACGCAGAACGCCCCGCCCCCTCTCTGCCCAGAGTCCACTTGCTAGCATGAAAGCAGATGGGTTCACATCCACATCCGCCTGCATGCGGCCTAACGGAAGACCAATCATTCGATGGTCGCTCCCCATCGAATGACTTCTCTTCCGTTCGGTAATAAAAATCATCGAAGACTGACTTTTACTTTGGCCGGATATAGTCGAATTTGGGGTGGGCGCTGACGTTCTGTGACCCCAAGCAGGCACAGGGTTACGCCCAGCTTTTCATGGGTGCACCCACCGCTTTTGTGGGTATGGCCATAAAATGCTGGGCTTACCCCTGCACCCACCCCCTGCCCCCCCCCTTCCCGGAACGAATGTGAAACTCGTCCAATCCGTTCGCAAATTCGGCCCAACTAACGGTCTGAATCGGCCACATAGTACTCTAATGAGTGTCATTTGGAGATGTTAGGAGCACAAATCAATAGCCCCGGGGTGTTAGAACCCAAGGCAACCTGGGAGTTTGACCTATCATGCTCTTTCTACAAAATATACCGTAGTCTAGCATAACATACGAGGATCCCCACATACTGTATATATATAAGTATATATATATATATATATATATATATATTCATTTTTATTAATTATTCATAAGAATATACATTGTCCATTGTTTGTTTGTTTTTTAAATTGTAAATTTTTATGTTTTTGTCCAGATTTATAGACTTTGGGGACTTGAAGGTTCCGGTACTCAGCTATTGGGCCCAGTGACAAAGACGTGACTTACCTCATTGCATGTAACCTGCCGCTCATATGTCACAAGTCTTATGCTATATATACTGTATACCTGTCTGTAGGCCTTTCTATTTATATATAATATTCCCATCTCCCATTAACATCTATTATTGGTAATAACCTTTGCTACAACAGGGAGAAGCAATTAGCAGCCAGGAACGGCAATTCCCACTGTGCAGAGCATTTATCCTGAGGGACGTTGTATAATCATGCGGGAGAGACAAAGACGTGAGAGATTCCATCTGTGTGGATTAAACTGGACACTTCTGTAATAACTCACCAAGAGCAAAAGGAATTGCCCCATATATAGGGGGTTATTCTGGTTAACCCCTTCTGGCAAAATCCTTCTTAGATGGACAAAACCATGTGCACTGCAGGTGGGGCAGATGTTACTTGTGCAGAGAGGATTAGATTTGGGTGGGGTTTTACTTCAAAGTGAGATCTATATTGCAGTGTAAAAATAAAGCAGCCATTATTTACCCTGCACAGAAACAAAATAACTCACCCAAATCTAACTCTCTCTGCACATGTTACATCTGCCCCACCTGCAGTGCACATGGTTTTGTCCTTCTAAGAAGGAATTTGCCAGACGGAGTGAACCAGTATAACCCCCATAACCTCTTGGTACAATGAATACTAAGGCACAGGAACGTGTTGCATTCTGCAGGTTTGTGTAGAGAGCGGATCTGGATTATAGGTTGACAGAGGTCAAAGTTACTAAAATGGAAAATCTAGAGAGGATGAGATGTTGCTATGGACAACTAATCATATTCTATTATCTCTAGAAGGTGGTAAATAAATAAGAAGTAGACTCTTATTGGTTGCTATGGGAAACGTCCCAACTTCCATAGAAGTCCCATCTTGGTAAATAAACCAGCCAATAGGTCAACATCATATGGTTGACATACACAAGCAAAAGTTCTACATCTCTATGGTCGACAAATTTAAATGTTGACGTGAGTTTATGTTTTTTTATTTTGGGGATTTTTGCATACCATCCATGTGTGGGAACATTAAAGTGTGGCTGGTCCGAAACATGGTGAATCATGTGAGGTGACGTGGTACACTAATTGGGGGTCCATGTTCTCACTTGGTCCTGCTCTTTGTGGCCATCTAATTCTTCTCATGATTGAGCGTAGGCACACCGTGACAGAGGGGGTTATTCTAGTTCACTCTTTCTGACAAAATCCTTCTTAGATGGACAAAACCATGTGCACTGCAGGTGGGGCAGATGTTACTTGTGCAGAGAGAATTAGATTTGGGTGGGGTTTTACTTCAAAGTGAGATCTATATTGCAGTCTAAAAATAAAGCAGCCAGTATTTACCCTGCACAGAAACAAAATAACTCACCCAAATCTAACTCTCTCTGCACATTTTACATCTGCCCCACATGGTTTTGTCCATCTAAGAAGGAATTTGTCAGAAAGAGTGAACTAGAATAAGGCCCTCGGAGAGGCAGGTGTAGGTGACATCTTCCAGTATTGCAGATGAAGAACCAATTGGTCAGAATCAAACTCAAATGTATTAGCTAAGGAAATATATTTTTTGGTACTTATGTAGTAACTGGGCTGCCGATTTTGAAATCGGGTCCATCGCATCGCATCGCACCCGACCAAATCGCATGCGATGCGATGCGATGCGATGCGATGGACCCGATTTTTCCATAGGATTCAATGTTAAAATGGACTGAGTCCATTTTAACATGGAATTCAATGGGAAAAAGGGGTCCTTTTCATACCCCTACTATCCAAGTGGGCATGGAGTTGGATATAAACCTGTGGCGAGCGTAGCGAGCCACCGAGCCCGAAGCGTGGCGAGCGTAGCGAGCCCCGCGAGGGGACACAGAATACCGTCCCCTCGCGGGGCTCGCTTCGCTCGCCACGCTTCGGGCTCGGTGGCTCGCTACGCTCGCCACAGGTTTATATCCAACTCCATGCCCACTTGGATAGTAGGGGTATGAAAAGGACCCCTTTTTCCCATTGAATTCCATGTTAAAATGGACTCAGTCCATTTTAACATTGAATCCTATGGAAAAATCGGGTCATCGCATCGCATCGCATCGCATCGTATGCGATGCGATATCGCATCGCATCGCATCTGATTGTATGCCTTAACTTAAGGCATACAATCAAAAAATCGGCAGCCCAGATACTACATAAGTACCTATTTTTTTAATTAGCCTCAGTACGCAGTCCTTATAACCAACAATGGGGGTTGTCTAGGCCTGATTGCTAGGCTGATTCGCAGGCCGGGTAATAATTATTAGACTGTGCGTCCGTACAGTTTATAGTACGCATGCGCGAGACCATCTTATGATAAAATCCTGATACTTTTTTTAATCATTAGCCAAACGCAAGGTGATTGACATCCAGCCATCATTTGGGGGTGGTAACTGGACGATTTCTGAAAGTATCGGGGAAAACGCAGGCGTGCCCAGCCGTCTGAATCAGAGTCATGTGATGTCAGCTCTGGCCCTGATCTGACTGTTTCTACTGCAGCCGCCGAGCAAGTCCTGGGCTACGCACAGACTGCGCACACTGGGGAAATTATTTGATGGTGAGTGAGATACGAATGGCCCCCAATAAATGTGAAACCCCCAGGCGCTGTGCACTTCCAAACTCCCTTTAGACTTCAGGGGCCAAATGTAATAGGGTGAGAGTTTCAGAAAGTGAGAGATTTTGGGAGAGTTTTCTCATGTTTTTTAAAGCAGCAATCAATTACATGGCAAAACCAGGTTGATTTTGCCATGTAATTGATTGCTGCTTTAAAAAACATGGGAAAACTCTCCCAAAATCTCTCACTTTCTGAAACTCTCACCCAGGTTTCTTTGTGTGACATCACTATTTCTCCAACGATAGGAAGTGAAATAAGAATCAAACAATTAGTTTTCACTTTGACCATCTGTATTCGTTACCAAGAGGTGGTAACCCTTATGGAAAAACCCGAGCTGCAGTCATGAGTTTCAGTGAGTTGCAACTGGGATTGTAGCTAATCACTGATCAATGTAATTTTGGCAAGCCATTTGCAGGATTGCACGGGGGGGGGAGGATATCTGAGCGCAGGGCTCAGCAAATGATCAGCTGTGCAATCAGGTCCCTTTAAAGACTGGGTGATTTTAGGGCATTTTCTAAGCGATCTCACTGAGGGCGGGATGTACAGTACTAAGCGAAAAATGAGGTAAGACCTGCATTTTCGGGGTTTTTACTGCATTTCCAATTGTACTAAGACCTGGCCGCGGTGTTTTCAACGCTCATCCAAAGGTGACGATACCCTATAGAAGTCGATGGGCTTCTTATTGCTGGCCACTGCAACCCACCGCCTCCGCCAACCCCCGCCGATGATGCCGACCCCCTCTCCCCCTGGCATACCTTCTTCCAGGAAGCCTGGACCCGGAAGGTAAACTCCTCCTCAACCTAGCAACACAGCCAGAGGTCCTTCTGGCTGCAGGGGGGAGGAGGAGGAGGAGGCACTGGGGATAACCTGCTTCTGCTTCCCGGCATGGGTGGATATGAGCCCAGAGAGATGATGGAGTCCCTCCGCAACCCACCTCACAGTTATCACGGGGGGCTCCGTCACCACATTGTGACGTTAATTACAGGCGATAGGCGGCGAGGGATGGCCATGTATTGTAATACATACAGCCCTAGATGGCTTAGAACAGTGTTTTTCAACCACTGTGCCGTGGCACATTAGTGTGCCTTGAACTATTCTCAAGTGTGCCCCCAGATCTAGAGATGCCCAAACCAGTTTACAGCCACCACCAATTCAACTGGTCTCTTCTTTTCATGCATAGGTCCAATGTATTTTATTTTTGTTACCTGTGGGGACCAGTGTGATTGTTTTTTTATATGGGGACCAATAGGTTTTTTTTTTTTTCCTGTGGGGCCAATGTGTTTTGCCCTGTGGGGACCTCATGTTGTGCCTTGCCAATTTTAGGCAAATGCCTCTGCATTGCTCCTTGTGTAGGGGTCATAGCGATACCCGCTCGTGCTCATGTTCTCTAAATGGCACTATAATGGAAACTACAGAGGAAGAGAGGGATCTAGGTGTCACTATTTCAGGGGACTTAAAAGCAGGTAGGCAATGTAACAAAGCAATGAAGAAAGCAAGTCAGATGCTTGGTTGCATAGGGAGAGGTATCAGCAGTAGAAAGAAAGAAGTAATAATGCCACTGTATAGGTCATTGGTACGACCTCATCTAGAGTATTGTGTTCAGTTCTGGAGGCCATATCTCCAGAAGGATATAAATACATTAGAGACTGTACAAAGAAGGGCAACTAAAATGGTGCATGGCCTACATCACAAAACGTACCAGGAAAGACTAAAAGATCTTAATATGTATACTTTAGAGCAGAGAAGGGAAAGGGGGGACATGATAGAAACTTTCAAATATATCAAGGGCTTTAACAAGGTACAGGTGGGAGACATTCTTCACAGGAAGAGGAGCAACAGAACACGAGGACATGCACTGAAACTAGAGGGAGGAAGATTCAGGGGAAATGTGAGGAAGAATTTTTTCACAGAAAGAGTAGTAGATAAGTGGAATAGCCTCCCAACAGAGGTGGTAGACGCAAATACAGTAGTACAATTTAAACATGCTTTGGGATAAGCATATTGATATCCTTACAAAAAAATAAGGATCAAATATGGTTTGAGGTAACATGTTTAAAAAAAGGGGCAGACTAGATGGGCCAAGTGGTTCTTATCTGCCGTCAAATTCTATGTTTCTATGTTTCTCACCAGAGGGTTCTCATGCTGCTCGGGAGCTTGTCCTCACGATTTCTTGTGATATGCATTGGATTGGAGAGGTTTAGGGGGATAGACTTGGGGGGAAATTTACTAAAGGAAATTTGTTAAAAAAATAGGTGTATTTGTATCCAGAAATACACTTATTTTTGACATTTACTATCCCGAAAGTATGGCAATTCGTATTCGTCTTGATGTGCTATCAATACAAATACGAATTGCCGTATTTTCAGGATTGTAAATGTCAATAATAAGTGTATTTCTGGATACAAATACACCTATTTTTTACAAATTTCCTTTAGTAAATTTCCCCCTTGGTGTCAGAATGGTGTGGTATGAGAGATTGGAACAAAGTTTGTCATTGATGATGTTGGGGATAAAGTTAGATTATTGATGCTATGTTAAAGTCAATTCACGAAGCCGAAACGTGTTGGACGCCACAACACACCACACACAGAAGGTGCCACATCACCACCCTCCGGCACAGTCTCTGGCGGGAGCAAGAGCGCACCGGCACGGCAGTGACATCACCCGGGGTATCGCCGCCGTTCTCACGAGACCCGATACCCGGAAGTGAAGCCGCGGCCAGAGTCAGTGGAGCCAGGCACCTGGGACCCACTCCAGGAGTAAGACGCTGCGGCTGCAGCGCTACCCGGGCATGCATACAGAAGCAACACAGCCACAAAGGAGCCTGAGGTTCACTGTAAGGAGCAACCTAAGTGTGCGCGCACAGGAACATCCCCGCACCACTCCCGGACTTCGATAGGGTAAGAAGCAGGTCAGCGGGACGCCGCTCCCTACTTATTCCCGACACACACGCAGCACACCCTTTTCCAAAAGAAAGGGCTTTCTGTAGCACCACCTGCATGACTTAACTCACAGGAGTCGTGGGACAGTAGATACACCTGCAGAGAGACATAAACCCAATTGGGTTTATGGTTAAAAGGGATCCGTTGATACCCTGATTCCAGTGGCGAAAGTTCATCCCAGTTGCCCGGAGGCAAGATATATATATTGGTGCCCCCAACACATCCACACACACATACACACACACACACACACACACATGTCTCTTATGAAATATATATCTATTTATATATGGAGAGAGAAAGAACACATATATATTTCAGAACTCAGCCACAGATGCTATTTCAATGGCTTTCAATTAATTAATTTCAATTTGCAGGGGAGGAGAGGTGCCCCCTTGGGACCAGGAGCCCGGCGGCAGATGACTCCATTGCCTCCCAGAGTTCTGCCACTGCCTGATTCCCTTAGGGGCTCTCAGCATCTGTCTGCAAATGGGCTCACATTTGAAATTGCCATTTTCAAATACTCTGCATGTCATTTGAATATTTACCATGCACCATTGTAACTCAACACTGACAATGCTCTTTATTAAACATAGACATAGGCAGCGCTTCAGCCCACCCTTTTCCTTTCTTGCTTGTGACCCACAGGAGGTACGGGACACCCCTGAGGCTAAGCAGCGCCTACCCACATCACTATAGGTGAGCGCAGTATACGGTAGCAACCATTTCCACTGTAAGCACTGTGGTAAGCCTATACCAAATGGCAATCTTTAACAATACTGTAGTTCCTAAAAAGCGACTACCGTATATACTTGAGTATAAGTCGACCCGAATATAAGCCGAGGCACCTAATTTTACAACAAAAAAAAATGGGAAAACGTATATTGACTCAAGTGGGACCCTCACTTGAGTATAAGCCAAGGGGGGCTTTTTCAGCATAAAAAATGTTCTGAAAAAGTAGGCTTATACTCGAGTATATATGGTATTTGGAAAAATGGCATTTGAGGACACATTCTTAGGTGAAAAACCTGGAAAGACTATAGAAACTCTATTGACAGAACGGGAACCAAAAGCTTCTACAATTGCAATGTGTTTTGTCATGTAAACCACGACTTCTCATAATGGTTATAAGGAAGGAAGAGGCGATTGCAGTTGTATAGTTACGATATCGCTGGAAAGAGATCATTAGTTATTCTATGGCACTACCTTCACCTCATCTTAAAACACTGGCCCTAATTCAGGTTGGCTCGGTTATACCCCTTTTA
The DNA here is from genome assembly GCF_055691185.1 of Crinia signifera. Lineage (NCBI taxonomy): Eukaryota > Metazoa > Chordata > Amphibia > Anura > Myobatrachidae > Crinia > Crinia signifera. Next base: position 314,939,785 of record NC_139220.1, on the reverse strand, counting down.
GATCGCACCTAATTACCGGATTCATGCCTGTTTGTTGCCGGTGGTGATCTGAAAGGGCTTACCGGGTCAAGCCACCTGGCATTATGAACCAGTACAAAAGCAGGGTTCTTACCGGTTCATTGCCGGGTTGCTGTGCAGTTTGAACGGATTAACCAGGACAAGCGACCCGGTTTCCATTCACACGGATAGAGGAGGCAGAGCTTGGAGCAGCATCTGCTTTAAGCACTGCCTCCTCCCCCCGATGATGCTCCGCCCCGATGCCTGCTCATGATTGGTTGGTGGGTGGGCCTAACTGCTCTGTTATGTGCTTCTTCACTGTGCAGTTTCCCTTATTACACTTTTGTAATGCTCCAGTATCTGGCAAACTAACTCCACAGGTGCAGAGTCCAAATTACTGCATGTTCTAAGTAGAGATGTGCACCGGCCACTTTTCGGGTTTTGGGTTTTGGGTTCTGATTACCTTGAGGTTTTGGGTTCTAATGGGTTTTGGCAAAACACCTCCTAAGTGTTTTGTGTTTGGATTTTTTGGGGTTTTGGGTTCTGATTTTTTTGTTAAAAAAGCATAAAAACAGCTAAAATCGCAGAATTTGGTGGGGTTTTTTTTGCTCCTACGCTATATTGACCTCAATAACATTCATTTACATTAATTTCCAATGTATTCTGAACACCTCACACCTCACAATATTGTTTTTATTGCCAAAGTTTGCACTGAGGTAGCTGGATAACTATGCTAAGCCACACAAGTGTGCGGCACAAACACGTGGCTCATGTAAGAGTGGCACTGCAGCGGCAGACATGATGGCAGTTTAAAAAAATAGGCCCATAAAAGATACCTATCTGGCTTGATCATGCACTGTTTACCATGTGCAGCCAAGGAGCGGTGGGCATTTTGTGCAGCACAGAGTTTGTCTGCAAGTGTGTAACTGTTTTGATCACTTTAACATCCAACAAGACCCCTATCTGGCTTGATTGTGTGATCATGTAATCTGATTGTTTAATTTTGTGATTATTATTCATTTATTATTACCAGTCGTCTCTTAAATCATTGCCTAATGGGTGTAGGGGAGTGGGCTATTTAATTTTAAGGTGGCAGATGGAAGATGTAATGTAATGTAAACCATCACTAGCATTGGTTGCAACAGTGGCAGTAACTGATGGACCCGGCTGTGCAGATAAGGAGGATTATTTAATTATTTATTAGGCAGGCAGTATTTAATTATTTATTAGGCAGTGAGCCCCAGACCACAAAGGTAGAGATATACAGCAGTATTTAATTATTTATTAGCCAGTGAGCCCCAGACCAGATGGTACATACGGGAGTATAGCTAGTGAGCCCCAGACCACAAAGTTAGAGATATACGGCAGTATTTAATTATTTATTAGCCAGTGAGCCCCAGACCAGACGGTACATACGGCAGTATAGCCAGTGAGCCCCAGACCACAAAGGTAGAGATATACGGCAGTATTTAATTATTTATTAGCCAGTGAGCCCCAGACCAGACGGTACATACGGCAGTATAGCCAGTGAGCCCCAGACCACAAAGGTAGAGATATACGGCAGTATTTAATTATTTATTAGGCAGTGAGCCCCAGACCACAAAGGTAGAGATATACGGCAGTATTTAATTATTTATTAGCCAGTGAGCCCCAGACCAGACGGTACATACAGCAGTATAGCCAGTGAGCCGCAGACCACAAAGGTAGAGATATACGGCAGTATTTAATTATTTATTAGCCAGTGAGCCCCAGACCAGACGGTACATACGGCAGTATAGCCAGTGAGCCACAGACCACAAAGGTAGAGATATACGGCAGTATTTAATTATTTATTAGCCAGTGAGCCCCAGACCAGACGGTACATACGGCAGTATAGCCAGTGAGCCCCAGACCACAAAGGTAGAGATATACGGCAGTATTTAATTATTTATTAGCCAGTGAGCCCCAGACCAGACGGTACATATGGCAGTATAGCCAGTGAGCCCCAGACCACAAAGGTAGAGATATACGGCAGTATTTAATTATTTATTAGCCAGTGAGCCCCAGGCCAGATGGTACATACGGCAGTATAGCCAGTGAGCCCCAGACCACAAAGGTAGAGATATACGGCAGTATTTAATTATTTATTAGGCAGGCAGTATTTAATTATTTATTAGCCAGTGAGCCCCAGACCAGACGGTACATACGGCAGTATAGCCAGTGAGCCCCAGACCACAAAGGTAGAGATATATGGCAGTATTTAATTATTTATTAGCCAGTGAGCCCCAGACCAGACGGTACATACGCCAGTATAGCCAGTGAGCCCCAGACCACAAAGGTAGAGATATACGGCAGTATTTAATTATTTATTAGCCAGTGAGCCCCAGACCACAAAGGTAGAGATATATGGCAGTATTTAATTATTTATTAGCCAGTGAGCCCCAGACCAGACGGTACATACAGCAGTATAGCCAGTGAGCCCCAGACCACAAAGGTAGAGATATACGGCAGTATTTAATTATTTATTAGGCAGGCAGGATTTAATTATTTATTAGCCAGTGAGCCCCAGACCAGACGGTACATACGGCAGTATAGCCAGTGAGCCCCAGACCACAAAGGTAGAGATATACGGCAGTATTTAATTATTTATTAGGAAGGCAGTATTTAATTATTTATTAGCCAGTGAGCCCCAGACCAGACGGTACATACGGCAGTATAGCCAGTGAGCCCCAGACCACAAAGGTAGAGATATACGGCAGTATTTAATTATTTATTAGGCAGGCAGTATTTAATTATTTATTAGCCAGTGAGCCCCAGACCACACAGGTAACTAGATAAGATATACGGCATTATTATTTATTAGGCTGTGAGCCCCATACCCCAGACCGCCAGACTGGCAGATTCAGTGCAGGCAGCAGTGCAGCACCAGTGGACTATATATATTTATTTAATATAATTAATTAATTAATTATTAATATATATAATAAATGGCACAGCACAGCACCAGAGGTATGCCCCAGCACAGAGGAGACAGTAGTACTACAGGCAGGTACACAGTTAGACTGTTGTCCTAAGCAGAGGAGAACATAGTACACAGCAGCACTGAGGGAGACAGCCCTAGCAAATAAAATAATTAATTACAGCACAGCTCACCAGAGGTAGACCGCACAGAGGAGACAGTAGTACTACAAGTACACAGTTAGACTGTTGTCCTAAGCAGAGAACAGAGTACACAGCAGCACTGAGGGAGACAGCCCCAGCAAATAAAATAATCAATTACAGGCAGCACAGCACACCAGAGGTAGACCGCACAGAGGAGACAGTAGTACTACAAGTACACAGTTAGACTACTACACAGCAGCACTGAGAGACAGCACCAGCGATTGCAAAAGCTCAAGGTCAAGCTCAAGTTTAAGCCCCAGCAGCAGCACCAACACACCCTCTCCCAACCCACTACTTGACTGGAGTGAAGATGGCGGGCGCGGCAGCCGCTTATAAAGCCTCGCGAAATCCGACGCCGGGGGATGACGTTCTAATCACGCGGACGGACCGAGTCAGGCGGGAATCTCCGAGCGCTGCTCGGAATCGGGCTCAGACTGATGACGTCCGTGGGGGCTCGGATCTCTGAAATCCGAGCCCGCACATCTCTAGTTCAAAGTCCAGTGATTAATCATTCACATGCCCGAGGTTAGTCTAGCTCCTGTGCACACTCTGATACTTCGTAACATTGCTGCATTCCATGTTTTCCAGCAACATCAAGTCTCAGTTCAGCCTGCCATTTACCCTGCAGCCAATCAGCACAAGGCAAGGGGTTTAGACATCATGCTCAAACTTACGGGTGTGGTACAGGGGTCCGACAGTCGGGATCCGGACAGTCATTATCCCAATGTCGGGATCCCGACTGGCCGGACCCAGACAGCTTGGTGAGCGCAAATAAGCCCATTGCGGGCATGGGGGCTCGCTACATGAGCCACCTACTGTATTCTCCATCTGTGGGGGTCGTGGTCCCCCACGATGGAAAATAGCAGGTGGCCGTAGGGAACCCGGTTGTCTGTGTTTTGACAGTCGGGATCCCGACGTCGGGTAAATGCCTGTCAGGATCCCGACTGTTGGGACCCCTTCCGGCACCCCAAACCTATAGCCAGTGCCTTGGCAATGTCACTTTTCTGCTCCATTGTGGTGTGTGCTCATTCCTTGTACCTGGAAGTTATCCTGCTCCTAAGACTCTAGTACTATTACCATCTGTAGTAACACCTGGCTCCCACAGCTAGCATGAGTAGCTGCACTGCTGCTTCATCGGTTTATCCCAGTTTTCCCAGGTAGCTGTTTTGTAATGTATGTCTGCTCATCAGTACATCCTGAAAACCTGCATTTCTCCAGCCGTTCCACCCGGTCTAGTGTGCCTGGAAAAGTCTGCTGTCTTACAAGTCTGCCTCTGCTGTGTTAGCACAGCCTGTATTCTCCAGTAAGCCTGGTGATATTATCCGATCAAGCCTGTTTTCTGTTATACTTCAGCCTGAGTCATCCGTAGTATGAGCCTGTGGTGTTTCCAGTCTAGTCCAGTCCACTGGTGAAGTACCTAATACCCCTTTCACACCAGCCTAATTTCCTGTGTTGGGCTAGTGCAGGTGTGAAAGGTTCCCGGGCCAAAATCACGGCAAAAATTGCCAGGATTTCAACCCTGTTATGGAGCAGGGTTGTTCCCGGGTTCAAACCAGGGACCTGGCTGGTGTTAATGGGGTAGGGTATATTTACCCGGGTTAACGGTCCTCGTGTCCTGTCTGACCGGGGATCTACACAGGTGTCGGGCGCAAATGACAGTACAGGCAGTGGATGAAGATGGCGCAGCTCTCCGGCGGCAGTGAGGGCGCCGGAGAGCTGCATCATCTTCATCCACCGCCTGTCCCGTCATTTGCGCCGGCCACCAGTGTGGATCCCCGGTCAGACAGGACACGAGGACCGTTAACCCGGCCTGCACAGAGGACAAGCAACCGGGATGAGTATTCTCCCCACCTACTGCCCACCTCCGCCGCCATCCCGCCGACTGCCCGCCTCCTCCCCGCCTCCTTCACACACCAGAAAATGCAGGGACTTTTCTGGTGTGAAAGGGGCCAACCCGGGAATGGCCCGGCATGATTCCTGGGCCATATTTTTGGGTGGGTCCCTGCATTTTCTGGTGTGAAAGGGGTATAATTTGCCTACATCTGCTCTGCCACAAGGTTACCCCTGCTTTTGTTACCAGCCTAATTCTGATGACCTTTAATTTGATAGTTTTATATTACAAGTCTGCCTTTGTTTGAAACTTAAGCCTGAACCTTCATTCCAGTCCAGTCCTTGTATATTCATGTTCCATAATTATGGTTTAAGTTCTGCAATTCCTCTGGATCATCCATTAACTATCATTACTAGGTCACCTCTCCGGGCTTCACCTCTCCTCTATACACATTTCTGCCTCCATTATCCACACCCCTCTTATTAACACTCATGAGATTTTTACATATCTCTCTACATTGACAATAACATCCACAAACTGTCGCCAGAAACAACATTCACAAACCACCTGCAGCTACACCTATCTCTCTCTACTGCTTCTATTAGCTGGTGACATTTCACTTAATCCAGGCCCCTGCTGCTTGCCCCGCTCGCAGGCACCTAACTCTCAGGAACATAGTAATCCAGCTAACCTTATACACATTAAATGCCTCCCTTCATCCCCCAAATCACTAAAATGTGCGTTATGGAATGCACGCTCTGTTGGCAACAAATTAACATCCATCAACGACCTCTTCATTTCAAACAACTTCAACCTGCTGGCTATAACAGAAACATGGCTCTCACAATCAGACACAGCCTCCCCTGCAGCCCTGTCACATGGTGCTCTCCACTTCACACACACACCCAGGCCTGGTGACAGCAGAGGAGGTGGGGTTGGAATATTACTATCCCAATCCTTCACATACAAAGTTTTACCACAGGTTCCATCACTCACATTCACATAATTTGAAGTACATTCCATCAGAACTTACACTCCTTTCTCGCTGCGTGTTGCAGCTATCTATCGCCCACCTGGGCAGCCATCACGATTTCTGGAAGATTTTTCTGCCTGGCTCCCTCACTTCCTTTCTGCTGACATCTCGACCATCATCATAGGTGACTTCAACATTGCTATTGATAGCCCAAAATCTGCTGCTCATGCCTCCAAACTACTCTCTCTAACCTCCTCTCTCGGCCTCTCCCAATGGACTGACTCCTCTACTCATCGGGATGGCCACTCTCTTGATCTGATATTCACTAAGCTGTGCTCAGTGTCTGAATTCACCAATTCTCCTTTCCCTCTCTCAGATCACAACCTTATCTTCTGCATGCTGTCCTCTAGTACTTCTAACTCAAAAACACAGAAATCCTTTAATCCACCTCAAGCCCGCAGAAATATTAATGATATTAGTTTTGAAGTACTCTCCTCCTCACTGCAACAACATTCTGCATTCACTACTCCTGAGATGGCAGTATCACACCTAAACCTAACCCTCAAAACAGCCCTGGATGAAGTGGCTCCAGTTACCCACCACACTCCACGTAGGCCTAGACGCCAACCGTGGCACTCTAAATTAACGAGACACCTACAAAATATCTCACGCAAAGCTGAGCGTAAATGGCGTAAATCTCACAGTCCAATGGATTTCTTTACATATAAGAATATCTACCAGTACTATAATTATGCCCTGAAAACTGCCAAACAAACATATTTCCAAACTCTCATTTCTGCTCAAGCTTCTAACCCAAAACGTCTTTTTAATACATTTAACCATTCACCAACCACTATCCATGCACAAGATCTTGCTTCCTACTTCAGGGATAAGATTGATAAGATCAGAGATGAATTGGTATGCTCCAACTCAGTTGGTGATATGCTCAATTCCATACCTGAGCCCTCTGAAGCATTTGCTTCATTTGATGCCACAAATGAAGATGAAGTATCTGCACTTTTCTCTGCCTCCCACTCTACTACCTCTCCTCTTGACCCTATACCCTCGCAAATAAGTAAATCTCTGTCTCCTGTGCTCATCCCAATCTTAACTAAAATCTGTAACCTCTCTTTCTCTACTGGTGTCTTTCCTTCATTGTTCAAACAAGCAGTTATTACTTTGATTCTGAAAAAAAACAGAATTCTGGTCCAAGCTCTCTCTCAAACTACCGTCCAATTTCTCAACTTCCATGCACCTCCAAACTACTTGAAAGACTTGCCTATACTCACCTCACACACTTTCTTAACTCGCACAACTTAATGGACCCACATCAGTCATGTTTTCGTGCCCAACACTCCACAGAGACAGCACTGACTAAAATTGTGAATGATCTGGTCACTGCTAAGTCTAAAGGCCACTACTCACTACTAATTCTTCTAGATCTTTCTGCTGCTTTTGACACTGTTGACCACACACTTCTCATACAAACACTACAATCCATAGGTCTTAAAGACACAGCCCTCTCTTGGTTCTCATCCTACCTATCTAACCGCTCCTTTAGTGTTTGTTTCTCTGATTCTACCTCCTCTTCACTACCTCTTTCAGTTGAAGTACCTCAGGATTCAGTTTTAGGTCCCCTGCTTTTCTCAATCTATACCTCATCTCTTGGCAAACTAATCAGCTCCTTTGGATTTCAGTATCATCTGTATGCGGATGATACTCAGCTCTACCTATCCTCCCCTGACCTATCCCCATCTGTATTGAGCCGTGTCTCTGAATGCCTTTCTGCTGTTTCATCCTGGATGTCATCTTGCCACCTCAAACTTAATATCTCAAAAACAGAATTAATTATATTTCCGCCAATAAATAATAGTTACCAACCTGATATCTCTATTGCTGTTGAGAAGATGACAATCACTCCTACCTCTCAAGCTCGCTGCCTAGGTGTTATCCTTGACTCAGAACTTTCCTTTGTACCCCACATTCAATCTGTCTCAAAATCATGCCACATGCACCTAAAAAATATATTTAAAATTCACCCTTACCTTACACAAGACACTGCAAAAACTCTAATCCCTGCTCTCATCATCTCACGCATTGATTATTGCAATAGTCTCCTTATTGGCCTTCCCCAATACAGACTCTCACCACTACAGTCCATTATGAATGCAGCTGCGAGGCGAATCTTCCTAGCCAGACGTTCATCGTCTGCAAAGCTACTCTGTCAGTCACTTCACTGGTTACCTGTATTCTACCGTATTCAATACAAAATTATTTTACTTACACACAAAGCCATAAACCATACTACACCAACATACATATCTTCTCTTATCTCAAAATATCATCCAACACGACCTCTACGCTCCTCCCAAGATCTGCGTCTCTCATCCACACTCATTACTCGCTCCCATTCCCGACTGCAGGACTTTCTTCGGGCTGCACCCACTCTGTGGAATGCCCCAACAAGCACAATAAGACTCTCCTCCAGTCTCCAAACCTATAAGCGTTCCCTTAAAACTCATCTCTTCAGGCAAGCTTATCAAATTCCAGAACCAGTCACAGAACCTTGCGTTCTGGTGGAATCGATGCAATAAAGAATACAGTATCTATCCTTATGTATCAATGCCTATTTCCCTATAGACTGTTAGCTTGTGAGCAGGGCCCTCCTACATTTTGACGGTCTGTAAATACCCTGTTTTGTTGTATCACTGTCCCCTTTGTAAAGCGCAACGGAATATGCTGCGCTATATAAGAAACTGTTAATAAATAATAAATAAATAAACTAGGCGCGTGGTATTAGTTGTTTCTCAATTTCCAAAGAGCAGCTGCTTGATAGTGGTTATAGCGGATCGCTATGGTTTTATACAACAGAAAGAACAAGCAAAAAAACAGCGCTGGTATATAAACACATTTACAAGGGATTAACTCAACAAAGTTTTTCTAAACTTTTCTTGCAGAGAAGAAACAATAAAGGTAGGCAGGTATGGTTCAGAGGTCCAGATCATGACAGACTTCCTTTACACTGCATTATTTTAGAACAAGTGATTTGCTAGGAATTATTGCAATTGATTTATAGAGTACTTACCTTACTACTACCTCAGGGTTGCCGACTTTCAAATGCTCCTCTCCGGGAGAAGCCCGGAGAGGAGACTTCCATTACCTGTTCGGGGGGCAGGGCTTGACTGTGATGTCATTAAGCCCTGCCCCCATTACGGGAAATAGTCGAAATCACTGATCTCCATGGAGGGGGTGGGGCTAAAATGACATAAGTGTGTCATTTTAGCTCCGCCCCCTCCTCTGAGAACCGCGGATTGCGGCATTTAAATGCCGCGATTGTGCGACTCAGTGGGGGTCCCCCTGATTCCGGAAGGGCTGCCCACCCTTCCCCGGGGGGCCGGGAGGTGGATCCGATTTTCGGGAGACTCCCGGTAATTCCGGGAGGGTCGGTAACCCTGTACTACCTACTTACCTACTTTTTGGCACCCCCTCTCCGGTCAAGAGCTCCCCCACTGTGCAATTCCAATATTTCAGGCATTGCACAGTGAGGGGTAGGGCTACGATGATGTGATTCACGTTATTTGGTCCCCACAGACCAAACAATGTCAATCTACTGTAACAAACGCATGGAGCGGGGGGTTAAAGTAGCCCGGCAGCAATGAGGGGGGACATGCTCACCTTTCATTATGGGAGGGTATGCAATTATGATTTAAAGACACTCAGAAAACCACTGATATACAGTACTGTAATTATCGTATGTAGAATACAAGGCAAAAAAAGAGGAAATGAGAGTCATCAGGTCTGGTCAGGGGAAATCTGTTTATTACACAAGTTCCCTTTTTGTCACATAGAGACAAGTTTAGTATAAGCTGAAAAAGTCACCATTATGTCCTGTGTGCTGGGTCTGTGCCTGATGTTACTATGGGGTATGTACTGTATATACAGCCTGTGTCCTCTGTATACTGCTCCTTCTCATGCTGTCTCTATAGATTATACATTATACACCCTGTGTATTACACTCAGTATTACCTGTGTGCTGGGTCTGTGCCTGATGTTACTATGGGGTATGTACTGTATATACAGCCTGTGTCCTCTGTATACTGCTCCTTCTCATGCTGTCTCTATAGATTATACATTATACACCCTGTGTATTACACTCAGTATTACCTGTGTGCTGGGTCTGTACCTGATGTTACTATGGGGTATGTACTGTATATACAGCCTGTGTCCTCTGTATACTGCTCCTTCTCATGCTGTCTCTATAGATTATACATTATACACCCTGTGTATTATACTCAGTATTACCTGTGTGCTGGGTCTGTACCTGATGTTACTATGGGGTATGTACTGTATATACAGCCTGTGTCCTCTGTATACTGCTCCTTCTCATGCTGTCTCTATAGATTATACATTATACACCCTGTGTATTACACTCAGTATTACCTGTGTGCTGGGTCTGTACCTGATGTTACTATGGGGTATGTACTGTATATACAGCCTGTATCCTCTGTATACAGCTCCTTCTCATGCTGCCTCTATAGATTATACATTATACATCCTGTGTATTACACTCAGTATTACCTGTGTGCTGGGTCTGTACCTGATGTTACTATGGGGTATGTACTGTATATACAGCCTGTGTCCTCTGTATACTGCTCCTTCTCATGCTGTCTCTATAGATTATACATTATACACCCTGTGTATTACACTCAGTATCACCTGTGTGCTGGGTCTGTACCTGATGTTACTATGGGGTATGTACTGTATATACAGCCTGTGTCCTCTGTATACTGCCCCCTCTCATGCTGTCTCTATAGATTATACATTATACACCCTGTGTATTACACTCAGTATTACCTGTGTGCTGGGTCTGTACCTGATGTTACTATGGGGTATGTACTGTATATACAGCCTGTACCTTCTGTATACTGCTCCTTCTCATGCTGTCTCTATAGATTATACATTATACACCCTGTGTATTACACTCAGTATTACCTGTGTGCTGGGTCTGTACCTGATGTTACTATGGGGTATGTACTGTATATACCGCCTGTGTCCTCTGTATACTGCTCCCTCTCATGCTGTCTCTATAGATTATACATTATACATCCTGTGTATTACACTCAGTATTACCTGTGTGCTGGGTCTGTACCTGATGTTACTATGGGGTATGTACTGTATATACAGCCTGTGTCCTCTGTATACTGCTCCTTCTCATGCTGTCTCTATAGAATATACATTATACACCCTGTGTATTACACTCAGTATTACCTGTGTGCTGGGTCTGTGCCTGATGTTACTATGGGGTATGTACTGTATATACAGCCTGTGTCCTCTGTATACTGCTCCTTCTCATGCTGTCTCTATAGATTATACATTATACACCCTGTGTATTATACTCAGTATCACCTGTGTGCTGGGTCTGTACCTGATGTTACTATGGGGTATGTACTGTATATACAGCCTGTGTCCTCTGTATACTGCTCCCTCTCATGCTGTCTCTATAGATTATACATTATACATCCTGTGTATTACACTCAGTATTACCTGTGTGCTGGGTCTGTACCTGATGTTACTATGGGGTATGTACTGTATATACCGCCTGTATCCTCTGTATACAGCTCCTTCTCATGCTGTCTCTATAGATTATACATTATACACCCTGTGTATTATACTCAGTATTACCTGTGTGCTGGGTCTGTACCTGATGTTACTATGGGGTATGTACTGTATATACAGCCTGTACCTTCTGTATACTGCTCCTTCTCATGCTGTCTCTATAGATTAACTGCAAATGCATTTCTGTCATTTCTGTCACTCTTTTAAAAAAATGTAACTGTAATTCAGCCATCCGAACCTGCCTCCTCCAGGCGCCTGCCTCCTCCAGTGCATTGCACACATGAGGGGAAGTGCTCAGACTGTCTGCTCTTCTTGTCTCTCCTCTCTCTCCTCTTTCCTTCTCTGTACCTCTTCGCTCTCCTCTGTATTTGCTCCCTAAGTAGCCCATGACTTAATTAACCTTTACTTAACCATAATTGCAAAACCTCTAACTTAAAATAATTGAGACTGACTCAAATAAATCACGCGGACAAAATAAAGACTCAGACACCAGAATTACGTTTAAAAAGGTCAAAGGAATTATTTATTGAAGACCTTGTTAAGCTAAACTAGAATTTTAAATTTGGAATTTTTGGGATCATAAAGATCAAGTCCCTAACGTTAAACTAAAGATGGAGGATGGCAAAAAATTCTTAGTCGCTACCACACGCCAGCCCAGTCAACTTGAAACACGTGACTTAAACTTAAGGAGGGGTTCACCACCGCCTCCTAACTGGCACAACCTGCATCGTGAGGATCTCACCACCCCTTAACCTGGCAGAGCAAAAATGGGCGGTCCCGCAAGGGAACGCCCCTTGTCCACCCGCATGGCGAGGACCACTCGCCGTCCTACGAAAGGGGTGGTGTCCCACGATGACCGCTTATGCCCCCCTTTGACCGCTGGCTGGTAGCGACTTTCCGCCATTTTGGCTGAAAAGCCACCACAAAAAATTGTTTAAAAAGACCAAGCGTACCAGCACTCTGAGGGATAACCAACCCACCGTTGAGTGCTAAAATAGGGAGGGCGGGAGGGCTTCCAAAGGTAAGAAGGTGGAGGTCACATGGTCCCTAGAGCTTAAGTAGTGCTAAATTGTACCCTCCCCCTTAACTCCTGATAGGCTAACTACTTCTGCCAACCTTATCACTAGGCAGAAAAACTGACCAGAGTTTTTTCACTGCCTGAACTTTCACTGACCCTAAGTCAGGGCTCTTATCTTGCCTCATGCTTAAGCAGCCTTCAGCTCCCCTAAGTAGCCCATGACTTAATTAACCTTTACTTAACCATAATTGCAAAACCTCTAACTTAAAATAATTGAGACTGACTCAAATAAATCACGCGGACAAAATAAAGACTCAGACACCAGAATTACGTTTAAAAAGGTCAAAGGAATTATTTATTGAAGACCTTGTTAAGCTAAACTAGAATTTTAAATTTGGAATTTTTGGGATCATAAAGATCAAGTCCCTAACGTTAAACTAAAGATGGAGGATGGCAAAAAATTCTTAGTCGCTACCACACGCCAGCCCAGTCAACTTGAAACACGTGACTTAAACTTAAGGAGGGGTTCACCACCGCCTCCTAACTGGCACAACCTGCATCGTGAGGATCTCACCACCCCTTAACCTGGCAGAGCAAAAATGGGCGGTCCCGCAAGGGAACGCCCCTTGTCCACCCGCATGGCGAGGACCACTCGCCGTCCTACGAAAGGGGTGGTGTCCCACGATGACCGCTTATGCCCCCCTTTGACCGCTGGCTGGTAGCGACTTTCCGCCACAACAAGGTTGCCTCAAGGCAACCTCTACCGCCATCCCCAGGAAAGAACCCGAAAAAAACATTTACCCAAATACTCATGCCCAAACTCTAAAAATATCCTCCAAGAAGATGCAATTTCCCGCAGGGGAAAGATGCACCCCATCCTCACGATAAAACCTCACACTGTCCAAAACCAGTGAAGGATGTTTGACGACAATTCCCCCCATGGCTCTCACAAAACTCCTATGGCGGAGTTCACCTTCTTGCGAGCCTTTTCAATGGCGGAGATCCTAACTGCACCCCGCCAATGAAACCTGGGAATTATCTCCGACCACACCACCTTAACATTCGGCCAGTGTGCACTCAAAGCTACCAGATCCGACTTGATACTTAGAATCAAGTCAATCCCTTTGGTAATACCCAGATCATTACCACCGAGATGAATGACCAGCCACTCTGGCCTGCCCCAGTTCCTCTCATGCCTCATGAGCACTTTCAGGAACTCCACCCAACGCAGGCCCCGGACTCCTATCCACCTGACCTGCCTATCACCAAGATAATCATGTGACCTTCTCGCCATTGGATGCCTACCGGCCCAATAAATAAAAGAATGGCCGATGAGCCATATTTGTCCTGATGAATCCGTTGAAACTGAAAAAATAAGGAGATTCCCTAACATCCGTATCTTATTCTTAAAAACACAACTTGATACATAATCAACCCATGTGAAGAAGAAAACTTAAAAAACCTCCCGTGGACCAGTTTTGCCAATTGAATTAAGGCCCCCGTGGAGGAAAAAGTAAAAGCAACCTTCACACCATCGATTCCGGAACGCTGCCGTTCCAAAACCGACAGTAAACTTCGTTTTAGGGTTGGCGCAACAGGCGCATCTACAACTTATCTAAACGAACATAAGACTTGTATGCATTCGACTTCCACCGGCCTAGCGCCCGGATCTCACTTACCGACGATCCGGACGCCGCCGCCTGTGTAGCCGACCCAATCCGAAAGGAATGGGTCCCATACTCCTGGGGCCTTAGTCCCAGCACCTCTAAACACTGCTTTAAAACTGCAGCAAATTGAAATTTTGACAGTGAACTGCCATCTGCATGCAACAAAAACTGCCCCTGAATCCCCGCAGGGCGGATTCCTAAATAAGCTTGCGCCAAGCTGAGCGGGCAGATATCCTTAACGCTTTGCGCCTGCAATGTGACCCAGCGCCCCTTTCCCAGTTGATCTGTTTTGGACTTGACCAACCTGCATAACACGCTGCCACTAGCCATTTGGACGTTGCCCACCAACAAACCTGCCTCTTTGCCCGCTTTGTTCTTAGCCACTAATTCGCTTACTCTAAATGCCCCGAAAATGCAAACACAAAAGCGGTCCTGAACAGGAGCACCTCAAAAGGAGATTCCCCCACATCTGCTAATACCTTAACCATATCCTTCAGTAGTGCCAAATCAATGGGATGCCTTGCATCCTTTGGCGCCGGGTTGGCCCTGGCCCACCCTTTCATGGCCCTGGCCAACACAAAGGACCGAGTGGGGTCTTCCAGACCTCGCAGCCTAGAATGAAAGGCTATGCCCGCAAGGGCAATCGACATGGCCCCTTTAGCCCTACCCGCCTCGTAGTGCTCCCACACAAAAACACCCAACCTGTCTTCCATGGACTCACCTTCCCGACCATACCTACCCAGGAAGGCCTGCCAATCCCTCCATGCTGCATCATATGCCCTTTGTGTGGAAGGAGCCAGAGCGTTTCTGGCCAGCCCCACTAACCCGGTTCGATGATCTGCCAGACATAAGGCGGGCATGTCAAACCCACTGGAGACGCCCCGGGTACCAATTCCCGGAACCTCTCCCATTGGAAATGGGACAATGCATCCGCAATGTTATTATCTATGCCCGGCACATGGCTGGCAGAGAAATTAATATTAAAACGTAAACACTGCAATACTAGATGCCTGAGCAGCCGCAAGGTGAACGGGCATGAACTCCTCTGATTATTAATCGCGTGCACTACCCCCATGTTGTCGCACCTAAAAACCACCTGCCTATCAGCCAAATCGCGGGCCCACAACACCAGAGACACCACAATAGGAAACAATTCCAATAACAACAGGTTCCTGGTAAAGCCCCTATCCACCCAGGACTTTGGCCAGCCCGAAACACACCACTCCAACCTGAAAAAAGGCCCAAACCCACAACTGCCTGACGCATCCGTAAATAACTGCAACGCACTGTTGTAGCAAGGAGGTGCAGGCCACAACACTACCCTGTTGAAAGAAACCAAAAACGAGGACCAAACCTTTAAATCCTCCCTGATTTCCCTGGAAAGGTAAACCGAATGATGGAGCCGTGCAACACCAGCTGTTGCCCGTTCCAATTTCCGACAAAAAACACGCCCCATGGGTATGATCCTGCACGCAAAGTTGAAAGATCCCAATAAGGACTGTACCTGTTTTAACCGCACTTTCCGCTTAACAGCTTCTGAACCTTGTCCGCCGGGAGACGGCAGCATCCCGCCTGGGAATCAATTTCGATTCCCAGATAACTGAGGCAATGGGTTGGACCCTCTGTTTTCCCTTCCGCTGTGGGAACCCCTGACGCTCCAAAAACCCTCTCAGTAACCTCCAATAACTTCTCGCAAACTTTGCTCCCGCCCTGACCCACAAAAAGGAAGTCATCAAGGTAGTGAGCAATACCCTGATGTCCTGAAGCCGACTGAATGCACCAATGCAAAAAACAACTAAACCTCTCAAAACACGCACAAGAAACCGAACACCCCATAGGTAGACATCTATCCACAAAAAACTCGCTACCTAACTTGAAACCCAGGAACCGCAAGGAATCCGGGTGTATTGGTAACAACCTAAACGCGGTTTCAACATCTACCTTTGCTAACAACGCATTACGGCCACAGCCTCTCACTAACTGCAAGGCCTCCTCAAACAGCTGGTACCTAACCCTGCACAGTTCTTCCGGTATAGCATCATTAACTGACCCACCGTGGGGTGAGATAGGTGTTGGATCAACCTAAACTTACCCGGGGTACTCTTGGGTACAACACCTACCGGAGAAATGCATAAACCCTGTATTGGCGGTACCGCATATGGACCGCACATACGCCCTAGCGCTATTTCCGCGTCCACTTTCTGGCGGACCATGAGAGGAAAATCCCTGGCCGATTTTAAGTTCCTAACCGAAACAACAAGCACAGAACCCTCGATCGGCAACTGAAAACCCGAGCGAAAACCATTCAACAAGAAACTGGCAGCCTCCCGATCTGGGTAGCTCCTAAGCCACCTGCCTAACTCAGCCACCACTATAGGCGAGGGGGCCTTACTTGTGACTTCCAGCGGCATCACTGGCATCACCTGTCCTGGAAGATGGGGCTGCGGTGCAATCCTTTGCCGGGTGATTGGACCCGCACACTCTGCAGGAGTGTCGAAAACGACAATTCGCCCCCCTGTTGCATTTTCCCTCATTATACGCAAAACACTTGCCCTTGCCCGCTACCTTGGGGGATTGAGCTGGCGTCACCGCCACCTTTTTCCCCGAAGCTTCACCCAAAGGCCTGGTCTGCTGGGTAACCTCCAACCAGACCTCAACATCCTTAAACCCCATGGGCAACACCCCGTTACCGTCCTGCTTGCGACGAAACTTTTCATCATACTCCCGCCAGGAATACCCCTTTGTCTTCAAATACATCTCATGTACCAAAAACAGATATTTTATAAGATTGGGGTATTCCGCCACCCTCGTCTCAGCATAACAGGCTGCAAAAACTAAAAACCCCTTCAGCCACTGGTGAAAATTTCTAAAAGCATTTTCCCCTATTCCATCGGCCTTTTTCGCCTTCTCGAAAGCCTGCTTCATATCATCAGTCAGCGTAAAAATATCCACATATTTTCCCTTTCTAATCTTTTCCCTCATCCTCTTACGGATGCCCCTGGCGACCGCTGTGTTCGCACAGTGAACCATTTCGGTGAACAGGGGTGGCTCCGCAGGAGGAGGAGCAGCGCTTGCTCCCACAGGCTTGTCTTTTGTGGTAACCTTAGCAACCTGACGCGCAATCATCCTGGCTAACTTACGCGGGCGCCGAGGGGAATCCGACCCCACACTACTAGTGTCGCTATCTGTAGAATCACAAGATGAATGACCCTCACACTCACCTGTGCCCGATGTCCCTGGAACTTCGTCAGCCGCAACGGCCGACCCGGAAACTGCTGCAGACGTTTCAGGGGCTGTCCTCTGCTTAACCCTGACCTCCCGACTTCTTCTCCTGGATGCTGAAGCTGTGGCTGCACCCGCACTCGCCTGTGAAGACACAACAAGAGAGGGGGGGGGGGGGGACGAAAAAACACTATCCCCCCCGGCCCCGGCGGAAGCCTGAGCCACCGCCGTGGCAGGGGGAACCATCTCAACAACACCTGAAGGCGGAACCCTCTGTGGATTAACAAAACTTGGCGGGTTCCCGTATCCCCGTGGGGTCTGGGGGTACCCCACCGCACCTGCCCCGGGAGGAAACCCGTAGCCTTGACCCAGCTGAGGCTGCCAATACCCCGAAAACCTTGCCCCTTGCTCCCAAACATAGCCCGTTGAACTGCGTGAGCTGAACCCATGTGGGACCATGGCCCCCCACATATGCTGACCCGGGGTCCCCGACTGATAACCTCCTCCATGCTGAGAACCATAACCCGAAGAAAACACAGGTCTCCAGGGAGCTCCCTGGGACACCACACCTTGCCCGCCACCCCCCATGGGGGACTGAAAATAAGGGGAGCTATGGGGCGCCCACTGCCCTTGCCAACCCGACATAGGGGGGCCCTGCGGCACTGAGAGGGAATGAGCCCCATGCCAGGCTGCGGATGACATAATCCCCCCCACTGAGGAAAACCTCGGGTAACCACTCGATGCAGATCCCTGCATTTGTACTGAAGTGGCCACAGAGCTATTAGCATAAAAAACATTTCCTGCCACCCCTACCCCTGCAGGTGGCGCTGGTGCACCACTCCCTTGCCCCATCATAGTACTGTAACCCATCAACCTTGGGCCTGATTCAGCTCCAAACCCCTGACTAGCCCCAGAATTGGGGGGAGCCAAACCACTCCCCCCCATTCCCACCATGTATTGGGGTCTGAGGCTACTCACACCCCCTATTCCAGCACCCCCATTTGTGGAACCTCCAGACGCCATCACCCCCACAGAGATGCCACTGACACCTGGGACTGCCTGGCCGCCCCCCGCCCGCCTCCCCCCTTCCCCAACCCCAGCCTCATCAACGGCCACGCTCCCTGCATCACTGTTAATTTGCACACCAGTGTTGCTCCCCGCAAGGGAAGACAACACTACATTCCCTGCCCCCTGTACAGGCTGCGGCCTGTAAATCAGAAGCGCCGGGGACTCCGGAGCCTCCGCCGGCTGTGAGGAAGTCCCCGCCGCCCGTACTTCAGCGTCAGGCCTCGCGCTCATCAGAGCCGAGGCCTGCGCATCCTGCACGGCGCCTCTCTCAGTAGGCGCCGTCAACGTCACTCCCGCGACCCCCGCCATTACCTCAGGACGCGCGCTAGTCAGCGACGCGTCCTGTGCTGCACCCGCTGCCACGCTCCCCGCCTGGGGAGCCGACGTCCCCAGAACATCCGCCGCCACTAACTCCGGCCGGGAGCTCTCCAGACTCCCGGCCTGCTCTATGCCCGGCCCCGATACCGCGGACGGCGCTGAAACGGGAGAGGGGGAAGGGGGGGATGCCACAATCAGCACACCACCCACCGGGCTCGCACAGGGGGCAGGCAAAGCCTCTGCCATATCCCCTACGCCCACTACCCGCACCCTGGGCCGCCTGTTCCCCGCAAGGGGCCTGGCCGCATCTACCAAGCGGCGGGGAGGGGGGGCAGAGCGACGTGGCCTAGGCATTCTATACTGTAAAAGGATAAAGAAGATTACAACACTCACCAGATCTGCGCAGGACCCACAGGATACCAGCACTTCCAAAGGTAAGAAGGTGGAGGTCACATGGTCCCTAGAGCTTAAGTAGTGCTAAATTGTACCCTCCCCCTTAACTCCTGATAGGCTAACTACTTCTGCCAACCTTATCACTAGGCAGAAAAACTGACCAGAGTTTTTTCACTGCCTGAACTTTCACTGACCCTAAGTCAGGGCTCTTATCTTGCCTCATGCTTAAGCAGCCTTCAGCTCCCCTTGTTCCCCTCTCTCTCTCTTCACTCTACTCTCCTTTCTGCCTGCTCTCCTTTTCTCACTCTCTGCTCCCCTCTCCTTAACTTTTATCTCTCTCTCTCCGCTCTTCTCGTCTGCTCTCCCTTTCTTTGGCAGGTATTCAATGCTGTGGGCGAGCGGCGACAGCGAGCAGGACTTCCTGCTCGCTGTCACCACTCACCCTGTCAGTATTCAATGAACCCCCCCCCTCACATGCCAATTCCCCCTCGCTCCATATTTTGGGCAAGGGGGAATTGGCGTATGCGGCTCCAAAAGCAGCGAGACTCGCGGCTAAACACAGAGAGTTTTCTGCATTAGCCGCAGGTCTCGCTGATTTGGGGAATTCTCGCCATCTTGTGACGGCGAGGATTTCCCCAGAACATTGAATAGGGCGAGCGGCTGGTGCAGGGGTGGAACTACTGCCGGTGCAGCCGGTGCAGCCGGTGCAGTGCACCAGGGCCTGGCAGCTTGGGGGGCCTAATGCAATCCCCTGAATCCTCTACATTTTCTGTTATTTTTTTAATTTTATTTTATCATCTCCAGGCCAGGTTGGGTCTCCGGCAGTGGTGCGCAGCTGACAGAAGTGCACTGCTTGTGCTTGTAGAGTCTGTCAGCCGCACACCAACTGCGCTAATGCAGGTGCCAGACAGCGTGCAGAGCCAGGGACTGGTTGGACAGGACAGCCAAGGTAGGTCCTGTGGGGGAAGGGGACTGGAAACTGCAGCAGGAGCCGGTCCTTGGATGGTCTCCTGAGGCCGCGACAGGAGCCGCTCCTGGAGGGGGCTGGAGACTGCAGCGGGAGCGGATTCTTGGGAGGGGGGGGGGGGTGCTGCAGCCGTCTCTCCTTCTCTCCTCTCTCTTGCTTTCATCTCTCTCTATCTCTCTTTCTTTCTCTCTCTCTCCACTCTCCTTTCATTTATTTTATGTCTCTCCTCGCTCTCCTCTCTCTTTCTGCTCTCCTCTCCATCTCTCTACTCTCCCTTTCTCGCTCTCTCCTCCCTGCTTTTCCTATTACTCTGCACTCTCCTTTTCTCTCTCTCTCTTCATGGTGTCCTCTATCCCCTTTCTGCTTTCCTCTCTCTCTCTCCACTTTCCTTCACAGTCTCTCTCTACTCTCCTCTCTATCTCCACACTCTCCATTTCTCTTTCTCCACTCTGCTCTCCTTTCTCTCTCTCTCTCCACTCTCTTGCTCTCCTTCTCTCTCCTGCCGTGAAGCCACACCCTTTGTCTGAGAGCGCGCACACCCTTGCACCAACCCCCCCAACCCATTCCCTTTTATGGTCCCCCCCCTGTCATTTTCTTCTGGTTCCGTGCTTGTGCACATGTAACATCTGCCCCAACAGCAGCGCAGCATGGTTTTACCCACTTGCATGCTTTTTTGCCTTGCTAACAAACCTGAATCAGACCTTTAATCTCCTATTTTTTTAACGTGTATGTTTCCCTATAGTAATAAAGGTAACACAAGCTGTCTGGGTCTGCAGCTGTCGGGAGATGTGGGAAGGGCTATTGTGATTTATACCTAGTGATTATGGTCATGTGAATGGGGTTACAGGTGCATGACTATAGGTGAAAATACAGTGACATAATAATGAGAACAATATAGACAATTACATGTAATGTAGGGTACACACCAGGGTGACCTGCCCACGATCGTGAGCTGGTCGTCAGTGTCTCGTCCGACCCGCTCACGGTGACGCAGGGGGGCACGACCCGCACACGATGTGCACCGTGAGCGGGTCCGATCCGATGGCGACCCGCACCTGGCTGTATGGTCGTCATTGACCGCGCATCGGATCGGTACCGCGGGACCGCGCATCGGATCGGTATCGGTCCACACCAGGACAGAAAAGGGCCCAATCACCACACAATCTACATCCAATTGGTTGGAATTCGATCTAGATTGAGGGGATCGGGCCCTAGTCTTCCTGGTGTGTACCCAGCATAACACAGACGTCTGTAGCTATAGTACTTTCCCAATGGTTGACGTTGTCCTTGTGCTATTGTATTACAGGTCAGGCACATGAATCGGCAGGACAGTTCTGCATGGACCAGCCCCCAGCATCGGAGGCATTAGTTGGGGACTCCATCACCCTCCCCTGCAGCTTTGCCTACCCACTGAGGGAAGACACCATCTTATCGGTAGATTTTGCAGTGAAAGCAGCGGCTGCATATTTTTGTGGATCTGCAGATAGTGAAATTTACAACAGCTCCAAGGAGTCCAATGAAGGAAATATATCTGTAATGCTGGCTAGAGAACACAGGAATGCATCAGTTACTGTAAGGGTCTTACAGAGTGATGACAGCAAAAACTATTGCTGCCGGGTGCAACTCGGACTTCAGGATGGCAAGACTGAAGTATGGCAGAACCCAGGTGGCACCAATATCAGAGTGAGAGGTAAGGCAAGATGCGTCGATGCAAGCTAAAGGCTGGCGTGGAAAAATGTTGCAACCTTTTGTTGTGTCAGTTTCTGCACCTGTTGACATGGTGTGTCGCTTCACTCGGTACACTTTACCGTTCCCAATCAGAGACCACAGGGATATTTAAACAGAGGCGGATTGGCCCACCGGGAAACCGGGACATTTCCCGGTGGGCCGGACCAGATTTCCCTCTGGCCTCCTACCGTGGTTCCAGGGCTGCCGCTGGCGTCACCCTGTATAGTCAGGCAGCCTGGTCACAAACGGCAGCATAGCCCCAAACAAATATGGCCGCCGCATATATTATATGCACATATGCGGCGGCCATATTTGTTTTGGGCTATGCCGCACTTTGTGACCAGCTGTTGGATGACGATGGAAGCGCGGCGGTGCCTGGTGAGTAGTAGCAGCGCCCCCCCCCCCCCGGGGTAGCGGACCCCCCTTCCCCTGGCCATAGCGTTAGCAGCGCCCCCCATCCCCCCCCCCCGGGCTGTAGTGCCAGCAGCTCCCACCCCCCGTCCCAGGCTGTAGTGTCAGCACCTCCCCCCCGTTCCCGGGCCAGATTTTGATCCCAATCCGCCCCTGTATTTAAAGTATGGAAAAAGTCCAAAAAATTTATAAAAAGGCAACCTTTTGCATGTCAATATTTTGCCAATATTTTGCCAATGTTGACCCTTTGCATGTCAGGCTTTTGTTGTCGATCTATTGATTGTCGACTTAGCTGACACAGGGCAGCCCCGTCTTCTACTGTATTCTTTTACTGTCTGATAACGATATTCTTAAAAGATAATTCTGTTGTTTTGAAAAGGACCCAATCACAGGGGTTTGCTCTTTTTCATTACGGTTTTATGTGTCGTGATTGGAGACATATCTGCTGGTATGTAGCCCTCACAGCACTGACCATCCCATTAGGTAGGTAGCCCTCACAGCACTGACCATCCCATTAGGTAGGTAGTCCTCAAAGCAATGACCATTGGATCCCATTAGGTAGGTAGCACTCACAGCACTGACCATCCCATTAGGTATGTAGCCCTCACAGCACTGACCATCCTATTAGGTATGTAGCCCTCACAGCACTGACCATCCCATTAGGTAGGTAGCCCTCACAGCACTGACCATCCCATTAGGTATGTAGCCCCCACAGCAATGACCATCCCACAGTTTTAAACAGAGATGAATGCAGACTTGTGGGCGTGGCATGTTTGCATTGTGGGCGTGTACCTAATGTTCTGTGAGAGTCATGCATATGGATAAGAGAAACCTATTTCTGATGGATCTCTTGCACCTAGCATGGGGTATTGAGGCTTTTACCTCGGCCTGTGAAAAACCAAGGTATGGCATCCGACATGCAGACTTGCAGAGTATATATGTGGCCAAAGACCAGAACATTCATGAGAAGTGGGCAACAGGCTCGGGTGAGAAGCTCATAGACTGCTGTGTGGAACCCGTTATTTCCTGTGGGGAGCCACCAGTCCTGACCAGTGTGTATGGGATCCTAGCAGTCAGGGTGCATTAATCAGGATAGCATCAGCGGCATCCTGACAGTTAGAATCCCAACACATGTAGGTAAGTAGAGCAATCCTGATGCTTACCCGCCCCCTAACCCTCCCAACATGCACCCTAACCATCCCCTACAGCCTACACCTAACCCCCGCACAGCCTAAACCCAACTCTCCCCAGATTAGTCTAAACCTAACGTTTCCTCTAGAAGTCTAAGCCGATCCCTCCCACTCACATGAACGCTTGTGTTTGTGACAATCTGGTATGGTGCTGTGATTCTATGTGGTGCACAGGGTTCAGCAACTGTCACATTTTCCAGAGCACATTGGTGATGCCTTTTGAAATCGCACTCAGATGTTTTTCTACATAACTCTGAAATGAAGCAACCAATTACCAGGCCAATCTGCACATCTATGGGCTCAGACAATGGCATTATATAAATATGTCACTCACAACTCACAAGTCATCCGCCTGCTATTAATATATATCACCGTGTCTCCATTTGCCCTTCTCCACTACATTACCCGTCTTTGTGCTTTGTGTCTCAGGTGAAGATGAGGGGGTCCTGGAGCAGCCATGGTTTATCCCAGCGCTGGAAGGAGACACTGTGACTCTTCGCTCTCGATTAAAAACTAAGACCAGTCAGAGAAATGTTAATGTGACGGCCTGTCGTGTGCACTGGGATAAACAGCAGAATACATGTGGCAGTAACAGCTATGATATTAACTGCACCACGAGCACCAACATTCTATTCTCAATCAGCCACGTTGACTCCTCCCACCAAGGCTGGTACTGCCTTTCTGTAAATTTCTCTACTGGTGATCGGCCACGTTCTGCACAGAGACACATCGGAACCCAACTTCTCATTCTGCGTAAGTATGTTATAAATACAGTAGGAGGAGCTATAAACTCCTCCTCTCCACTGGATAGCTTCCCCTGCATTATTTTCCTTAAACCACACCTACATTTGGCTAGCCACCCCCTCTTTGCCTTCCATAAGCCACACCCACATTTGGCTAGCCATCCCCTTGTTACCTCCCATAGACATTGATTCAATCTGACTATCCGCCTCCTCATTTCCTTGCATAAGCCACACCCACATTTAGCTAGCCACCCCCATGTTACCTCCCATAGACCATGATCCTATTTGACTATCCGCCTCCGTATTTCCTCACATAAACCACACCCACATTTGGCTAGTCAGCCCCTTATTACCTCCCATAGACCACAAACCAATTTTGTTAGTCACCCCCTCACTGTCTTCCATAAACCACACCCACATTTGCCTAGCCAACCCCACATTACCTAACATAAAGCCACACCCACATTTGTCTAGCCAACCCCACATTACCTAACATAAAGCACACCAACATTTGTCTAGCCAACCCCACAATACCTAACATAAAGCACACCCACATTTGTCTAGCCAACCCCACATTACCTAACATAAACCACACCCACATTTGTCTAGCCAACCCCACATTACCTAACATAAAGCACACCCACATTTGCCTAGCCAACCCCACAATATCTAACATAAAGCACACCCACATTTGTCTAGCCAACCCCGCATTACCTAACATAAAGCACACCCACATTTGTCTAGCCAACCCCACATTACCTAACATAAAGCACACCCACATTTGTCTAGCCAACCCCACATTACCTAACATAAAGCACACCCACATTTGTCTAGCCAACCCCACAATACCTAACATAAAGCACACCCACATTTGTCTAGCCAACCCCACAATACCTAACATAAAGCACACCCAAATTTGTCTAGCCAACCCCACAATACCTAACATAAAGCACACCCACATTTGTCTAGCCAACCCCACATTACCTAACAAAAAGCACACCTACATTTGTCTAGCCAACCACACAATACCTAACATAAAGCACACCCACATTTGTCTAGCCAACCCCACAATACCTAACATAAAGCACACCCACATTTGCCTAGCCAACCCCACATTACCTAACATAAAGCACACTCACATTTGTCTAGCCAACCCGCATTACCTAACATAAAGCACACCCACATTTGTCTAGCCAACCCGCATTACCTTACATAAAGCACACCCACATTTGTCTAGCCAACCCCACAATACCTAACATAAAGCACACCCACATTTGCCTAGCCAACCCCACATTACATAACATAAAGCACACCCACATTTGTCTAACCAACCCCACAATACCTAACATAAAGCACACCCACATTTGCCTAGCCAACCCCACATTACCTAACATAAAGCACACCCACATTTGCCTAGCCAACCCCACATTACCTAACATAAAGCACACCCACATTTGTCTAGCCAACCCCACAATACCTAACATAAAGCACACCCACATTTGCCTAGCCAACCCCACATTACCTAACATGTGTATGTTTCACTTTGAAGAACATGGAAACACGTTAAATATCAGTCAGCCACCAGAAGTTATATATAACTATCCAGCCGTAATCAACTGCAGCTTCTCCGTACAAGACAACAGAGACCTCCTACATTCTGAGGTCTACTGGATGACGGGAGAACCAAGGCAGCACTTTGTGTATCATCCAGACCCAGACTACATACACCCAGATTATAAGGGAAAGACCCGGCTGGTAGGAGACTCCAATCTACGGCTAGATGTGCCCAATGTTCCAGATAACACCACGCTCTACTGTAGAGTAGTCATAAGACAATGTTTGTCTGGAGGAAACAATCCGATTGACACAATCCTGGAGGAAGGTCCTGGAACACGTCTCAGAGTCTATGGTACTGTAATTGTTCCAAAAATGAAAGTTTTGGTACAGTAGATTCTGCAAAGATCTAAATAAGTAATATCGCTAATATTCTATAACTGTATATGTATGAATTCCTGGGAATGCACTTGTGATGTAATAATGTCATTCTGATGTCATATTTGTAAAAAGGACACTGGGCGTGAGGTCATCATGAGAACATCAACACATGGGCAGAATGGTCAACACACTTAGCATGTCGGCGGTGGCCATGCCGACACTCGTCATGTCAATATGAATGAGTGTTGACCCAATGTCTTTAGTGGCCCTATGGCTAATTAAATGGCCCAGGAGGCTGCGAAGGCTCCAGCGTCTTCTTCTCGTCTTCTTCTCTGTCCATTTCCCCCTGTCCATAGTTCATACTCCTAACTCTATTTTTTCATCTAGTACCTAACTCTAACCCTGCACCCAGCCTAGAGGCGGAACTACCATTGGTGCAGCATGTGCATTGCACCCGGGCACCTGGTGACTAAGGGGCCCACTGCTGAGTGGCATATTGTGAGCTTGGGTTGGAGTGGAGGGGGGGGGGGGGGCAAAATTATATTTGTGCACAAGGGCCAACTATTCACAAATTCCATTACTGCCTCAGACTAAGCCTAACCTTCCCCTGGAGAACAGCTCTAACCTCCCTGGTGTTCTAAGATTGTCAACATGTTGACATTAAGGACATGTGAAGAGGGGGCCTGATCACATGGCCGACTATGTTGACATTTTTCTGTCAATTGTTCACCATCTGACCGTACATTTATTTTCAGGAATAAGGCTTGCATTTTAATGAATAAACTAAAACCCCTCTCTCCTGCCACTGGTTATATATATGTTATGTGTGGAAATTGGTTAGAAACATCTCAAACCATATATTTAAAAAAAATTACAAAATTATGTGAATTGTTGGCTTAACAGTGATTTACAATGAATTTGTGTATTCACTATGTTGGGACGGAATCTGGTTAAATGGTTGCCAGTTACTCTTCCCAATTCAACCATTTAACCAGATCCCGTCCCAACATATTGAATACACAAATTCATTGTAAATCACTGTTAAGCCAACAATTCACATAATTTTGGATTTCTTTTGTAATATAGGTTGTGTGGAAAGACGTTAGGGTTAGTGCTAGGGTTGGGCCCTAGGGGGGAGAGAGGTTTTGCTAGGGGAGGTTAAGGTTACTCTGCATAGGGTCAGGCTGTGGGAGGGGAGGGTTAGGATTAGGGTGGAATTCTTCATGGAATACCACCCTGCCAAACATCTCTGTAGGAAGTGCTGGTCACATGACTGCTGGCACATGGTGGTGAAGCTGCTGCATTGACCACTGGGCTACCATCAAATGATGTTGCTCTTGCAGGTCTCGATTTTTGAGCATTCCTCTATGTTCTGGGAGTCTAAGTGCCCCTTTGCCTCACAATTCTTTCCTGGGCACTGATGGTTGTGCATGCTATGTATAGGGGATAGTGGTGGCATGCCTTTAAAGTTAGGCTGCTGGGGTGGTCAAGATTTTTTGTTATCCTTGTTGTCCACCTTGGGGGTAATTTGAGGGAAAAAAATCTCTGGACCTAATAGAAGGCATTCTTGGGTATATGGACTGGTTGAGGTGGCTGTGGACTTGGGTGCACAGGGGGTGGTTTGAGATAACATGGGCAGCATTTAACATTAACAGACTTTCGGCTGAAAGATGTCCCCAAAGAACAGGGAAAGTGTTGAAACCCTGTTGTAGGGCTGTGACTAGACCGGGCCTCCTGAGAATTAGAGAAAATGTTTACCACACCACACCAAAAAGTATCAGCAACAAGACCATACCCTCCAACATATGAAGCAAAAACTGGTACAAATTCGGAAAGAGGGCATGAAAATGGGGGTAAAGGGGCTGTGGCCATGCCCCCTTTCCTATAATTACAACGGGCAATTGGAGACCCAAAAACGGTACAATCCTTAAAAAAAAAAAAAAGTACTGTACCTGCCAATCATGGTACGCACTACATGATGATAGATTTGAGTGAGTTCTTTTGTTTCTGTGCAGGGTAAATACTGGCTGCTTTATTCTTACACTGCAATTTAGATTTCATTGTGAACACACCCCACCCATATCTAATGCTCTCTGCACATGTTACATCTGCCCCAGTGCAGCACAGCATGATTTTGTCCATCTGCAAAAATTGCAGCCTCGCTAGCAGGTCTGAATCAGGCCGAAAATACATTTATGCCCCCTCTGTTGCCTCTCATTAATCCAATATTGTATGTCTGTCAGCACTCGGTAGAGGTAAGTGCACATAACAGAAAGGAGACAATGACAACAAATTGACTGACAACGTATGACAACAGCAGGTATGGATCAAAGGATGGACAGGATCTAGTAGTGACAAAACGTGAACATTAGCAAAATGTCAACATATGAAAATGTCGACATGAGCTATTTAAGAAAAAAAAATGGTGTCAACGATGACACTGAACATGTGGACCCTGCTGCTTACTGCTGCACTTGGCACACTTTACCGTTCACAATTGGAGTCCACGTTGACCTATTGCCAGTGTTGACTGAGTGTATGTCAACCTTTTGATCGAACTGTCATCCGGATGCTGACATCAGCTGACCTCTGATGCATGAATCAAGTCTGTATAAATGTCTCTGATATCTCTATTGTCTGTTTTCTGTCTTAGATGATAAGTCGGATAACCCATATTTACAGCCGTTTAACTCAACGGCAATAATCGCCGTGTGTGTCGGCTGCATCCTTCTCATCTTCATTGTCGGTTTGGTCATCGGCCTGAAATGTAGAAGAGGTGAGAAGAAAATCCTATATAAGCTAACACTGCCCCTCACCTCTATGGGGGAATTCATGCGTTGTGTAGGTGTCCACTCTCATTACGTACGTACATGTGATGTATTTCCAAGCCAAGAGGCAGTAGCAACATATTCCCTCTAGGTGGCAGCATAACATGGCATGTTAGTAGATGTGCAGCTGACAATGCAGGCACCCACCCCCCTGTCGCAGTCACCGCCGCTGCTCCTGGTCCCTGCAGAGAGTTCCTGGCACCTGTACAATGATGACAGGCGCTGGGACTGGCACATGCGTAGTACAAACATATGTACTGCGCATGCGGCCAGCTTCTATGGGCTGCTTCGGCAGCAGCCCATAGAAGGGAATCGTGGTCTTGGCGCCTGCATAATACAGATGACAGGCCCCGGGACCAGCGCGTTCGCAGTACCGTTATAGTTACTGCGCATGCACAATCAGGGATTTTGCACGACAGCCCGCAGAAAGGTGTTCCCGGAGGGAGGGAACACTTCCCAATGGGACTGCCTTAGTGACTGGCAGGTCGGACTTCCAGTAGGAAGTCACTACCAGTCACAGTGATGCCAGTGCAATTTCACAGACTACAGGGGCGGATTTTACCTGTGGGGGCTGCAGCCCTGCAGCCCATAGGTAAAAACCGCCACTGGTTATCATACAGTATGCTATACAATATTGCATAGCGTGGCTGCACCAGTTTGTATGAAGCAGTGAAGAGTCATTGTGTCACCTAGAGCTAGTAAAAGTCCCCATCAATGATTCCCGGTATCCAACAAAGGGTTAAAATCAAAGAAATCAGAGATTTAGTAACATAGGGCATAATTGATTGCAGGGCTATTCGTTCTCAAAATGGACAAAATCTTGCTGGACTGCAGGTGGGGCAGATGTAACATGTGCAAAGAGAGTTAGATTTGGGTGGGGTGTGTTTAAACGGAAATCTAAATTGCAGTGCAGCATAGTTTTTTCCATTTTGAGAACAAATTTGCCAGTCAGGTCTGAATCAGGCCCATAGACTGCATGGGGATAGCTACTTAAATCTAATCATTTCTATTAGGTACCACTCTTTTTAGAGGTAATTGAAAAATAAACTCCAATTGTTGATTAATAATAATATTTATGATATTAATAACTATTTTATTAACTCAAACTTTAATCATTGTAAACTTATCCTTATTTTTCAAAATGCAGATCACGGGCAGACCAGCACACCTGGGTATGTATCTCACATGTGCTCTCTCCCTGACAGTCCCTGTATTCCCAGCTCAAAGCCGACGCACCTCTGCTCTCTCCTTGAAACTCGCTGTATTCCCAGCTCACATCTGCCTCACCTCTGCTCTCTCCCTGACAGCTCCTTTATTCCCAGCTCAAAGCTGCCTCACCTCTGCTCTCTCCTTGAAACTCGCTGTATTCCCAGCTCACATCTGCCTCACCTCTCCTCTCTCCCTGACAGTCCCTGTATCTCCAGCTCACACCCACCTCACCTCTGCTCTCTCCCTGACAGCTCCTGTATTCCCATCTCAAAGCCGACTCACCTCTGCTCTCTCCCTGACACTCCCTGTATTCCGAGCTCACATCTGCCTCATCTCTGCTCTCTCCCAGACCGCTCCTGTATTCCCAGCTCAAAGCCGACTCACCTCTGCTCTCTCCCTGAAACTCCCTGTATTCCCAGCTCACATCTGCCTCACCTCTGCTCTCTCTCTGACAGCTCCTGTATTCCCAGCTCAACGCTTCCTCACCTCTGCTCTCTCCCTGAAACTCCCTGTATTCCCAGCTCACATCTGCCTCTCATCTGCTCTCTCCCTGACAGTCCCTGTATCTCCAGCTCACACCCACCTCACATTGCTCTCTCCCTGACAGCTCCTGTATTCCCATCTCAAAGCCGACTCACCTCTGCTCTCTCCATGAAACTCCCTGTATTCCCAGCTCACATCTGCCTCACCTCTGCTCTCTCCCTGACAGCTCCTTTATTCCCAGCTCAAAGCTGCCTCACCTCTGCTCTCTCCTTGAAACTCGCTGTATTCCCAGCTCACATCTGCCTCACCTCTCCTCTCTCCCTGACAGTCCCTGTATCTCCAGCTCACACCCACCTCACCTCTGCTCTCTCCCTGACAGCTCCTGTATTCCCATCTCAAAGCCGACTCACCTCTGCTCTCTCCCTGACACTCCCTGTATTCCGAGCTCACATCTGCCTCATCTCTGCTCTCTCCCAGACCGCTCCTGTATTCCCAGCTCAAAGCTGACTCACCTCTGCTCTCTCCCTGAAACACCTCTGCTCTCTCCCTGACAGCTCCTGTATTCCCATCTCAAAGCCGACTCACCTCTGCTCTCTCCCTGACACTCCCTGTATTCCGAGCTCACATCTGCCTCATCTCTGCTCTCTCCCTGACAGCTCCTGTATTCCCAGCTCAAAGCTGACTCACCTCTGCTCTCTCCCTGAAACTCCCTGTATTCCCAGCTCACATCTGCCTCACCTCTGCTCTCTCTCTGACAGCTCCTGTATTCCCAGCTCAACGCTTCCTCACCTCTGCTCTCTCCCTGAAACTCCCTGTATTCCCAGCTCACATCTTCCTCTCATCTGCTCTCTCCCTGACAGTCCCTGTATCTCCAGCTCACACCCACCTAACCTTTGCTCTCTCCCTGACAGCTCCTGTATTCCCAGCTCAAAGCCGACTCACCTCTGCTCTCTCCCTGACTATCCCTGTATTCCCAGCTCATAGATGCCTCACCTCTGCTCTCTCCCTGACACTCCCTGTATTCCCAGCTCACATCTGCCTCTCATCTGCTCTCTCCCTGACAGTCCCTGTATCTCCAGCTCACACCCACCTCACCTTTGCTTTCTCCCTGACAGCTCCTGTATTCCCAGCTCAAAGCCGACTCACCTCTGCTCTCTCCCTGACACTCCCTGTATTCCCAGCTCATAGATGCCTCACCTCTGCTCTCTCCCTGACACTCCCTGTATTCCCAGCTCACAGTTGCCTCACCTCTTCTCTCTCCCTGACACTCCCTATATTCCCAGCTCACAGATGCCTCACCTTTGCTCTCTCCCTGACACTACCTGTATTCCCAGCTCACAGTTGCCTCACCTCTGCTCACTCCCTGACACTCCCTATATTCACAGCTCATAGACGCCTCACCTCTGCTCTCTCCCTGCCACTCTCTGTATTCCCATCTCACAGCTGCCTCTCCTCTCCTCTCTCCCTGACACTCCCTGTATTCCCAGCTGCCTCACCTCTCCTCTTTCCCTGACACTCCCTATATTCCAAGCTGCCTTACCTCTGCTCTCTCCCTGACACTCCCTGTATTCCAAGCTGCCTTACCTCTGCTCTCTCCCTGACACTCCCTGTATTCCAAGCTGCCTTACCTCTGCTCTCTCCCTGACACTCCCTGCATCCCCAGATCACAGCTGTCTCATGTATGCTCTCTGGCAAAATCAATTCTTATTGAATCCCCCCCCTTGGAGAGAGATAAAGTAGAGAATTTAAGCAACACATCAGATTGTAGGGCCTGATTCAGGCCTTTTCTCA
This sequence comes from Crinia signifera, assembly GCF_055691185.1. Lineage (NCBI taxonomy): Eukaryota > Metazoa > Chordata > Amphibia > Anura > Myobatrachidae > Crinia > Crinia signifera. The sequence continues at coordinate 314,907,256 of NC_139220.1, read as the reverse complement.
GCATGCACGCGCCAGTACCAAAACTGTGGTCCTAGGAGATTGCAGTTTCAGTGCTGGATGGTGGTGTCAGCTGCGTAGTGACAGATTTTCTGCGTGACTTGGTGGGGACGGGGTGCAGCATTTTGTGGGAGCAATCCGCACAACACAGGCCTGTCTGCTCCGCTTGTGGGGAGGGCCATGGTGGCTGCTGCAATCAGCGGGTACCGTGCAAGTGTTTTGCTGTGTAGCGAAGCACTTGCACTTTAATGATGTCCCCACAAATTTTTACAGGCACATCGTGGGGCACCTCTCGGAATCAGGCCCTTTCATTTCAAACACGGCACTAGAGATGGAGCCGCTGTCATTAGAATCTCTCCCCATCCGCCACTGTGCGCCAGACTTCTCCCAGAAGTGCTGCAGTCCTGTCCCCGCTCCTTGCCCATCTCCCCACCGTCTCCCAGTGACCCGCTCCCTGTCTGTCTCCCTGACGGAGAGACGGGCAGAGAAGCACCCTGTTCCCGCTCCCTGCCACCCCGCTGAGTGTGATGCGTTAGCAAGTGAGATGGTTGCGTGTCCCCGCCATCTGCCATCCACCAGAAACATCGGAAACATCGACAATGGCGAGCTGGCTGCATGGCTAAGAGGGCTACATCTGTATGTAGATAAATAACTGAATCTGATTGGTTGCTTTGTGCAACTACTCAACTTTATCTCTCTCCAAGGTCTGATGCATCTTCCCCCTAAGTCTAGAGTGCAAAGATGGATGAGGCGAAGGCCAGAGAGCAGGAGGCCGCAGTGGGCAAGGAAGCAGGAGAATGGACAATGCAATTTAGTAACGCCCTCTGATGAAAAAAGGGGCCTATTCTGTAAGCAGTTATTTAATGAACTTTGTGTATTTCAGGGAGACCTTAGAAACATCGGAACACAATACTGGGGGTAAGGAACTCATTTATGATGTCTGTGCAGGGGCAAACACTGGATTTATAGAGTAGGAGTTTCCAAATACAATCCACAGTCTCCCACTCTACCAAACATTGGAGCAAGTGCAGGAATCAGGGGGAGCAGTCAGGGCCTAGTAACGACCGGGGATACTTAATGTACACATTGGTCTTTTCATACACTGTTTAAATAATTAACAGGAGACAGTGCTGTACTTTCTAAGCTCACATTCTCCCACTTAATGGTGAGGCTCCTGTCTATTCTTCCTGGTCGCTGCTCTCTGGTCCAGTGCAATGACTGAGCACACAGACAGAAAACTTGGTATAAGAAGCTGCTACCACTGTCCCTTACACTGCATGATGCGGTGGCAGATCTAGTAATCAAACTCTATTGCTACTGTCCTCATTTGAGCTTCTGGCCAAGATTGGTTTCTGGGAGCTGGAACCCCCTCACCCCCCACCTGAGTTTGCCTATGATGCGATGCAGCAATGCCCTAGTTATACAGCAGGAGGCATCTGATTTACGTAGATGCCTCCTGCTTGCATTACTGATCTAAGCTGCATCCTAGGGCTTAGCAACACTTCCCCAAAATGGCAATCTCCGCCCCCAAATGGCAAGAAACTGTCAATCATTGACGGCCCGCATCTGATGTCTCTTTGAGTGTGACTTACTGTATATATTCCTGGGGCAGGATAATAATTCTTTATCCAAAATCCCAATGCATTTCTATTACTGTTTCTGCAGTTAAGGGCATCTGAATTATAACATTTTTCAGTTCTACATAATCCATTAAGTGATTATTACTTCTAATGAGAAAAGACTTTGGGGTAAATTTACTAAGAGGATGTTGCTAAGGACAACCAATAAGAATCGAATTATTTATTTAGCATCTTCTAGAAGATAATAAATAGTATCTGATTGGTTGCCTATAGCAACAGCCCATCTGAAATATAACTCTCATTTTAGTAAATAAACATAAGTCTTTAATTGTAGCAGGCAACAGCATTCTGGCATGTTTGCAGGGTTACAGTACAGCAACATACAGGTGTCGCAGCATGTTACAAACTCCTCCTGTCCCAGTGGTCCCTACCGTAGTCCACACCCCCAGGGTATCACCGCCAAGGTCATTCCACCATCAGGAACATTGGGGCAGATGTATTAAGCCTGGTGAGGAGATAAACTGGAGATAAAGTGGAAGGAGATAATGCACCAACCAATCAACTCCCAACTGTCATATTTCAAACACAAGTTCTATATGGGGTTTCCGGGAAGGTTGCGCCGTGGACTAAAGGTGGTCACCTAGCTGCAAAAGTGTAGGTACACTGCCAGTACCTGTGATAGTGCTAGAAAAGGGGGGGGGGGGGTTACACCTTGCGGTGTCACTTTTGCGCTCCGGGGACCCTTGTGAATATGCGAAAATGAACTCTTTATGACTATTTAAATGAGGTCAACATGCATGAGTGAAGCGTAGTTTTTTCAAAATAAATAACATTTATTTAATATCTGCATAATACATGTGGTATAAAAAACAATAACAATAATATAAAAATGATAAAATATCCAGGTAGAAAACTGATGTATACACACTCTTTTAAATAGGTTATGGCATACTATCTAAGCCTAATACCGGTACACACAAACGTGGGGTAAGTGGGGTTAGGGATAACACACAGGGGGTATGCCCTTTGGTGTGATCACACTTATATTCTGTCTGGATGAAAGTCAGTTTCTGTAGCCTTCAACAAGGATGCCGCTGTGGGCTGATATTACCTCTTCCAGAAGTGGGAGATGAACGTGGAAACGTCTGCCGGCAGACTCCCGTCGACTGACCTCTATTAAAGGTGAGGTGTGATCGGCGGTTCCAGGTGCTTGCGTGCCTTCGACTAGTTTCGCCAGGTAACTGGCTTCCTCAGGATGGTCGCAGTACTGGATGAAGCTTCCTGTTCCTCCTTTTATGGTAGAGGTGTGGGTGTGTTTCAGGTGACGTTGGTATAGCCTCTAAGGAATCCTGCACCTATTAGTGCTGTTGATCACTTTGGGGTGGGCGGGACCGCTGTGTAGATTTGCTGATGCGGCGGGGGTTGCCGTGGGCGGGTGACGTCACTGGTGCCCTTCTGTCAGGTCAACTTCCGCCCTTTTCAGGGCCGTGTTAGCGCTGCTCAATCGTTGCCATGGGGACGCGGTCCGTGTACGCGGTCTGTGTATGCCGCTGCCGCTCATCTCCTGAGAGCGTCTGTCAATTTCACTTCCGCCCTTCTTAGGGCCGTGCTAGCGCCGTTCGTTATTCTGCCGTTGTCATGGTGACGCGGTTTGTGTATGCCGCTGTCATCTCATGGAGGCGTCTCTGCTGTTTCTACACAAGTCGGCATTAGTTGTTGAGCCGTTGTCTAGGTGACGAGGGTTAGTTTAGGGAAGCTGTCACGACGCTGGAGTCCGATGCTTTTTTGATTATTTACTTATGTCCCTGTATTACGGTGTAGCTACATAAAGCAGGTAGGCGATTTCATGTGATATTATGGACACATTAGGGAAAGTGGGAATAAGGAAAGCATGGGACAGGGTTGCAACATTTAGTAATGTTAAATGGGTGTATGTATAAATCATATATCGTATGGGGCTTCATGAGCCATACTACCAAAATAACTGAGAAGACTGGAATGACTGCAAAAGTAAACTAATATAATAAATGCTAAGATAATGCGCTAGATGGAATCCTTTGATAAATGGTGAAAATGGGGGCTATTTTAAATCTTCACGGTGAAGTGCATGCAAGGGGGCGGGGGGACCCTAAGAGATGGTGGAGATGTAAATGTGTCCAATTGACACCATAGTGTGAATGTGCAGGTTATGAGTGTGCGCTGCTTACAATCCCTTATGGGAAATGTGTCTACTCACTATTTTACACGTGCGAGGGCACCCCTAACAAGTCTATGCAAGGCATGCAATAGGGGAGTGCGTGATGATAGTGGAGCACTATATGAACTACTATGGACACCCTGTGTAAGGTGGTTCTTAAAGTTTGCATAGGTATCAAATATTCTATGCATATAATGCCTCCGTGGATGTATAAAAGCATCATGAAATTCCTACAGTCCATCCAACATGGATTTAATTCTAATTGATGAAAAATACATACCAAAAATAATTAACAAGAAATTCATATACAGAATTCATATGAAATAATTCATATGAAGAAATTCATATAAAAATTCATATAAAAAATACATATAAAAGAATCCTCATGGATAAAAGATTTATATATACAATTACTATAAAATACATATATAGTATCCATAATAAACCCATAAACAATTTATAAAAAATTTATAAAAAATTCCACATCTAAAATCCATATGCCATATTAAAAAATCATAACTTATATCAATTGTAATCATAATAACAACAATAATAACACCATGCCCACAGATGGGATAAATAAAAAGGAATTTTTTACGCATATAGTTAACACAGACATAATAAGACATGGGGAGTGTGCCAGTCCGTTTTCTTGGGGGTTGTGGGATCTAAAGAATCTGAATAATTAGGGACTGTGAGTGCATGACTGTGAGTAAATATATCCAGATGTAGAGGGATTGAATGGTTTATAATTCCAGATGTTTTCTAATGATTTTGGAAAGAGTTTTTAATGAGGAGGATCCTTATTGTGCTTTTCATGCCTTCTGGGAAAATTAAAGGAACGCTGCGATCTCAAAGTCAACGTTCATGCCATTGGGGGCCAGGGTCCCCATGTAATAGATCAGTTTTGTTTCCTCCTTACTAAGTGCGAGTCCCAGGAGATGAGCGGCAGCGGCATACACAGACCGCGTACACGGACCGCGTCCCCATGGCAACGATTGAGCAGCGCTAACACGGCCCTGAAAAGGGCGGAAGTTGACCTGACAGAAGGGCACCAGTGACGTCACCCGCCCACGGCAACCCCCGCCGCATCAGCAAATCTACACAGCGGGGATAGGTGCAGGCACCAAGTCCCGCCCACCCCAAAGTGATCAACAGCACTAATAGGTGCAGGATTCCTTAGAGGCTATACCAACGTCACCTGAAACACACCCACACCTCTACCATAAAAGGAGGAACAGGAAGCTTCATCCAGTACTGCGACCATCCTGAGGAAGCCAGTTACCTGGCGAAACTAGTCGAAGGCACGCAAGCACCTGGAACCGCCGATCACACCTCACCTTTAATAGAGGTCAGTCGACGGGAGTCTGCCAGCAGACGTTTCCACGTTCATCTCCCACTTCTGGAAGAGGTAATATCAGCCCACAGCGGCATCCTTGTTGAAGGCTACAGAAACTGACTTTCATCCAGACAGAATATAAGTGTGATTACACCAAAGGGCATACCCCCTGTGTGTTATCCCTAACCCCACTTACCCCACGTTTGTGTGTACCGGTATTAGGCTTAGATAGTATGCCATAACCTATTTAAAAGAGTGTGTATACATCAGTTTTCTACCTGGATATTTTATCATTTTTATATTATTGTTATTGTTTTTTATACCACATGTATTATGCAGATATTAAATAAATGTTATTTATTTTGAAAAAACTACGCTTCACTCATGCATGTTGACCTCATTTAAATAGTCATAAAGAGTTCATTTTCGCATATTCACAAGGGTCCCCGGAGCGCAAAAGTGACATATTTCAAACACAGCTGATTGGCTGGTGTGTTATCTCCTTCCACTGTATCTCCAGTTTATCTCTTCGCCAGGCTTAATACATCTGCCCCACTGACCCTCTGCTCTGGACACAGTTTAAACAGATAGCTACAGACGCTGCTAATCAGCCGAACCCTGATCACATCATCCTAGGAAGATGGGCACTCACGAAGAAGCAGCCAAAAGCAAACTGTTTATTAGTAATTTCCAGGTTTTAATACATTGTAGTTGTCAACTGCAGCCAAAACCACAGGTACAGATGGAGCCGGCCTAGTCTTTGCAGGGGCTGGCTCCCACCAGGGGCGCACACGCACGAGGCGCACGCGCATGAGAAGCTTGCCCCGGGTCCCCGACGCCTCCCCCGCCTTTGCCGCCGGTCACCCTCACCGCCCGACCCCCCAAACCCTGCCCATCTCCCTGTAGCGGAGACGGGTAGGGAGATGCTGTCCAGCCGCCATGATAATGGGACGTGCAAGCGCATCCCAGTCCCTATCGCCAGAGGAGAGGATGTGGTGGGCGGCGGCGTTGAATGAGGCCGGCTCCATCTGTAATTCAGCCCCTCTTCTAGGCCAACTCAAATAACCATCCACAAGAAACTGAGTACGGTTGGCTTTTGGCTGCTTATTGGTGAGTGTCCATATTTTACTATTTTTGGATTATGGGAAGAGAAATTCTCTAGTGGAGCGCCCTCTGCTGTTTATCCCATAACGAGTGCAGGCACTCTGGACTTACTATATATATATACACATATATGTGCATGTGTGCTGTCCTAAATTATATATATATGTATCTACAGAATGTCTCTTTCGCTTTGTCACGTTAACAATGAAAAATAAAAATGTTCACTGATTTTTTAACTACAACGCTTTGTACATTTCCAGGTTATGATAACCCAGCGATGAGTCGTTCACAAGATCGGGTAATTCAAGTTACTTTTTTATTATTTGTACCTCAATGTAGTGTACAGAAAATGTACTTACCAATTTCATAGGTCGGATTTGAGTTCCTACAGTATTACTGTTATGGAATTGGTGGTTTACACATTGGAACTATGACTACCACAGACAAAGATATATTATTATTATTATTATTATTATTATTATTATTATTATTATTATTATCCTTCATTTCTATGGTGCCACAAGGGTGCTGCAGCGCCCAATTACAAAGTATATAAACAAATAAAAAACCAGCAACTTACAGTTCAATACATTAGAGGACAAGTACAGGGGACCTAGCCAGCAGAGGACACTGGGGAAGAGGGCCCTGCTTGTGAGAGCTTACATTCCAAAGGGGAAGGGCAGACAAATGTGGTGAAACAGATCGGGTAGACAGTAAGCATGGAACAGAGTTAAGAGGAGATCTGGCTGGGTTTGGGGAACAAATGGGTCTTGAGAGTCCGATTGAAGTTTTGTAGAAAGGTGCAGAGTCGGAGGGAGAGAGGTTGAGAATTCCAGAGGTAGGGAACAATAAGTGAAAGTCTTGGATGATGGAGTGGGAGGCAGTCATCAGTAATCAGTAGGCAGGAGAAGAGGTGTGCATTAGCAGAGCAAAGAGGACAGACAGGAGTGTGAAGGCAGATAAGGTCAAAGATGTAAATAGGTGAGAGCTTTGTAAGTGAGTGTGAGAAGTTTGAATTGGATTATATAAGGCAAGGGAAGCCAGTGTAGGGCTTGTAGAGGAGGGGAGGTGGATGTACTGCATTTGGTGAGGGAGATGAGCCAAGCTTCAGCATTAAGGATTGGAGTGGAGAGAGATATTGATCAGGACTCCACATATGATGAGATTACAGTAGTCCAGTCTGAAGACTGGAGTGGATGAGGGTCTTGGTAGACTCTTGGGTTAGAAAGGGTCTGATCCTGGAAATATTTTTGAGTTAAAAATTCCGGTTTATAAGAGGTGCTAAAGGTGTGGTTTGAAGAAGAGCGAGAAGTCAACGAGTACACCTAGGGGCTAGAGGAAATATTGGTGCCATCAATACTTAATGAGATTGTGGGAGGTGAGATTGTGCTGGACAGTGGGAAGATCATCAGCTCAGTCTTAGACATGTTAAGTTTTAGAAAGTTGGAGACACAAGTGAGGAGAGCAGGAGAAAGGTCATGGGATTGGAGGTAGATTTGAGTAGCCAATGTAATAGGGTGTGAGACTCAGAAAGCGAGAGATTTGTGGAGAGTTTTCCCATTTTTTTAAAGCAGCAATCAATTACATGGCAAAATCAATCTGGTATTGCAGTGTAAATTATTGGCGCCATTAACAAAATGGGAAAACTCTCCCCAAATCGCTCACTTTCTGATTCTCACTCCCTAATTAATTTGGCCCTGGAAGTTAATAGAGCTTATGAGTTCCCTTAAGGAGGACATATAGAGAGGAGGGAGGAGCAAGGCACCGGCGGTGGGTGGCAGAGGGCACAGACGGAACGGGGCTCGTGAGAGTCTTGTGCACGCACCCCTTTCTGTCAGCTGGCGGTGGATGCCGGCTGCTGGCGGATGACGATTCTATCACCAGGAGCAGCTCCAATGGGAACTGCTACATCTGTAGGAGGACAGCCAGCAGAGGGCAGTATCAAGGGAGTGAAGGACTTGCAGAAGAAGACAGTGGTCTACAGTTTCAAAGCAGGAGAGAGGTTGAGAAGAATAAGCAGATTAATGGCCCTTAGATTTGGCAGCATGAAGATCATTGCACCTGGCAATGAGCATGTAACCCCTAGCAACAAGTATGTTAGAAGACACTGCAGCTGGGTGCCAGCATGTCTCTACCTGTACAGGTGAGGGGGGGGGGGGTGATCACACTGATTGCACCCTCCTCTGGATTTGCACCTGGCTGAGGGACTCAAGTGCCCCTCTGCTACAAAAATATTTTTTTTACATTTATTAAAGGGCATGACCACGCCTCCTGTGATTAGGCCACCTCCCCCACCACCACCACATTTAGCATGGCTAGCAGAGAGCTTAAATGTTGTCGATATATCCCAAAATAATTCAAAGGATGTCAGTGACGTGTTTCAATTTCTTATGGCCAATCCGTGGTTTTAGACAATCCAGTGCTATTTTTCAGCAGGAACTCAGTTCTTGAACCTCTAATTAAATATGACATCATCAGGAACTGAAAATGTACTTTCCAAAAGATAAAGTCACCTGTGAGTGCCTTTGTTTCTAAATACAATATATACATCTATCTCTCCCTCCCTCTCTCTATTGTATGTATATTTTTTTTATTTAATTGATCCACCCCCAGACCTGGAGTTCCTGGACCTATTTTTCCAGAAAAATAGTGCTGAGACAATCTAACCGGCTGTCTTCCATGTCACCATTTTTTACAGGGAGAAAATATGGTGTATGCTACAGTAAACCACCAGCTTTCCTCTACAGCCGGCAAAGCAAAGAGACGTCCGGATCCTGACTCAGAGACCGTCTATGCTGATGTGAAAAAATAATGATATTTGGGTTACATGTGACATACTGCAAAGACCAGCAGGTTCCCGGCGAGTCTGCCAAATGTTAAAAAATTGTGATCATACGAAAGGGGAATTCAATTGTTTATCGCGCAGGCAGCCACTAGATGCACCCAAATAGAATAATTTAATTGTGTTTGGGTGCTAACAGCTACAGTCATCGGCAGTGAAGGCTCCTGGGGCGGGGCTGCAGCACAGTTCAAAATTCAAAAAGGAGATCCACACCCACTTGGAATGGCAGTTGGTGGCAGTGGGTGTGGATCCCCTATTTGAATTTTGAACTTTGCTACAGCCCTACCTGTGGAACCTCACCTGGTCATCATGATTTCAGCTTGTGACCCCCTGGAGGTGGTGAGCTGAAATCAGCGAAAAGCGACCCATTTGAGCTCATGCGGCGCAGCACTTTAGTTGGGTTTTGCCATATTTATGTGGCTAGCCCCGATCTGTTTGGGGCGCAACAAGCTCAGAAAAAAATTGAATTGTGCCCAGAGATCTCCCGTTTCCTTAGACAGGAGATCAGCCGGTGCGATAACTACGTCCCCTCCTAATGGTCACAATAACCCGGAGAACACTGGGCTACTCTTTCTGTCTCTCTCGCTCTCGATCTAAGGTCTGATTTCAGTTTGTAACAAAATCTTCTCCTCGAACGGTATCTGAATGATAGGTCTACAATGTAAAGACCGGCAGTTATTCGGTTGACACCAAAAGACCGACATGCAGTAGGTCAACATTGACAAAATGTCTGAATCGGCCCCAAAATGTGCTGTGCGGTCAGGTCTGAATTTGGCCCTATGTATAGAAGTGTTGTACAATAATAGGGAAAAGATTGAAGTACATTTAGGTTCACGTATAAGGAGATCAATTCATTATGTTTAGTTTACTTTATTTACCATTCATCCATTTATGTTGTAACATTTTTTTTTATGTAATTTTATTTGTGTATTAAAGATTTCACATTTTCATCTTTGTGTTTTTTTTTTTTATTTTCAATGAAAAAAGATTCAGAAAAGATTGGGGGCAAGAAAAAAGTACAGTAATCACCAAACTATGCTGTAATATATAAGCTACTGTATAGGTGGGTCATCTTAAATTTTTTCGGACCAATTTCGTTGAAAGACATTTCCTTGGAGCCCAGTGTCCTGGACGAAAGATGTTGACGAAAGATATTGGCGAAAGACGAAAGATCTAGCTACAGTTTATAGGCTCTTTTTGAAAGATATCCAAATTGAGCTGCATGTACAGTTGACGAACAATCCTTGATCAACAGCTGGCGGTTATGCGCATCATCATCCGTCGCAAACGCACAGAAAGATATTTTGACCAATTTCATTCAGAATGGCCGAGATGAACGATATTGGTCAAAAAAGTTGGTCAAAAAAATTGTACAGCGTGTATGCACCTTAATTCTCTGGGGCTATAGGTTGATTGAATCTCTAGTATAACACAGTATAGTTTGTAGTATAACTTCCAAATATAAAAGTACGATGATTTTTGAGCCATGGTCTATGGGAACGATATGCGCCTAGTGTTCTGGGTATTATAGAACAAGTAGTCCTCATCCTATATTACAAATATGTAAAACAGTAGATATACTGTAGCTTAAGAGCAACCATAAATTCAATCCTGACTTTGGAGATTCTTTGATACTGGGTTAAACTGATTTATTTCTCAATGAGTTTTACCCTGGATAAGATACCGGGATACGGCCGCCAAATACATACAAATCGGCAGCCTTCACGGCTTCTAAAGTGAAAAAAATAATAATTGAAAAATAAAATGGCGAGGGCCCCCCCCCCCCCCCACCCCCCACAGTAATAATCAAACCCGGGTTCAAAGAGCCGGTCCTGGTTTTAGAAATTCAGGGGAAAACCAGTAGGGGGTTCCCTTCAATTTCTAAAAGATTCAATGTGTTAGACCCCATCTCCTCTGGTTAAGGTCCCACCCATTTACCTGGTAGTCCCACCCCTTTTTCGGGATGGCCTCATCTAAGGTGCTGCAGGTCCTGCTTCTAGGGGGATGAAAGTTGGGAGGCATGTAATAATGTGTATATAACCATGATGTGACAGAGAAAATGTTTTTTTTATCCAGTGATGTCATTATCCCTATATAAGGAGAAAACCCCCAGTCACATGCCCGATGCAGGGAATAAAAAACAATGTGCTGAGCGGTGTCATTCTTAGATACAGGAGATAGCTGGGAAAGCGGACAGTTCTCTGTACTAGAAGCTGACATCATGGTTAACCACAAGTTGACATGCGGTGCAGGTGATAGAGGAAATGATGAGGCTCAGCCAACCACAATGACATATCTTGTGTGCAAGTGTCCTCGTACCGTGATTAACCTATTCCTGTCTAGCTGAAGGTGCAGAGGAGTAATAGCAACTGGATCTGCCCAGCAAATGTCACAGACAGTGCTTGTGCCCCACAGGTGTCTTCTCATACACCTACATACCCTCCAAAATCTGAAGGGTAGAAACCGGTTCACATTCGGAAAGGGGGCGTGGCCAATGATAACATGGACGTGGTCATGTGTAAAGGGGGTGTGGTCACGTCCACTTTCCGCATGTGTACTGGGCATTTTTTTCCTATATATAGATAGATATGTTACTGGGAAAATTTGAATTAACAGCGATAAAACAAGTGTTAAATGCCACCACCAGCAGGCAACAGGGCTACATGCTGTATGGGGACTGATGCACCAAAAATAAATGCAAATTGCATAGAGATAGCTGAGCTCACCCCCATTAGGGGTCCCGTTGGAAATGACAGGTAGAAATGAGTGGGATACTGGCGTCTATGGAGCATTACTAAACTGCAATGTTTTTGTATTGGGGTTGCTGCATCAGAAATTGACTGGGGTACCTTTAGCAAATCCCACAGTTTTATAGCCGCTGAGCCGCGCTCCCCTCTCACCGAGTCCTGCCACAGATGCTCCTGCTCCACGGCGTCTTGTATTCCGGCGGGCACTCAAAGAGGCTTGAACTGACACAGCCCCTGAGTGCGGGAGGGTCCGCACCGGAGCCGTGTGACGTCATGACGGGATGCACACTGCTCAGGACCCACTATGCACCACTGGGAACAGGTGCAGAAGACACTAGTATAGCCAGATTACTTTGTCTTCTACCAGCTGGGGCCTATTGCCAACAAGGGAGATTGGGGAGCCCCTGGAAACTGAAAAAAATCGGTAAATCGGTATACAATGGTACTGTACCGTCAAAAACGGTACATTTGGAGGGAATGCACCTAACGTCTGGGGCAGCTTTAGAGAGCTGGGGCCCCATGTACACAGTGCAACCGCTCTCACCAGCTCTCTCTGTGCCATGTGCTGAGCTGGGGAGAGAGACATCTGCAGCGGCAGCCTGCCCTCTCTTACCCTCTCGTTTTTGTTTTTAACGGGGTCATGGCCACGCCCTCTCCCAGAGGCTCCACCCCTGTCGGAGGCCCAACCCCTCCATCTTACCAGGGCCTAGACGACCTGTTGGCACCCCTGCATGAACGGACTCCTCTATGTGGGCCCCTGCCTCTATGCTGTGCTGTAGAACTCTGTGCTTGTGCAGGTCTCCAAAGACATGTCTCTCGCCATGTTTCTGGAGACAAATCTTTACTGAGCATGTGCAAATCACTAAGGAAATGACTGGGTGGCCTAAGCGGGACTCCAGAGTGGTATCTAATTGAATATGAGGACCCCACTGGACACATTATAGGAATACATATGCCTACCATCAGGGCCATATTAACAATGAGGCGGTTGGAGCTTCAGCTCCAGGACTCAAGATAAAATAGGCCCACCATCATGGCAGCCTGAGACCGACTAAAAGCTCAGTTGGTAATTCATTCACCCATCAATCATAAGTATCAAACTGTTTTTTTCTAGTTTAAAGATATTTGTATTTTGACATGTTTAGGAAGACATTGGGCCTAATAATGGAGTGGGTGTGCACACCCTTATGGCTTTGGCCACACCCAAACAGCACTAACCACACCCACACAGTACATGTTAGACAATGTAGTGTCTATGGGCTGTGGAGGCGAATATACGCACATGCCCATGTACTTGCTGGCCACCCAAGCAAACTATTAACGCGTGATTACCCGCTGGGCATGATGTTCCGTTGGCGACCCTGCCACCATTCCACCTCTTTCCAGTCCCATCAGTGCCCTGCCTCACTGAACTGGCATGTTTGTATACAAATCCAGTATGTGTCTGATTTGTGTTTGTACTGTACAGTATGTATAGCAAAAAAACATGCAACTGGTAAAATATCTTCATTCTACCATTTGCTCTGCCTTCGAATTTTTAGTAATGCCAAGATTTCGGTTCGGTTCCCAGAAGAGCTGTACGGGCATCACATCATGATGTTACGTCGTGTCAGGTCTACACACGCTGGACCTGCTGCCTACATTCCCCCGGGGAGGCCTTAATGTCCCAGTTGGACACTGGAAATACCCCTTTAAAGTCTGGTTCAGTTCCTTATTTTTGATGAGCAGCATTCCACATATATAATATATAATATTTCCAAATTTTAGGATGTTCAGGTTAATTCTTCCCTGTCTTTTTGATTTAGCATGTTCCTGTAAAATAATTGGACTTCATTATATATTTCTTATCTTCCTGATAAGTTATGTGATGCCGCCTTGATCACTGTTGTAACAATGCCACCGCAGTCCAAGCGGTGGCAGGTGGGAGACGGCGCCGCGGGGTACAGCGTGTCTTCACATTCCATGCTGTTTGGCCATCTGCATCAAATCTGCTGAAACTGGCCCTCTAAAAATGTCCGCCGCCTTAGAGGAGACAGATGGTAGAGGTCCTACTAGACCACTAGTATCTGTCAGGGGAGAGCAGCATGTACAGCGCTACCTGAAGCTGCAATCTTCACTGCTTACCGAGTCACAGAGTGCCAGGGGTGCAACTATGGCGGTACGGGGTGGTACGGCGTACCATTAAAACAAATGGTGCCGGTACCCCGTACCGCCATAACAAATAGGCCGAAATATTTACTGCGCATGTGCGCATATGTAAGTGGCGGGGGGCGTGGCCACTTACATATGCGCGCTAGCGCCGCTCCCCCCCGCCGGGTCTTCCCTGCTCTCGTCTCCCCCGCTGTGTACGCGGGGGAGACGTGCTGCTGCTGCTGCTGCTGCTCTCATGATTTCGTTACAGCTCCTGCTGCTGGACCGCGCGCGGCTATTGGTTAGCGCGCGGTCCAGCAGCAGGAGCTGTAACTATCAGGAGCAGCAGCAGCAGCAGCACGTCTCCCCCGCGTACACAGCGGGGGAGACGAGAGCGTGCGGGCGGGCAGGCACAGGGGGCTGTGTATGTGCCTGCCTGCCGGGGGGGGGGGGGTTCTATCCCCCTGGGCAACGAGCAAAGTGGCACAGATATATCCCCCTGGGCAACGAGCAAAGTGGCACAGATCTATCCCCCTGGGCAACGAGCAAAGTGGCACAGATCTATCCCCCTGGGCAACGAGCAAAGTGGCACAGATCTATCCCCTGGGCAACGAGCAAAGTGGCACAGATCTATCACCTGGGCAACGAGCAAAGTGGCACAGATCTATCCCCCTGGGCAACGAGCAAAGTGGCACAGATATATCCCCCTTGGCAACGAGCAAAGTGGCACAGATATATCCCCCTGGGCAACGAGCAAAGTGGCACAGATCTATCCCCCTGGGCAACGAGAAAAGTGGCACAGATATATCCCCCTGGGCAATGAGCACAGTGGCACAGATCTATCCCCCTGAGCAACGAGCAAATTCAGTCCACCTTGGCATCGGCATGAAGCCCCTGGCATTGAGCATGTAGGTAAGTGGCACTTATGTGTCAAATGTGTATGGTGTGTTATACAGTATGTGTTGGGCATTGCGTAGTGTTATATAGTATGACATGGGCATTGCGTAGTGTTATATAGCATGTGATGGGCATTACACTGTGTTATATAGTATGACATGGGCATTGCGTAGTGTTATATAGTATGACATGGGTATTACAGTGTGTTATATAGTATGTAATGGGTATTACGCTGTGTTATATAGTATGTAATGGGCATTACGGTGTGTTATATAGTATGTGATGGGCATTACAGTGTGTTATATAGTATGACATGGACATCGCGGAGTGTTATATAGTATGTAATGGGCATTACGGTGTTATATAGTATGTAATGGGCATTACAGTGTTATATAGTATGTAATGGGCATTATAGTGTGTTATATAGTATGTAACGGGCATTATAGTGTGTTATATAGTATGTAATGGGCATTACAGTGTTATATAGTATGTCATGGGTATTGCGGTGTTATATAGTATGACATGGGCATTGCAGTGTTATATAGTATGTCATGGGCATTGCGGTGTTATATAGTATGTCATGGGTATTGCGGTGTTATATAGTATGACATGGGCATTGCAGTGTTATATAGTATGTCATGGGCATTGCGGTGTTATATAGTATGTCATGGGCATTGCGGTGTTATATAGTATGTAATGGACATTATGGTGTGTTATATAGTATGTCATGGGCATCGCGGAGTGTTATATAGTATGTCATGGGCATTGTGGTGTTATATAGTATGTCAGCGGGCGTACAGACTCTGTGGGGGGGGGGGCGGTGGCATGTAACCACCCCCCCTTGTGTCATATGACCACGCCCATGGCCACTCCCCTGACCACGCCCATTTTTCGCTGCGCGCCGAAGGCGCGCAGCACAGTACCACTAAGTCGTTTTTTCTACTCGCACCACTGCAGAGTGCCCGCCCCACCTAAAAACTGCCCCCCCCCACCCCGCTGTATACCCTCACAACCATCCTCTCATGTGCCTACAGCAGGAGAAATCCTCCGATGGTCGTGACCAACAAATTATTTCTCCTGGGCTCATAAATATGTCAGTGATGTCAGCCTCTCACCCCCGGCACATTTCGTCCCCGGCACATTTCGTCCCACCCGCATTTGCATGGAACACCCAGCATTATCATGGAATGCCCATGAAATGTGCAAATGCCAACCATCGGGGCAACCATTCATTGCGAATGAACCAGAATTGGCCCCTGTGTTTCCAGAGTTGACTAATGCACAAAGGGTTAGATTACTCCCCAAAAAATATATATCTCACTACAATTCAACTTACATTGTTCAAAGTTATTTTTTACAAAATGACCCTCTGTATTCCAGCGATGGAACATTTATAAGTAACCAACTAGCACATTTGTTAAGAACACAAAAACAGAATATTATTATTAAATGGAATTTAATAGGGTGAAAAGTCACAATGATTAAAAACAAGATCACAATATGATATGCAATAATATAATAAAAAGCACATTAAAAAAAAAAGTAAATGGTACAAAAGAAGCAGAAACTCCATTTATTTTCCCATACATCTGCACTTGAGAGAGATTTTGGAAATTTTCACAACCTTTAATTGCAAGTCATCCGGCACCAGCGTATACACCAGTAAGGAGGATTAACTTTTACAAGGCAAGGTCAGTGTAAAAACACATGACAGGGATATCTTATCCTAAAACAGGGGTATGTTACTAATGTAAACAAAGCCCATTCTGGCCTAGGTTGCCAACAACTGAAGAGTCAATAATATGTCTTAAAAACCGGTCATATATTGAATATTCACCACAGGTTGTTCATTCAATCACATCCGTATCTTATAGGAAACCATCAGAGACACCATACATCAAATGCATAGACATGTTACGCGTTTCGCAGGAGAACTGCTTCTTCAGAGACTTTATGACAATTTTTCTCAGTTAGTCAAAATCCCAAATCTTAGGGTAACATTAGGACCATTTTATCCTTGCAGAGTGCCAGACCTGTGACCATTGCAAATTATTTGGAGAATTCCTGCTAAATTTTATGCAGATCTGAGATGTGATATATCTGATGGTCACCTGTGACGTATGACCAATACCCAATAAACTACTGACTTTTAAGAAGTATTATTGACGGATCATTTGGGGGAACCTGAAAGGACTTTGTTTAGATCTGTGTTCTGATGAAGAGGATCTGAATTCCTCTTCTGATTTCAAGGCAGCAAACCACCAATTGGCTGGATGTGAATTGACAAGGCACTGGTACATAATCCTTATGTTGAAATTGATGTATTTCCATGTGACTGACTTTGTAAATACGCTCTTTATTTAGAAAATAGTCTCAGGCAGTGTGTACTAAAAGTCCTAAAATGTAATATGGGCTCTTTGCCAGTACGTTTCATCCATCCTGATCAACGTCCAGGTCTGACAGTTGCATATAGAACCTGTGAGTCGTTGTTGTCCTCTCTAATCTGATTGGCTGTACCCGGCTGGCGTGATTTCACATTTAAATGTGCATAGACAACCCCCCCAGATTCCTGCAACAACACAAAGAGCAGGGTGAACTTTATGTTTCTTAAGTTGTTTGTGAACAGCATTCGGCTTAACACTTTTTTTGCACTAGTACACAGGTTCTCAAAGTCGGTCCTCAGGTGCATGTTTTGCAGGTCTCCTCACAGAATCAAGTGAAATAATTAGCTCCACCTATAGCTCTTTTAAAACGTGCAGTCAGTAATGAGCGCACCTGTCGGGTGACCTAGAAAAAGTGTACTGTGTGGGGTTCTAGGACCGAGTTTGAAAACCACTGCACTAGTACTTCATAAAGTAGAATGAAGAAACAATTATTGTTATGGCAGTGGCAGCATTCAATTGTCAACCTCCAAGCACCAAGTGATTCACCCATTTTCTCCCTGGTTGCCCCTAGTTTGTCCCAATTCTAGTGTTCTAAATAGTTCCTACCGCCACGTGGTTGGTAGTGTAGAGAAGAATCACAGATCTTCTCAGTTTGGTGATTAAGCTTCAGTAGACCCACCCTACTGGAGGTTAGTGTCACTCCCATGGCTAAACTAGAGCAGACCACTCTACACGGTAGCTACTGTAGTGCTCATCAACCTTCCCTCCACCAAACTGATAGACACTTGTCTGTTTTATGTGAGGTCAAAAACTTTATGTGACATGAAGTTATATGTGTTGGAAGAAAGATGGGACCTCATGGTTGGGTTGTCAATGTAGGAAAACATTATGTGGGCAAGTTACTCATCCTTGGAGTTCTAGTGACAGAAACATACAGTTAAACAGTGGCGTCACTAGGCAGGTGCAGGGGGTGCGGCCCGCACCGGGTGTCACCAGTTAGTGGGGTGACACCCAGTGCTGCAGGTTAGGCGGTACGGGGTGTACCGGTACCCCGTACCGCCATATCAAAGTGCCTCAAAACGTAAGCGGCGGCGGGCGTGGCCTGTACAGGTCCGCCGCCCCCAGTCGCAGCAGATTCACTATGGAGGGGAGGGGCGGGGAGCGCATCGCGCGTCTCTCCTTCCTCTCCCTCCCCTCCCTCAGCAGCAGCAGTGCACGGTGGGAGGCGGCAGCAGCAGCGCACGGTGGGAGGACTCAGAGACGACTTGAGCAGGCCAGCCAGCACTGAACGGTGAGTTGTGCAGTGCTGCCGCTGGCACTGTGGGTGGCATACCTGGCACTGTGGGGGGAATACCTGGCACTGTGGGGGCATGTGTGGCACTTGTAGGCATATGGCTGGCACTGGGGGCATATGTATTGCACTGTGTGTGCATATCTGGCACTGGGGGCATATCTGGTTCTGTGTGGGCATGTGTGGCACTGTGGGGCATATGTGTTTCTGGCAATGTGGGGGCATATCTGGAACTGTGGGGGCATATGTGTATTTGGCACTGTGGGGGAATATCTGGCACTGTGGGGGCATATGTCTATCTGGCACTGTGGGGGCATATTTTTAATGGACATCACATTGTGCGGTGTAATGGGCATCATTGTATGGGACTTAATGGGCATTACGGTGTGGGGAGCATTGGGTAATTGCCATCACAGTGTGGGGTGTAATGGGTATCAAGGTGTGCGGCATAATGTGTAATTAGCATCACAGAGTGCGGTGTATTGTGTAATTAGCATTGCGGTGTGGGGCGTAATGTGTAACTGGCATCACGTGTGCGGCATTATGTGTAATTGGCATTACGTCATGTGTAATGGGTATAGTTCGCTAAAATGTGCAATCTGCAGGTACACAATACATTCATGGTACAGACCACGCCCCCTTCTGATAGGCCACACCCCCAATTTTTTGGCGCGCCTCCGGCACGCACAAGCATCCACTCTCCGTCTTCCAGAAAGTTGGCGGCGGGGGGGGGGGGGGAGTTGCGCCCCCCGTCTAGTGCACACATTCCATTAACATAAATACATAGGTGGGCAGTTTGCATTTCAATAAATATACATTGGTGGCAGTGGGCATATAAATATATAAACATTGGTGGGCAGTGTTGGCGGTAGCGTATACATTGCTGGTCTGTGCCAGCAATGCATAAATTAGCGCCAACACTGCCCACCAATGTATATTTAGTTATTGCGCAGGCCAGCAATGTATCCATTACCGCCATCACTGTCCACCAATGTTCATATATTTATATGCCCACTGCCACCAATATATATATATATAACCCCTTGGAATTCAAACCCAACCCATTTATAATTAAAGATTTTCAGCAAAGTCTTTCGCCTCCTGAAAATCTCTTGCTCTTTGGGGAAAATAGCTCAGTGTGTACGCACTACTTTGGTGAAAGATATATCTATCAAAGATTTTGGCAAAGTCTTTTGAAATGAAAATCTTCAAGTGTGTATGGGCCTTTAGTCAGAAAGAACCTGAAATATCTGACTGGGAAGAGCAATTAACAGGCTTGGATGGGGACCACTGCTTTGAAGTCAGATATCTCCGGTTCCCAAGGGCCGATTTTTAAAATTCTTGTACCCATGGAAAGAGGAGACCCTCAGCTTTCAGACTAGGCCCCTTAGACTCCTGGGGGGGTTTCTGTGTACTCAGAAAACCCCCCTGCGTGCGCTACTGTATGCACCACTGGGAACAGGTGCAGAAGACACTAGTATAGCCAGATTACATTGTCTTCTACCGACTGGGGCCTATCGCCAACAAGGGAGATTGGGGAGCCCCTGGAAACTGAAAAAAATCGGTAAATCAGTATACTTTTTTTTTTGCCAGTACAGACGATTAAAAAATGGTACTGTACCGGCAAAAACGGTACATTTGGAGGGAATGCACCTAGCGTCTGGGGCAGCTTTAGAGAGCTGGGGCCCCATGTACACAGTGCAACCGCAGTCTCACCAGCTCTCTCTGTGCCGTGTGCTGAGCTGGGGAGAGAGACAGCTGCAGCGACAGCCTGCCCTCTCTTACCCTCTCGTTTTTGTTTTTATGGGGTCATGACCACGCCCCATCCCAGAGGCCCCACCCCTCTCAGAGGCCCCAACTCCTCCATTTTACCAGGGCACAGCCGACCTGTTGGTACCCCTGCATGAACAGACTCCTCTAAGTGGGCCCCTGCCTCTATGCTGTGCTGTAGAACTCTGTGCTTGTGCAGGTCTCCAAAGACACGTCACACCATGTTTCTGGAGACAAATCTTTACTGAGCATGTGCAAATCACTGGGAAAATGTCAGGATGGCCTAAGTGGGACTCCAGAGTGGTATCTAATTGAATATGAGGACCCCACTGGACACATTATAGGAATGCATATGCCTACCATCAGGGCCATATTAACAATGAGGTGGTTGGAGCTTCAGCTCCAGGACTCAAGATAAAAATAGGCCCACCATCATGGCAGCCTGAGACCAACTAAAAGCTCAGTTGGTAATTCATTCACCCATCAATCATAAATATCAAACTGTTTTTTTTCTAGTTTAAAGATATTTGTATTTTGACATGTTTAGGAAGACATTGGGCCTAATAATGGAGGGGGTGTGCACACCCTTATGGCTTTGGCCACACCCAAACAGCACTGACCACACCCACACAGTACATGTTAGACAATGTAGTGTCTATGGGCTGTGGATGCGAATATATACACATGCCCATGTACTTGCTGGCCATCCATGCAAACTATTAACGTGTGATTAGCCGCTGGGCATGACGTTCCGTTGGCGGCCCTGCCACCATTCCGCCTCTTTCCAGTCCCATCAGTGCCCTGCCTCACTGAACCAGCATGTTTGTATACAAATCCAGTATGTGTCTGATTTGTGTTTGTACTGTACAGTATGTATAGCAAAAAAACATGCAACTGGTAAAATATCTTCATTCCACCATTTGCTCTGCCTTTGAATTTTTAGTAATGCCAAGATTTCGGTTCGGTTCCCAGAAGAGCTGTACGGGCATCACATCATGATGTTACGTCGTGTCATGTCTACACACGCTGGACCCGCTGCCTACATTCCCCCGGGGAGGCCTTAATGTCCCAGTTGGACATTGGAAATACCCCTTTAAATTCTGGTTCAGTTCCTTATTTTTGATGAGCAGCATTCCACATATATAATATTTCCATATTTTAGGATGTCCAGGTTAATTCTTCCCTATCTTTTTGATTTAGCATGTTCCTGTAAAATAATTGGACTTCATTATATATTTCTTATCTTCCTGATAAGTTATGTGATGCCGCCTTGATCACTGTTGTAACAATGCCACCGCAGTCCATGCGGTGGCAGGTGGGAGACGGCGCCGCGGGGTACAGCGTGTCTTCACATTCCATGCTGTCTGGCCATCTGCATCAAATCTGCTGAAACTGGCCCTCTAAAGATGTCCGCCGCCTTAGAGGAGACAGATGGTAGAGGTCCTACTAGACCACTAGTATCTGTCAGGGGAGAGCAGCATGTACAGCGCTACTCTTCACTGCTTACCGAGTCACAGAGTGCCCGCCTCACCCCCGGCACATTTCGTCCCACCCACATTTGCAAGGGAACACCCCGCATTATCATGGAATGCCCATGAAATGTGCAAATGCCAACCATCGGGGCAACCATTCATTGCGAATGAACCAGAATTGGCCCCTATGTTTCCAGAGTTGACTAATGCACAAAGGGTTAGATTACTCCCCAAAAAAGATATCTCTCTACAATTCAACTTACATTGTTCAAAGTTATTTTTTACAAAATGACCCTCTGTATTCCAGCGATGTAACATTTATAAGTAACCAACATTAACTAGCACATTTGTTAAGAACACAAAAACAGAATATTATTAAATGGAATTTAATAGGGTGAAAAGTCACAATGATTAAAAAAAAGATCACAATATGATATGCAATAATATAATAAAAAGCACATTAAAAAAAAAAGTAAATGGTACAAAAGAAGCAGAAACTCCATTTATTTTTTCCATACATCTGCACTTGAGAGAGATTTTGGAAATTTTCACAACCTTTAATTGCAAGTCATCCGGCACCAGCGTATACATCTCTGTAGTTTTCAAAGTACTTTCTGTTTTAAGGCAAATTTCGTCCCCATTTCTAGAAATGATCACATTTGGCTTGGCCATAGCACCAGCCTTCCATTAACTTTTACAAGGATTAACTTTTACAAGGCAAGATCAGTGTAAAAACACATGACAGGGATATCTTATCCTAAAACAGGGGTATGTTACTAATGTAAACAAAGCCCATTCTGGATTAGGTTGCCACAAAATTGAAGAGTCAATAATACTTCTTAAAAACCGGTCATATATTGAATATTCACCACAGGTTGTTCATTCAATCACATCCGTATCTTATAGGAAACCTTTAGAGACACCATACATCAAATGCATAGACATGTTACGCGTTTCGCAGGAGAACTGCTTCTTCAGAGACTTTATGACAATTTTTCTCAGTTAGTCAAAATCCCAAATCTTAGGGTAACATTAGGACCATTGTATCCTTGCAGAGTGCCAGACCTGTGACCATTGCACATTATTTGGAGAATTCCTGCTAAATTTTATGCAGATTTGAGATGTTTAGATCTGTGTTCTGATGAAGAGGATCTTAATTCCTCTTCTGATTTCAAGGCAGCAAACCACCAATTGGCTGGATGTGAATGGACAAGGCACTGGTCCATAATCCTTGAAAGCCTTGAAATTGATGTATTTCCATGTGACTGACTTTGTAAATACGCTCTTTATATCGAAAATAGTCTCAGGCAGTGTGTACTAAAAGTCCTAAAATGTAATATGGGGCTCTTTGCCCGTACGTTTCATCCATCCTGATCAACGTCCAGGTCTGACAGTTGCATATAGAACCTGTGAGTCGTTGTTGTCCTCTCTAATCTGATTGGCTGTACCCGGCTGGCGCGATTTCACATTTAAATGTGCATAGACAACCCCCCCAGATTCCTGCAACAACACAAAGAGCAGGGTGAACTTTATGTTTCTTAACTTGTTTATGAACAGCGTTTGACTTAACACATTTTTTTGCACTAGTACACAGGTTCTCAAAGTCGGTCCTCAGGACCCCACAAAGGCATGTTTTGCAGGTCTCCTCATAGAATCAAGTGAAATAATTAGCGCCAACTGTAGATCTTTTAAAATGTGTCAGTCAGTTAAAGACTGGAGACCTGGAAAAAGTGCACTGTGTGGGGTTCTAGGACCGAGTTTGTAAACCACTGCAATAGTACTTCATAATATAGAAACAATTATTGTGTTGGCAGTGACAGCATTCAAGTGTCTACCTCCAAGTACCAAGTGATTCACCCATTTTCTCCCTGGTTGCCCCTAGTTTGTCCCAATTCTAGTGTTCTAAATAGTTCCTACCGCCACGTGCTTGGTAGTGTAGAGAAGAATCACAGATCTTCTCAGTTTGGTGGTTAAGCTTCAGTAGACCCACCATACTGGGGGTTAGTGTCACTCCGATGGCTAAAATAGAGCAGACCACTCTACATGGTAGCTACTGTAGTGCTCATCAACCTTCCCTCCACCAAACTGATGGAGGGAAGGGTTATAATCAAAGGCCAGCAAGCAAGACACTTGTCTGTTTTATGTGAGGTCAAAAATGTTATGTGACTTGAAGTTATAGGTGTTGGAAGAAAGATGGGGCCTCATAGTTGGGTTGTCAATGTAGGAAAACCTTATGTGGGCAAGTTACTCATCCTTGGAGTTCTAGTGACAGAAACATACAGTTAAATAAACACACTAACACCCAAAAAAATAAAACTTTATTACATACAGAGCCCACACATACAGATACTTACCCGCAGGTAGTTCTGCATCCATCCGTCCATCTGTCCAGTGGTCCTGAAGAAATCCATAGGGGCAGTGGCGTAGCTTGGTTTGGGGCGCCCCTCCGCCGTTAATGGGGGGGCGCCTCCCCTCCCCCCCCCCCATCGACGCAGCCTTACCTGTCTTCGCGTCCCGGCTCCCCTCCTGGCTTCAATTAATAATTCTATGCAGACGGACCACGATAAAATGGCCGCCCCCATACCACAGACAGTTTCAGAGCACTGTCTGCTTTATGAGGCGGCCATTTTATCGTGGTCCGTCTCCATAGAATTGATTGAAGCCAGGAGGGGAGCCGGGACGCGAAGACAGGTAAGCCTGCGTCGATGGGGGGCATTACTATAGTACCGCAGCCCCCCGGCGCCCCCACATGCACAGTGCCCCCCGCGACCGCGGGGGCTGCGGTGCTATAGTTACACCACTGCATAGGGGGACCTGTGGAAGGAAATTATACTTACAAGGGTCTTCTGGCGTAGATCTGGTCCTTTTAAATTATTCTTTTTTTCTCTTTTTTTTTACACTGAAGCCTGCACGGATCGGACTGATCTGCCAAATACGCCAGGAAAATGAAATGTATTTTGCTGGCTTATTTGGCCAGCAACTAGAGGCCGTATCCCGCTAATTGCCGGTAATTAGCTGCCGTATTTTCAAAACGGCCACTTAGTAAATTATTAAATTCAAAAGAACGGTGATTCTTAATCGTATTCTGTCAATGGCGTATACATTAGAATTAACGTATTTCAGGATAGTAAATCCTGAAAATACATACTGTATATGCAAAAAAAAAATTGTATATTACAGTACTATATATAGATACTATACATACTATACCTCGACATAGATCTAGATCGACATGGGACAAGGACAACAGGTCATTAGGTCAACACAAGCATTCGGTCGACATGATCTAGGTCAACAGTCAAAAGGTCGACATGGGATTTTTCACTGTTTTCTGAGCCAACATGTGCCGACAGGTGGAATTTCATGCCCTACCATCCACTAGGGCGTGGCGGGAGAATAAAATAGTGTGCCCGAAGCATGGTGAGCGAATTGAGCAATGTGAGGGGACACGGTGCACTTTATCCTGTGTCCATATCAACTGTGTCGACATTCGGGCAAAAAGCAGTGAAAAACCCCATGTCGGCCTTTTGACTGTCGACCTAGACCATGCCGACCTAATGTGTGTGTCCACCTAATGACCTGTCGACCTTGTCCCATGTCAACCTAGACCCATGTCGACCTTTCAGCATGTTGACATAGTGGTGTCGACATAATGACTTTCGACCAACTTATGGTCAACCCTATGACCCACACCCGTTTTCTCTGCATAAATAAATAAATGCATTAGCCCCACTTGCTTAGCACTATAGGTGTATATTTGTCCAGGTGCCATGTTACTTTATTTTAGCTTCTATCTTGGATATCCTTATTAGAGGCGGTTTTACCTATGGACTCCAGGTAAAATCCGCCACTGCACTGTGAGACTGCACTGGCTTCACTGTGCTGGCATTCAATTCCTATTGGAAGTCCGACCTGCCAGTCACCCAAGGCAGTCGCATTGGAAGGTGTTCCGTCTCTCTGGGATGCCTCTATGGGCTGCTTCGACTGCAGCCCATAAACTCTGGGGTATGCGTATGCGCCAGACCTGGTGCCTGTCATCTGCAGTGTGGAGGCGCTGGGACCATGATTTAGCTTCTATGTGCTTCCAAAAGCAGATCATAGAAGCTGGTAGCATGTGCAGTACCGGGGACCAGCCTGGGCGGTGGCTGCAGCAGCTGGACCGGTGGCAGCGAGGACAAGCAGCAGCAGTAGTGGGAGTGGCGGCTTTGCAGCAGCCCCCCTTCTGCACTGAGGTAGGAGTCACCACCGATTCTTATTAATAATATAGTTTAATGGTTTCGCCAGATGCCCCAGCGCTGCGACCGATGTCAAATGCTGTCATCTAACATCGCAACCATTGGTCCACACAGACAGACAGCTGAACAAGTCAGAGCTTGCGCCAATGGAAACGGGTGCGGCTAGGCCAGGAAGTCTGCATGGAGATACGCGTAGGCCTCCCTCCGCCCCCTCAACACACTGCCTTCCAATCATGCTGCAGAAGAGGGGAACTCTGGTCGACAAGACAAGGCCTGTTCTGCCCAATGCGGAGAGCGGACTTTCAGCTGCCGCAGGTTCCAGGTAAATGGGAATCAGGCTCTCTGTCTGCAATAAGAGCAGAAACTCCTAAAAAGGCTCGCCCGTTAGTTATTGTGTATGACTACTACAACGTGACACTTGGACAGTAGCTTTAGATATATTGATACAATTGCACAGGTGTATTAGATAGCGTTACGCGTTAGTACTGTCGTTCTCACCTCTTGGCCAGTCGTCATATGATTGGCTCCAACATTTGATAATTCCACTGGGGGGGGAAAGAAAAAGTACAACATTATTACACTATGGGCCCAATTCCCCCCTGATGTATCACTGCGAATTCGCATGATTATCGATACACTGCACATGCATACGGCCTGTAGTACGCACGCGCGAGGTCAACTTTCAATTCAATTCAATTTTTATCCGCGCGCCATTTGCAGGGTGATTGGAAGGATGTCGGCGCCTGGGGGTGGTAACTGCCCATTTAGTGGGAGTGCTAATAATGTAGGCGTGGCCAGGAAAACGATGGGTGTGTCCGTGTAAATGCCGGTGTGCCTGTGCATGTTAGGGGAGGGTGTGTGACGCCAGCTCCAGACCCGATAGGCCTTTCTACATCGCACCGCCGAGTAAGTCCAGGTCATATTTGCTTGGCTGAATAGATTCGCAGCTGTACACATTCATTTGCACGGCGAGCATGTTAATGAGCAAGGCGGGATTTCACTATAAAGGGGTGGCGGCTTATCTGAACGCTGGACATGTGGTCAGGTCTCGCTATAGCAATATATATATATATATATATATATATATATATATATATGAATAGTCACACGTACGGGTTTTAGAGTCACTTCTGGGTTTTGCAGCAACTTCAGAGGTGATAGAATTCCTGTCCTTCCTAGAGAGAGACAGACAAGGCAATTGTAAGGTAAATACATGAATTATAATAAATGATCTGGAATATCGGATAAGAAATAATTGCGCATTATAGATATACTCACGGCCTCCTATCTTTCCGGCAGATAATTCCTGTAAGCAAATACAAAAGTTGTCATTAAATCATTGCACAGTCATTTATTATTAGGACCGTTTCCAAACTGAATACTACCGGTCAGGGGCGGCTCCAGAGGCGGGGCTGCGGCTCGGTTCAAAATTCAAATAGGGGAGGCCCAGCAACTGCCACATATTCCCATTCCTCACTGACTCACTGGCAGTGGCTGTGGCTCCCGTTTGAATTTTGGAATGTGCTGCAGCCCCTCCCCTGTAGCCGCTACCGGTACAGATATATACTGTATGACTCCAGTGTTTATGCAACTGTGGGCCTCATTCAGCCGAGGGCGATCACTGATGCAGGATGGTCGACAGGCATTATGTCAACACCATTAGGTTGACATGCCTTTAGGTCGACATTCATTACGGTCTACATGCAGGAAGGTTGACATGACTGTAGGTCGATATGGGTTAGGTCGACAGGATCATTAGGTTGACACTAGCATTAGGTTGACATGGGGAAGTCTACAGTTAAAAGGTCGACATGGGGTTTTAAAAAAAAAAATTTCCTGAATTTCTACACACACAGTCGACATGGACACTAACTTGTAACTACTGACTTGAGTAAGTCATATATATATATAGGATTCCCTTAGTGGCCAAAAATGTATCCAGTTTTGATTTCAATTCATTAACAGTAGTTGCTGTAACCACCCCACCGGCAATGAGTTCCTGAATGTTACTGCTCTAATGGTGAAGAATCCTCTTCTTAATTCAGTACGGAATTTCTTTTCCTCGAGCCTCAGTACATGCCCGCGTGTCCTAAGTATAGGGCTGTTAGTGACCAATCATCTCCCAGTTCCATATGATTCTCAATCCTGTATTTGTACATACTAATCATATCACCTCTCAGCCTCCTTTCCTCCAGTGAAAACATATTCAGCCTGGTTAGCCGATCTTTGTATTCTAGTGATTCGAGACCTTTTACTAGCTTAGTCGCCCTTCTCTGTACCTGTTCCAATTCATTTATGTCCTTTTCATACCCCTACTATCCAAGTGGGCATGGAGTTGGATATAAACCTGTGGCGAGCGTAGCGAGCCCCGCGAGGGGACACAGAATACCGTCCCCTCGCGGGGCTCGCTTCGCTCGCCACGCTTCGGGCTCTCCACAGGTTTATATCCAACTCCATGTCCACCTGGATAGTAGGGGTATGAAAAGGACCCCTTTTCCCATTGAATTCCATGTTAAAATGGACTCAGTCCATTTTAACATTGAATCCTATGGAAAAATCGGGTCATCGCATCGCATGCGATGTGGTCGTATGCAATGCGATATCGCATCGCAACTGATTGTATGCCTTAAGTTAAGACATACAATCAAAAAATCGGCAACCCAGATACTACATAAGTACCCAAATTTGTACTGCTATCAGATCTGAATAAGGGCCAATATTCCAAGTGTGGTCTCACCAAGGCCTTGTAAAGCGGCACTATCACATTGGCATCCCTTGAATCCATGCCCCTTTTAATGCATGCCCGTGTCCTGTTTGCTTTTGCTGCTGCATTTGAGCAGTGTGCACTATTACCCAATTTTGCATCTATGATGACCCCCAAGTCCTTCTCTACAGTAAAATTCCCTATAATAACTCCATTTAGCCTATAAGTAGCTTGTTCATTTTTGTTCCAATAATAAATTACTTTACATTTTTCAACGTTAAACTGTATTTTCCACCTTTCTGCCCACCTTTCCAGTTTATTTAAGTCACTTTGTTGTGTTTCCACATCCTCTCCTGTGTTAATTCCCTTACTCAATTTTGTGTCGTACTTAAATATTGCAATAACTACAATAACTCACCTTTTTTTCTCAGGACCAGGACAATGATGCACAGAATGACCACAAAAAGCAGGACAGCAGCTGCGATAACAATTAATGGCATCGGAGAATCCGCATCTGTAACTAAAAAAAAAAAATCACTTGAACAAGGGAAAACGGTAATTAGACATTTCATTCAACTATTCTTAATTGACTTGTTTTTAAGGAAATGTTATTTGGTCTTCATCCCTTATACTATAAATTGAAAATGCAGCTCAGATTTATTAATAAGCCACCGGTATGCCGCTGTATGTACCACCGATAATGCGGGGTAATGGAAAATCCGGCACAGTGCTGGAACCAGGGTTGCTGGTTTATCTGTGGTCTACATGTACAATTAATACTTTCACAATTCAACTCTGTACTATTTCTATGTCATGATAGGAAGTATGGGGTATACCCTTCCACACCACTAGTACTCGATATCATATTATTATTATTATTATTATTATTATTATTATTATTATTATTATAATTTTACAGTGTCACAAAGGATTTGCAGCACCATACAAAGGTCATAATTCAGACCTGATCGCAGGACAACTTTGCTCTCAAAATGAAGAAAACCATACTGCACTGCAGGTGGGCAGATGTAACATGTGCAGAGAGAGTTAGATTTGGGTAGGGTGTGTTCAAAATAAACTGAAATACGATTCTACTTATTTATTTATTTACTCCTAAATTATTGAACAAATTTTGACTGGAACTCCACTGGAAACAGAATGCTTTTGGGGAATGACCCCAAAATGAAAATGTCCCTTATTTACCAATCCACATTTTGAGGTCATCAAGCCCCACCCCTAGCACTGCAAATACCTAGTATGTAGTATTTGAAAGCCAGGGAGATGCAGGAGGTCTTGGGGGGGGGGGGTCCAGGGGAATTCAAGAGGCTTGCCAACCTTTCCGAGGGTCAGGAGGGGGACCCCAATATTTGGGAGCCTCCCAGCCATTCCGGGAGGGGAGACAACCCTGCAGTGTACCATATATATATATATAGACTACATATCACATAATTTACCCGGAGAGGGATCTTTCGGATCCCTCAATAATAATAGCCACACCCACATGTAATCTTCTGACCTTGCATGTGCAGTAGATCTCATAACATAGAGTAAACTGATGTGATCACTTTTCTTTACACCAGCTAATTAATTACTGGGCCCCTAAAGGAGAACTCAAAGAAGCCCTTGAGGGAGGCATCCTAATTAATAAAGGAAAGGTCTCCATTAAAAAGACCAGATCGACAAACTATGTTTAGTTTAATAATTGTCATTTAAGGGGAGCTTTAGTAACATTTGAAAGACTCATACTTAGTGATAATCCTTACCAACATCTTTTTGGCTGAGTACTGTCTGGCTCCCATAGTGGATCACTGAGCTGATATTATTAGAACCAATGCAGAATTTCATCACCACGAAGCAGTAATAGGTAGCAGAGTCTGTTTGGCGAAGCCCCTTTATATGGAGATTGGCCTGTCCTTTCAGCTCTGTCCTTCCACTGTAGCTGGGATGAACCATCTCTTTGGAGGGGTGGTAGGCATAAACATCACCTGTGCTGCCGACTCTCCAGTAAACTCCAATCCACATCGGTTTCCTGCCTGCTGGGGGAGTATATGAGCAGCTGAGGGTGACAGAATCTTCTGTTTCCCATGAGACCTCAGGCTGATGCTGAATGACTGACTCTGGTAAGAGAGTGGGAGACACAAAGTGGTAAGCAAAACCATCCCTGGTCGGTGGCAATCATGTGGACAAACAGAATTACAGCCCCTCCCCTGCTACATAAATGACCCTATCAATTATGACTTTATTTTAATATTTTAGTTTTTTGCTGAATTTCTAAGTGACAAAATTTTGTCTGTTAAGAAATACTGATATCCTAGCTGTGTCGGTCAAGTAATTGTCTGACATAAATAAAGTTTTTTCATTTGGATCAGTTACATTGGGCAGTGTTGAAAAATGGCTCAATGACAGCACAATTGCAACAAATAAATACATGTAAAATTATTTCTAACCTTAAAAGTTAGAAATGATCTGCTAAAATAGTTCATTTTAGTCATGTCATTTTAGCATTGTCAATCATTTGTATTAGTACATGTCATTTTAGCATTGTCCTCTTTAGATGCATCTTATCACTATGCTAATCAGACACACAGGCAGCTTCTGCGGATTAAAATGATATGCAGCATGCCTATATTATGCATGTGATTGCAAATGTATCTGCATAGAAAATGTTCTGCTACAGTGTTTTCAAGCCAAACAGTGGGCCTTATTCTGATTGGTGCGGCCGGATCCGATTATGCGGCCAGGACCGTGCGTGCGAAACCCCGCCTTCCATACGGATCGCCAACTCCGTCCGTACGCGGTAAGAAGCTGGCCGAACGGACCGCACGTGTATTTTTCACGGAATACGCCTCCTCCATCTCAGGGAACCTCCCCCATCATTCGATGGTCGCAGGACCGAGTGCTCCACCAGCTCCCGCAACCTCAGACCACACGGACATTTTTCCGTGCAAAAGCAGGGATCTGGGCGGGCAGCTGACATCCGGCGATGTCATATGTCCGCCCCCTACACGTGCGTCACAGCCGCATTACCATACGTACGCCCAGCGTTTGCATGGGAACGCCCATGAAACGCGGGGCATACGCATATGGTAATAAGCCCAAATAGCCCTTCACGCCCCTCTCCACCCCCTGTTCGGAGTGTTCACATTTCATGCGGGATTTGGCCGTACGCCCCGCTCGCACATGCGCAGAGACGCCTCTGCACATGCGCAGACACAAAACATCGGCGGCACGAACGCACGCGGATATTACCGCACCGACCAGAATAAGGGCCCGTATCACATATTTTTGGTATGCAGCTTGTCTATAATTGGTGTAAAATTGCAACTGCAAGTGGTGGCTCCTACCTTCTTGGGGGAGGGGGGCTGCCTCCGGCCACAGCAGCCAGTGTTGGGTCCTACCTTCTTGGGGGAGGGGGGCAGCCTCCGGCCGCAGCAGCTGTGGGGGTACCGTGATGCAGGCACCCGCTCCCCCTGTCGCTGCCACTGCCGCTCTCCTCCCAGTCCCCTGTAAAATATAACTGACAGGCACCAGGACCAGCGCGTGCGCAGTACCGATCTAGGTAAGGCGCATGCGCAATTGCCGATTTTGCACGGCAGCCCGAAAGCAAGGTGTCCCGGAGGGAGGGAACACCTCCCAATGTGACTGCATTGGTGACTGGCAGGTTGGACTTCCAAAAGGAAGCCAGTGCCAGTCACAGTGAAGCCAGAGCAGTCTCACAGACTGCATCTGGCTTCACTACAGTGGCGGATTTTACCTGGGGGGGGCTGCAGCCCATAGGTAAAAACCACCACTGGCAACTGTATCTGTATATCAAATACAGTTACACTGACTGGGAAACATTGTAGCGGAACATTCTTATACAGTTGGAATAATATACAGAATATGGGCATACTGTAAATAATTTTAATCAGCAGAAGCTGCTTATAGTCCTTCCCATAAAAGGGCCTAATTCATTTCGGATCGCTAATCAGCTAATTCACAAATCAAGTGATTAGTGCATTGCAAAAGAAAATGCGTATAGATTGTAAACGCGGTTCCTTTGCCTGACAGGAAGCCAGCATTTGGGGGTGGTAACTGGAAATTTTTGGGGAGTCTCGTAAAAAAATGCAGGTGCGGCCTTGAGCAACGTGTTACATTTGCAGATTAGTGGAAGCCTCAGACCTACTCACATTTTCAAAGACTGCAAAAACCATTCAATGGTTTGGGAATTGCGTCCGGAATAGCAGGTGGATTGCCGTTAGCAATCCATTTGCCATTAATTCTAGATGTGCATAGAGGCATGTTCTTTCTGTCTGAGTGGCGGCTATCTACTCGCAGTCATCTGCAACTTTGCACATTAGGGATTCATGCTGAATTAGCCCCAATATGCATTTAACAGGGAAAAAAAATACAGGTACGGTACATTAAATATTTTGTCAAAGTGTTTTTGCATCTTTAAGGTTAGAAATAAGTTATAAAGATGAATATTTGTTACAAATGTGATGTAATTCTTTAATTTTGTGTGCCTTGGTGAAGAGCCATAGGAGGCTCGAAATGCTTTGGGATTCACGGTGACTGGAGGAGACTCTGCCCAGTGTATACAATAGGAGGATAGCAGGGTGCAAGCCAGACTGCAGGAGACTCTGCCCAGTGTATACCATTGGCAGATAGCAGGGTGCAAACCGGACTGCAGGAGACTCGGACCAGTGTATACCATTGGAGGATAGCAGGGTACAAGCCGGACTGCAGGAGACTCTGCCCAGTGTATACCATTGGCAGATAGCAGGGTGCAAACCGGACTGCAGGAGACTCGGACCAGTGTATACCATTGGAGGATAGCAGGGTACAAGCCGGACTGCAGGAGACTCTGCCCTGTGTATACCATTGGCAGATAGCAGGGTGCAAGCCGGACTGCAGGAGACTCTGCCCAGTGTATACCATAGGAGGATAGCAGGGTGCAAACCGGACTGCAGGAGACTCGGCCCAGTGTATACCATTGGCAGATAGCAAGGTGCAAGCCGGACTGCAGGAGACTCTGCCCAGTGTATACCATTGGAGGATAGCAGGGTGCAAGCCGGACTGCAGGAGACTCTGCCCAGTGTATACCATTGGAGGATAGCAGGGCGCAAGCCGGACTGCAGGAGACTCTGCCCAGTGTATACCATAGGAGGATAGCAGGGTGCAAACCGGACTGCAGGAGACTCTGCCCAGTGTATACCATTGGCAGATAGCAGGGTGCAAGCCGGACTGCAGGAGACTCTGCCCAGTGTATACCATAGGAGGATAGCAGGGTGCAAACCGGACTGCAGGAGACTCTGCCCAGTGTATACCATTGGAGGCTAGTAGGGCGCAAGCCGGACTGCAGGAGACTCTGCCCAGTGTATACCATTGGCAGATAGCAGGGTGCAAGCCGGACTGCAGGAGACTCTGCCCAGTGTATACCATTGGCAGATAGCAGGATGCAAGCCGGACTGCAGGAGGCTCTGCCCAGTGTATACCATTGGCAGATAGCAGGGTGCAAGCCGGACTGCAGGAGCCTCTGCCCAGTGTATACCATTGGCAGATAGCAAGGTGCAAGCCGGACTGCAGGAGACTCGGACCAGTGTATACCATTGGCAGATAGCAGGGTGCAAGCCGGACTGCAGGAGACTCTGGCCAGTGTATACCATTGGCAGATAGCAGGGTACAAGCCGGACTGCAGGAGACTCTGCCCAGTATATACCATTGGAGGATAGCAGGGTGCAAGCCGGACTGCAGGAGACTCTGCCCAGTGTATACCATAGGAGGATAGCAGGGCACACGCTGGACTGCAGGAGACTCTGCCCAGTGTATACCATTGGAGGATAGCAGGGTGCAAGCCGGACTCCACTTTGCTTTATTACATCCATCAAGCTCCCAAACTATTTCTGGGTAAGATTGTCTTACAGTACCTCTGTATTTTTTAGAAGATCTTGTTATCATTTTATTCTGCTTGCCATGTTTATGGTATCTTATTAATAAGATGTTTATTTTTCATTATACCGAGCGCATGTTTCCTGCCACCTATTTACAATATTTCCAGTGTATAGTTTTATTGAACTTCCGGTACTTGTTTCCTAGCTGGGTGCCCAGATTTCCTACGTACGCTCAGTAGTTAATTTAGTTAATTTATTCACTGCACCCTGAGTGAAATCGCATCGCATGGCCCTTTTTTTGTGGCGCGAGATGAGATGTGAGATGCGATCTCAGTAGTTCATATGGTAAAACACCTAAAACACCACCATTCTCCACGTCACATCGAAGCGTGGCGAGCGCAGCGGAACGCGTCCTCCGACCTTTTCATACCCCCACTATCCACGCCGGCGTGGAGTTGATTTAAGGCGCCTAATGAATTATGTTGTTGCTGTTAAACTGTACCAATCCTTAACTCTTATGCCTAGAAATAACTGACACAAACACCTTATCTAAAAATAACGACACGGACACCTACTGCGTAAATTTAAAAAGGCCATAATTATTTATTGAAATGGTATGACCCCTATTTGTATAAGGGATGGCAAAGAAAGCACTTAAGACCAGCACCAGTCCCGGGTGTTGCCATGGTAGCGACCGGAGTGCCCCAATCTGACAACACCCCTTCTTGTGGGGTACAGCCCGCGCTGTGACGGACATACCGCCCCCTTCTATTGCATGACGCGGACCTTCCAGGAAGTGTCCAACGCCCCCAGCTGGAGCATGGGGACTCGCCCGCCTTCTTGGCAAAGGGGGGGCAATACCGCCCAGAGACCACCTGACACCCCACCTGACTGCTGGTCGAGAGCGCCTTCTCGCCGATTGTTAACTAAAACTATAAAATGGAATGTCCAAATTTGGTGAATGGCATCAGGCCAGGTAGAAAAGAGGAAAAGGGTAGGGAGGGTGGGGATCGAGACTCAAAGAGGCTTACTTCCTGGCGCTGATCCCTAATATACCCCTCTCTAGACTAACGCCCCCTTGCTACCTGATTGGCAGATCTAACTGCCACTCAATTGCTATTTCCTTAGTGCTTTACACTGATGCTTCTGCTGACTTTGCTTATGGACAACAAATTCACTGGCTCTTAAATTCCTTCCAGCCTATGCGGCCCTCACTCTATCTAAGGCGCCTAATGAATTATGTTGTTGCTGTTAAACTGTACCAATCCTTAACTCTTATGCCTAGAAATAACTGACACAAACACCTTATCTAAAAATAACGACACTGCGTAAGTTTAAAAAGGCCATAATTATTTATTGAAATGGTATGACCCCTATTTGTATAAGGGATGGCAAAGAAAGCACTTGAGACCAGCACCGGTCCCGGGTGTTGCCATGGTAGCGACCGGAGCGCCCCAATCTGACAACACCCCTTCTTGTGGGGTACAGCCCACGCTGTGACGGACATACCGCCCCCTTCTATTGCATGATGCGGACCTTCCAGGAAGTGTCCAACGCCCCCAGCCGGAGCATGGGGTCTCGCCCGCCTTCTTGGCAAAGGGGGGGCAATACCGCACAGAGACCACCTGACGCCCCAGCTGACTGCTGGTCGAGAGCGCCTTCTCGCCACAGCCTGCGTTCCAAAGAACCTGTGGGGTCACCACGCGGAACCAGGCCCCGCCATCCTAAACAAATAACAACCTTCGCTAAACTAACCTAAACTAGAGAAAATGTCCTCCAAAAACACTGCCATGCCTGATTCAGAAAGAAGGACACCGTCCGGCCTATACATTCCCATAGAATCTTTTACGATAGCAGGATGTCTAACCGCTGTGCTGCCCCGAGCCACAACATGCCTAGACACCGCATGGTTCAACTTCCTCCTGGCCCTTTCAATTGCTCTCACGTTCCGGCAACCCCGCCAGTTAATGCGGGGAACTATGTCGGACCACACAATCCTCACACCGGGCCAGAGGTCCGCCAGACGTAACAAGTCTGTCTTGATCTGTATAGTAAGCTCAATGCCCGTCCTCTTGACCAGGTCATTGCCGCCTAAGTGAATAACTAGAACATCGGGGCGGCCCCACTTACGGGCTTTGGTGAATAACAGCTCCCATAGACTATCCCAGTGACTCCAAACCACTGAACGGCAAGTGCCCTCTCCAGAACAGGAGCACTGGAGGTTAGTGGGTGCCTAGCAGCCCAAAAAATAAAAGAGTGCCCTACGAACTAAACCCTACCCAGAGTCAAATCGGAAGGGGGAGGGGCAGAAAAAAGAAAAAAAAAACCTAGTGGTTAACATCATAATAAACTTTAAACACAACAAAATGCATGAACTACGGCCCAAGTGAAGGTGAAAAAACTTAAAAAACCTCCTGTGAACTTTAGGGGACAGCCAATTGAATTAGTCCACAATAGAAGGAAAAAGTCAAAAATTCCCTTCACACCATCGATTCCGGAACGCTAACCGTTCCAGAACCGATTGTAAACAATCGTTTTTGGGCCGGCGCAACAGGCGCTTAAGCTACAACTTATCTAACTTATCTAATCTTACGTAACTCTTATAAGCGGAGGATTTCCACCTGCCAACCGCCTGAATGGCGGAAGGTGAAAGCCCTGCCGCTGCTGCGCAAGTAGCAGCCCCAATTCGGAAGGAGTGCATTCCGAAATCTCGCTCCCGCAGACCCAATTCTACCAGACATCGCCGAAACACAGCCGAAAACTGGAATCGGTTTAGCGGTAGCCCATCGTTATGTGCCAAGAACTGTACGGCAGCCTCTGGTCTGCGGGAGCTATACTCCTTAGCCAAGAAAAATGGACATACAGCCGCGTTAGTATAATTATTTTTGAGTCTATACTCTGTGGCGCTGAAAACTGAATGTCTGCAGCACTAGTCACTAAAAGTTACTTCCCTAGTAACTGAACAATACAGTATAAAGAAATGGTAAGTGACTCTGTGCGCTGACACCTTCCAAATGAGCTGGTGACCCTTTCAAACAGGTGAACAAAAAGGTGGGTGAGAGGTAAATAAATATTACTTCCCTTATTCTATATCCCTTATTCTATATATCTTCACCTCTCAAATGAGGCTCGGCAATATTATGAGGGATAGATATATGGGGAAGACAGAAACATAAATAGTGTAATATTGCCAGGGATAACAATTTATTAATACAAAAAACACTCCAAGATACACAATAAAATGTTTGTACACACAATATTAAAAATTTGACCACTTTTTATGGTATCCTTAATAATATGGTTGGAGGTTTACCAGATTCTGGCGGTTTTGAAAGCCTGAAGAATAGTTCTTTAAATCCTTGGAGGGCCCCTGGTTCTCCGGATAAACCTGGGTCTCAGGTACTTCCCAAATCTCCAGCTCTGGATGCCTCTTTCCCATATGCAACACTCCAAACCTCCTGCAACGCGTATCGGGAATTGCTTGTCCCTTCGTCAGGCAGTATAAATATAGCAACAGTGTCCACTCCTACCTCACTGCCTGACGAAGGGACAAGCAATTCCCTAAAACACCACCATTCTCCACGTCAGGCTTCGATGTGACGTGGAGAATGGTGGTGTTTTAGGTGTTTTACCATATGAACTACTGAGATCGCATCTCACATCTCATCTCCAGCTCTGGATGCCTCTTTCCCATATGCAACACTCCAAACCTCCTGCAACGCGTATCGGGAATTGCTTGTCCCTTCGTCAGGCAGTATAAATATAGCAACAGTGTCCACTCCTACCTCACTGCCTGACGAAGGGACAAGCAATTCCCGATACGCGTTGCAGGAGGTTTGGAGTGTTGCATATGGGAAAGAGGCATCCAGAGCTGGAGATTTGGGAAGTACCTGAGACCCAGGTTTATCCGGAGAACCAGGGGCCCTCCAAGGATTTAAAGAACTATTCTTCAGGCTTTCAAAACCGCCAGAATCTGGTAAACCTCCAACCATATTATTAAGGATACCATAAAAAGTGGTCAAATTTTTAATATTGTGTGTACAAACATTTTATTGTGTATCTTGGAGTGTTTTTTGTATTAATAAATTGTTATCCCTGGCAATATTGTTATCCCTGGCAATATTACACTATTTATGTTTCTGTCTTCCCCATATATCTTTCCCTCATAATATTGCCGAGCCTCATTTGAGAGGTGAAGATATATAGAATAAGGGAAGTAATATTTATTTACCTCTCACCCACCATTTTGTTCACCTGTTTGAAACGGTCACCAACTCATTTGGAAGGTGTCAGCGCACAGAGTCACATACAGCCGCGTTAGCCTGTGCCTTTAGAATAACCCAGTGGCCCCTACCCATCTGATCCGTTTTGGACCTCTTGATCTTGCATAACACTTGCCCTTCTCAGAATACCACGTCTTCCCCGAGAATGCCAGTGTGGGAGAGCTTGCTGGCTGCCACTAGCTCGCTGATGCGAAAAGCGCCATAAAATGCGAATGCAAAAGCAACCTTTAATAATGACTACTCGTATTCGCTCTCAGCCACTCTAGGTAAACAACCTATCAGCTCCCCAAGAATCCATTAGTCTATGGGTTTGCGCGAATCCGTGAGAACCGGACGCACCTTAGCCCAACCCTTCATGGCTTTAGACAGCATAAAATACCTAGTGGGATCGGGTTCGCCGCGCAAGCGCGAATGAAAATCAATGCCTGCCAATGCTGCCGCCATAGCCGACTTTGACCTGCCCCGCCTATGATGACCCCAAACAAATGCGAGTAAACAGTCGTCAACCGACTTACCGCTGGCTTCGGGGGAGCCCTGAAATTTCACCCAATCCTGTCAAGCCGCCCCATAAGCTCTACGGGTGGAAGGGGCCAAGGATAATAAAGCCAGGTCCGTCATGCCGGCTCTATGATCTGCCACACAAAAGGGGGACAAGTAAGCCCCAGTGGTGCGGTGTTTGGAGCCAATTCGCAAAACTTTGCAAACTGAAAATCTCGAAAGGGCGTCAGCTATGCTGTTATCTACCCCCGGGACATGCATGGCCCTGAAATGAATGTTGTGCTGTAAGCAGAGCAAAATCAAATGCCTTAGTAGCCGCAAAGCCTCAGGGGAGGCCGCCCGTTGATTATTAATGGCATGTACCACTCCAAGGTTGTCACACCAGAACACTATGTTCCGGTTAGCTAACCGGGAGCACCACAGCTCTGCCGAAACTATGATTGGGAAAAGTTAAAGCAGCAGTAGGTTGACGGTCAACCCACGACTGAGGCCACTTCGCGGAGCACCATTCCCGTGAAAATACGCCCCGAAAACTGTGGATCCCGCCTCGTCCGTGAACAACTGCAGTTCCACGTTAGAGGCGGGGTCCGAAGGCAAGATGAGCTCCCTATTAAACTGTTCCAGAAATGTGGACCAAACCAAAAGGTCGTCCCGCATCTCTCGACACAATCTAATGGTGTGATGGGGGTGCCTAATCCCTGCTGTGGACCTTTCTAGTTTACGGCAAAACACCCTACCCATAGGGATAATCCGACATGCAAAATTAAAGGATCCTAGCAGCGACTGTACCAGACGCAACCTGACCCTCTGTCTGCATTCACCTATGAGGGACAGCAGCTTTTTCACCTTGTCCTCAGGGAGCCGGCAACAACCTATCTCAATGCCCAGATAAGACAGCACCGTGGTAGGGCCCTCTGTCTTATCTGCAGCAATGGGTTCCCCAAGTGACGTCATAATGTCCATTGCGGACGCCAGGATGTTTGCGCATGTGTCCCGATCCCCCGGCCCCACAAAGAGAAAGTCGTCCAGATAGTGTGCCACTCCACAACACCCTGTGTTGTCCTGGATGCACCAGTGTAAGAATGAACTGAACTTCTCAAAGTAAGAGCAGGAGACCGAGCACCCCATGGGCAAACACTTGTCAATAAATATGCCCCCATGGAGGTGGAAACCCATGAACCTAAAAGACTCGGGGTGCAAAGGGAGGAGGCGAAAAGCTGACTCTATGTCCAACTTAGCCATAAGGGCACCCCTACCAAAATCCCGGACCATGCAGAGAACCTCGTCAAACAATTGGTAGTTAACTCTGCAATAGTGGTCAGGGATGGAGTCGTTGAGGGATGCCCCGTGGGGGTAAGACAGGTGCTGAATTAGCCTATACATGCCCGGGGTTTTCTTCGGAACCACCCCCAGCGGGGAGAAGCATATCCCGGGAAGCGGGTCAGTGTGAAAAGGCCCTGCCATCTGGCCTAGCCGTACTTCGGCTTGCACCTTGCCTCTTACCACCTCGGGGAAATCCCTCGTTGACTTAAGGTTCCTATGGGATACTACTGAAATGGACTGGGGGATGGGTAGACTGAAACCGTGGGTAAAGCTGTGGCCTAAAAATATGGTGTCGGCTCTGTTCGGGTAGCCAGTTAACCGGCGTACCAACTCAAGGACAACAATGGGAAACGGGGCCTTATTTACTGCTAGTGCTGGGCTCGTCCTGATCGGCGTGGCGCCCGGGTGCACTGCACGACTTTCCCGGGTGGCCTGCCCCGCAATAACGGCACTCGTGACGGAAGCGGCATTTTGTGCCTCGGTCACATTTGCCGTCATTAAACACAAAGCACTTCCCTTTGACGCCAGATATGGCCCCGGGTTTACCCCCTGGAAAGGACTTTTTGGCGGGGGGATCTGTGGAGGGCTGGCCTTTACCTATAATTTCCAACCAAATCTCAACATGCTTGCGCCCCATCGGCATGATCTTGGACTCAAAACTTTTCGTCGTAATCACGCCACGCGCTGCCCTTGTATGAAATGAACGTCTCATTAACCAAAAACAGGTAACGAAGGACATTCATGTGTTTCTCCTCCTAACCTCTTTTGATCCTCTTATCCTGCCTCCGTTCCCCTCCGTTCCTACTTATCCTATTGTTTTTCGTTCGTCCACCCACCTATTTTTAGTATGTTAACTCTTATGAGTAGGGCCCTCCTTCCTCACGTACTCACCCTACCTCTTTACCTCACATGTGCTCCTGTCCTGTTCTTCCCTTCCTCTACTTAATCTTCAGTCTCCTTGACAATTTTGACACCTACTTCTGAACTGATGCTGATTTTAGTTCTACCAGCTATACCCCTATTTATACTGTATTTTTCAACACACCCTGTACGTTACCTCGTCATTTTTTTTGTTTGCTATGTACGGCGCTGCGGACACTTTGCGGCGCCTTATAAATAAACATACTACTACTACTACTACTTCTCCGGCCTGGTGCTGAGGTAACACGAGGCAAAAACAAGGAACCCTTTCAGCCAATTGTGGAAGCTCTTAAATGCGAGCTCCCCATTGCCTGCGGCCTTCTTGGCTTTGTCCGGGTCCTTTTTCATGTCGGTGGTGAGTGAGAAAAGGTCGACGAACTTGCCCCTCCTGATCTTATCCTTTATCCCCTTATGCAACCCGCGCGACACTGCCGTGTTGGAGCAATGAACCATGTCCCCTGAGGGGGGAACCTTGCCCTGGGTACTTCGCTTCTTACCACTAACTTTTTTGGCTACAGCGCGGGCCACTAATTTAGCGAACTTACGCGGGCGCTTGGGGGACCCCGACTCATCGCTGCTAGCTAGCTAGTGACCAGATGACGATTCACAACCAGAGGACTCAGTATGCTCACCACCCATGGACGTTTCTCCTTGATCGGTTGGAGCTGAGACCGTAGGCGCAGGATCGGCGGCCCTGGAAGTCGATGCCAATAGGGGGACCCTCAAGGGTGTGCTGTGATGTTCGCCTGTTGCAGAGCTCATGGAGCCCCTTCGGCTTCCCGTTGCTAAGGCGGTTGTTGTTGTTGGCCTAGCTGCCGGCTCTGCATTCCGTGAGGCCGCCTGTTCGCCACTGCGGGATGACCTGCTGGCTCCAGTATCACGACCAGCACCTGCGGTGATCTCAGAAGACATAGGGACTCTTAGACAATGTGAAATAAAGAAGTTAAAAAATGACATACAATTTACAACATGAATGACCATATAGTGAGACAAAGAAATTGGGTAGTGAAAGAAAAATAGGATTTAAAAATAGGTACAGAGCTTGGGTAGTGAAAGAATTGGGTAGTGAAAGAAAAATAGGATTTCAAAATAGGTATGTGCTTATAGTTTTGTCTGTGAAGGATAAATGCTGGTGTATTTATTCTTTATTTATGGCTATATTGCCTTTATTGAATATTTTTGGCACAGAGCCCAGCTTTTTATCTCTTCTCGGATGGCTATAGATATTGCAACAGTATTTAATACAACATTGTTTCTCTTTTTAATGTGTCCGCATAAATTAGATTCACAGTAGGTTCGTGAAAATGAATTTCAGATGATCACTGTAAATTCCCTGTGTAGATTCTCTGCCTGGACCGACAGTAGACTACACAGCGTTATATATATAGAGGATAAATGCTGGTGTATTTTTTATTATTTGTGGCTATATTGCCTTCAGTGAGTATTCCTGCTCTGCTTTGGCACAGAGCCCAGCTTTCTATCTTCTTCTTAGATGGTTGTAAATATTTGCAACAGTATTCAACATGACATTGTTTCACTTTCTAAATATAGTTATTTGCTGCTCCCTTTTATGTGGGAGATATCAGTTTTTTTTCTCTGATTGATTTAATTTCACAGTGGGTTCATGCACATAACTTTCAGGTATTTTCTGTGATCTCTGTAATTATATAATCCCCGTGTGAAGTCTCTGCCTGGACCGACAGTAAACCACACAGCGTTATATTATTGATTTCTTATGGGATATATAGGTGTTTCCCTTTTAAGCGGTTTCTGCCTGGACTGGCAGTAGCACCTCCTCTGGGTTTTGTATTGCTGAAATCAATCTGTTGTTTTTGTATGTTATCAGCAGGAGGTAAATATCTGGTGCTATATTTCTATTAGCCTTTGGTGGAGAACTATTGGCCTATTGCACCAAATCTCTCTCTCTATTTTCTACAATTACTGCATTTTTATAACATGATTCAATTCATTTACAATCAAACTGATTCAAGCTCTGCCCTTCCCTACACGTGTTTCAACTGTCTAAGTCTTTTTCAACTGTCTTTTAGACAGATGAAACACGTGTAGGGAAGGGCAGAGCAGAGCTGGGGAATCAGTTTGATTGTAAATGAATTGAATCATGTTATAAAAATGCAGTAATTGTAGAAAATAGAGAGAGAGATTTGGTACAATAGGCCAATAGTTCTCCACCAAAGGCTAATAGAAATATAGCACCAGATATTTACCTCCTGCTGATAACATACAAAAACAACAGATTGATTTCAGCAATACAAAACCCAGAGGAGGTGCTACTGCCAGTCCAGGCAGAAACCGCTTAAAAGGGAAACACCTATATATCCCATAAGAAATCAATAATATAACACTGTGTGGTTAACTGTCGGTCCAGGCAGAGACTTCACACGGGGATTATATAATCACAGAGATCACAGAAAATACCTGAAAGTTATGTGCATGAACCCACTGTGAAATTAAATCAATCAGAGAAAAAAACTGATATCTCCCACATAAAAGGGAGCAGCAAATAACTATATTTAGAAAGTGAAACAATGTCATGTTGAATACTGTTGCAAATATTTACAACCATCTAAGAAGAAGATAGAAAGCTGGGCTCTGTGCCAAAGCAGAGCAGGAATACTCACTGAAGGCAATATAGCCACAAATAATAAAAAATACACCAGCATTTATCCTCTATATATATAACGCTGTGTAGTCTACTGTCGGTCCAGGCAGAGACTCTACACAG
The DNA here is from genome assembly GCF_055691185.1 of Crinia signifera. NCBI lineage: Eukaryota > Metazoa > Chordata > Amphibia > Anura > Myobatrachidae > Crinia > Crinia signifera. Next base: position 314,862,926 of record NC_139220.1, on the reverse strand, counting down.
GGAATTTACAGTGATCATCTGAAATTCATTTTCACAAACCTACTGTGAATCTAATTTATGCGGACACATTAAAAAGAGAAACAATGTTGTATTAAATACTGTTGCAATATCTATAGCCATCCGAGAAGAGATAAAAAGCTGGGCTCTGTGCCAAAAACAGAGCAGTAATATTCAATAAAGGCAATATAGCCATAAATAAAGAATAAATACACCAGCATTTATCCTACACAGACAAAACTACAAGCACAAACAGCCCCAGCTCTGTACCTATTTTTAAATCCTATTTTTCTTTCACTACCCAATTTCTTTGTAGTAGTACATTTATTTATTTATGTCTCACTATATGGTCATTCATGTTGTAAATTGTATGTCATTTTTTAACTTCTTTATTTCATATTGTCTAAGAGTCCCTATGTCCTCCAGTTTCACACAATAAAGGAAAAACTAGATGGACATATTTTAATAGAAAAGATATTCTAAAAAAATAAAGAAATTTCGGTACTTATGTAATATCTGGGCTCCCGTTTTTCTTATGAGGCCGCGTCCCCTCGCGGGGCGCGCTGCGCTCGCCACACTTCGGGCACGGTGGCTCGCTGCGCTCGCCACACTATATAAAATCAACTCCATGCGTAGTTGGATAGTAGGGGTATGAAAAAATGGGGTGCATTTAACATGGGAGCCCAGATAATACATAAGTACCAATAGTTATGAGGACAGCACCTGCACCAACCCAAAAACAGATTGGTGATCTAGACCTACATTGACAGGTCAAAAATCATAAGAGTGCAGACTTAAATCTCTCTTCGCCTTGTGTGATCTCAGAAGACAAAGGCAAAGCATTAACGACTGAGCAAGAAAGTGAGGAGTCCCCCAAGTCACCCCCGTGTAACCGTCCCCCGACCCGACACCAGAAGAGGAAAAGTGGGGGTGGGTGGCACATATGACTGCTGCTGAGCATACGGATGCGCGTACGCACCCCCCACATGAGCCTGCTGCTGGCCGGGAGGCCAGTACGGTGCAGGTTGTGGCGGGTAACCATGCCCAGGAGGACCGTAGGACCCCCCGGCGCTCCACTGGTGGTGGAGAAATATGGGAAACCCGGGGACTGGTTCCAGGAGGGCTGGGGTGTGAAATGCAGCTGAGCGGGCGTGTAACCCTGGTGCGCATTCGCCAGAGATGGGAAAGCCCAATGCTGGTGGGCTTGCGGAGGGGCGGAGGGAACGGGTAATAACCGGCCTGAATGCCCAGTGCCCCATATGCCTGTGTACCCTGCGGATGGTGGCCCGGCCCACGGGACCCATCATTCGGGCCCATACACCCTAAAGTGCCTGGGAACCAGGGCTGCTGCTGGGGGAAAACGGGAGCTGGCATGGGCGCAGGTGCCTGGCCCTGTGTGCGCCCTGCGGTCAGTAGGGACCTGGTAAATAAAAGCTGCCGGGGGGGGGCTGCTGGGTACCATATCCAACCCCGATGGCATGGACGTCCCCCCTACGGCCTGTATGGTGTTGACTGGCCCCCCGTGATGTGCTGCATAGGGCTGCCGGCTGGGGTGGAAAACCTGGGAGACCCCTGTCTGCCAGCCTGCTGCCGGCTAGACACAGGGGTCCCTGGTGCCTGAAGGGTGGCCCCGGATGGAGATGGCAAAGTGTGCAGCAGGGCCTAGGGAACACTCCCCGTAGCCCTGTCTGCCTCATGGGTGCCGGGATTCTGACCGGGGTCTGCCAGCACCTCTGTTGCGGTGCTTGGCATCCCCCTTCAAGATGGTGCGCCGGGTCTGCTCACAGCCGCGCTAGCCGCTGCTGCGAGATCACAGAGTGCGGCCGCCAGAGTGCACGTGACCACTCCGGCGCCGTGCGCGGGGAGGCCTTGGATGGAGGCGTCCGGCACCGGAGAGGCAGGAGGCGCCTCCGGAACGGTTGAGCCGGGGGACACAACATAATGGGCACTGGCAGGCGACCTACCGCCGCCGCGCCCGGCCACCGTGGACAGGGGGCGGGATGAATCCGCCAGCCAGCGAGGGGGGCGGGGCGAACGCTTCAGGCGCCCAGACATGTTCTGGAACAGCCGGGCTGAGAGGGAGAGATAGAAAAGTGAAGCGGACAGTGAGAGGATGAAAGGAGACAAAAGAAATAGACAGTGGGTAATGTTCACTTATCTCTTCAGCCAGTTCAGACTGTGATCCAGATCCAGACTCAAAGAGGCTTACTTCCTTGCGCTGATCCCTAATATACCCCTCTCTAGGCTAACGCCCCTTTGCTACCTGATTGGCAGATCTAACTGCCACTCAACTGCTATTTCCTTAGGGCTTTACACTGATGCTTCTGCTGACTTTGCTTATGGACAACAAATTCACTGGCTCTTAAATTCCTTCCAGCCTATGCTGCCCTCACTCTATCTTATATAGTGTGGCGAGCGCAGCGCGCCACCGAGCCCGAAGCGTGGCGAGTGCAGCGACCCCCGCGAGGGGACGCGGAATACATGTAAAGTAATCCACGGACGCTCGCCACGCTTCGGGCTTGGTGGCTCGCTGCGCTCGCCGCACTATATGAAATCAACTCCACGCAGACATGGTTAGTGGGGGTATGAAAAGGTCAGCGGACGCATTCCGCTGCCGCTCGCCACACTTTGGGGTGATGTGGAGAGTGGTTCTGTTTTCAGTGTTTTACCATATGAACTACTGAGATCGCATCTCACATCTCATCTCAGGCGATCTGCGATGCGATTTCACTCATGGTGCAGTGAATAAATTAACTAAATTAACTACTGAGATCGCATCGCACAAATCGCAAGGCACAAAAAGACATGCAATGCGATATGCGATGCGATGTGCGATGCGATTTCACTACGCAGAATAGCCCACTAAGCAAATAGCTTAGTGGGCGCCCTGCTAGGAAACAAGTACTGAACTTCCTATGAAAAGCATCAAGTTTTCTGTAAATAAAGGACCCATTCGTCATCCTTCATTTACTTCATCTTCACTTCTGATAAGCTGCTCTTACTGCGGAGACATCTTACTGGAAGTGAGATAATCATCACAGGCCTCCCCCATCCTTTCCGTGGCACTGATGCTGAATCAGCTTCAGCGTAACATCTGCGGCTGTCGGCAGATATCACCACTGCAAGATATCATCACTAGCTCAGCAGATCGCAGTTAGGAAATAGAAATAGAGTTTATTTCCACACGATCTGCAGATGACAGAATATTCTTCTTTCGTGTCTTACAGCTGCAGATGACAAACTGCTTTGGTTTCAGTCCAAGGGGAGGAGGGACGAATTAGGAACTATGGAATCAGTGTGGAAACAGTAGGGGAGGATCTCAAAAGATCCCCCCTCCTGCAGACACCACAGGGTAGATGGCAGCTGGTGAAGACATTTGGGGCTTGTATGCCATCTCAGGAATGGCATATAGGGGCAGATGTATTAAGCCTTAACAAGAGATAAATGCAAGAGTGATAAGGAGAGATAAATGTCCAGCCAATCAGCTCCTTACTGACTTTTTTTAAACACAGCCTGTAACATGGCAGTTGGCAGGTGATTGGCTGGACAGTTATCTCTCCTTATCACCCTTGGATTTATCTCTTGTTAAAGCTTAATACATCTGCCCCATTGTTACATATCGGGAGAGGAAGACTAGCACTGACTCAATGTTCTAATATGATAATTATGAACCAACAATGACAATAATAATGGATTCCAATATCCTACATATTTATTAAGTTGGTGGTGCTCCCATGAGTCATAGTGTGAACTATTATACAAAGGAAGAGAAAGATGACTCTCTTTTTTTTGGGGCACAACTTTAGTTTAAAATATATATATATTTTATTGATATGCGTTAAAATGTAAGACTCACTGCAGAAACCTCCAAAACTACTACAATTGTAAAAAAAGTCTCAAGAGAAGAGAAAAGGAAAAAGGGAGAGGAAGAGAAAGCAAATATTGCTTAGTCAATTGATGTGTGACAGGGCAGAAAAAACTATGTCACAGTGTCAAAAAGATTTGCAGTTTAAGATACATAAGAATAGAATTCAAGATGAAGTGGAAAAAAGTATTTTTGTGTCAGCCTCGGTCATATATAACCTCAATGTGGGGATATTCTCCCCTGAGATACATTAATAGCCTGGCTGATATTAATTTTTAATCGATGTGTGACAGAAGGGAAATAAAGAAAATGAATAAGAAAAAGTCATAAAAAAGACCCTGGTTGGGTCTATATCCATACAAATGTGGCGAAAATCTTTACAAGTATGGTGTGGACTGTCACTGTGGGTAACGACAGTGTATATCACTGCGGTACCAGGCGGTTATGGCTAGTAATACAGTATTTTACAAAAGATTTTGTACGATTATACATATATATGCGCGCAATAGATCTAAGCACCCTGGAAATGCATTTATGTTAGATAAAGATAGATACAGTGTGTTCTCTCTGGTCTCTGATCGTTCCTGCTTTTCAGCCGTGTGTCTCAAGGACAGTGAACGGACTGAATGAGGGGCTTGATCGTGATAGAGGCCAGAATGTTGAGAACACCTTAGAAGGAAAAAGAAAGGAAGAAAAAGTGGGGATCTGCTGTTGATTTACAATGTCCTTTGTCACCCCTGTTGGTCAAAGCCAGCGCAGGAGATCAAGCAGTCACTGGATTCAATGAGAGTCCCCTAATATAGAGAAGGTCATTCTTATGCAAATATATTCATCTGTATCAATACAGGTTGTGCACCTCCTTTTACATATATTTTCCTCCTAATAGTTGCACACTGAGGGATTAGATCAAAACAAGGCTTCCCTCTATATGATTCCAATTTGCAAATGCACTAGGGAAGAAATAACAAAAAATCCACTCAAAATAGTAACAATTAGATATTATCCAGGTCACTCATCTACACAGCGCTGCATCTTTGCCACAATTGGCAACCTCCCCGCCTGTCAGCCATTCCTATCTGTAGCTGCACGCTTAGGGATTAAATCAAAGCAAAACTTCCCTCTTTACAATTTGCAAATGCACAAGGGAAGGAATGAGAAAATCCACTCAGAATAATGACAGTTAAATATTATCCAGGTCACTCATCTACACAGCGCTGCATCTTTGCCACAATTGGCAACCTCCCCGCCTGTCAGCCACTCCTATCTGTAGCTGCACGCTTAGGGATTAAATCAAAGCAAAACTTTCCTCTTTACAATTTGCAAATGCACAAGGGAAGGAATGAGAAAATCCACTCAGAATAATGACAGTTAAATGTTATCCAGGTTACTCATCTACACAGCGCTGCATCTTTGCCACAATTGGCAGCCTCCCCGCCTGTCAGCCACTCCTGTCTGGACGCGCGTTTCGCCTCTGCTTGTTCATTGCGCGCATATATATGTATAATCGTACAAAATCTTTTGTAAAATACTGTATTACTAGCCATAACCGCCTGGTACCGCAGTGATATACACTGTCGTTACCCACAGTGACAGTCCACACCATACTTGTAAAGATTTTCGCCACATTTGTATGGATATAGACCCAACCAGGGTCTTTTTTATGACTTTTTCTTATTCATTTTCTTTTTTTCCCTTTTGTCACACATCGATTAAAAATTAATATCAGCCAGGCTATTAATGTATCTCAGGGGAGAATATCCCCACATTGAGGTTATATATGACCGAGGCTGACACAAAAATACTTTTTTCCACTTCATCTTGAATTCTATTCTTATGTATCTTAAACTGCAAATCTTTTTGACACTGTGACATAGTTTTTTCTGCCCTGTCACACATCAATTGACTAAGCAATATTTGCTTTCTCTTCCTCTCCCTTTTTCCTTTTCTCTTCTCTTGAGACTTTTTTTACAATTGTAGTAGTTTTGGAGGTTTCTGCAGTGAGTCTTACATTTTAACGCATATCAATAAAATATATATATATTTTAAACTAAAGTTGTGCCCCAAAAAAAAAGAGAGTCATCTTTCTCTTCCTTTGTACCATTGTTACATATGTAAGTTCCAAAAAGATTATTTTGCAGAACCTGCTAAATGGCATAATTCATATGGAATGACCTGTAACCAGGAGATATCAGTGATGTCACCTAAATCCCAAGATGGATGTACAGATCTGTCCTGTCATAGGCCCTTATTCTAGTTCACTCGCAGAGGCAAATTCCTTCTTAGATGGACAAAACCATGTGCACTGCAGGTGGGGCAGATGTAACATGTGCAGAGAGTTAGATTTGGGTGAGTTATTTGGTTTCTGTGCAGGGTAAATACTGACTGCTTTATTTTTACACTGCAATATAGATCTCACGTAAAACGTAAAACCCCACCAAAATCTAATTCTCTCTGCACAAGTAACATCTACCCCACCTGCAGTGCATATGGTTTTGTCCAGCTAAGAAGGAATTTGCCTCTAAGAGGGAACTAGAATAAGGCCCATAGTGACAATTACACATGTATTGTTAGCAATATAAAATATGTACTAAATTGTAAATAGGCCACTCTATAATAAAGATATAACATTTGTAATGGAAACTTAACCAAGCTTAAAATAAATCTACAGCATGTTTAGCTTTTAAAACAAAGGCATAGGGTGTTATGGATAATCTTACTGGAAAATCCTCTATACAGTATATATAAAAGGGTAAAGCCTCCTCACCGTTTTTAGGTGAAGTACCACCAGTGACCACTAGAGGCCACTCAACATACCAAATTACACTGCAACAGAAAGTGAAACCAACATCTTGGATATGGACAGAGGGAGCTGTGAAAACGGGTTGGGATCATTTGGTCTACAGCATGCTGGTCAGTCATTAGGTCATTAGGTCGACACCATTAGGTAGACATGGGAAAAGGTTGACATGGGAAAAGGTTGACATGAGAAAAAGTTGAAAGGTCATTAGTTCGACAGGTCATTAGTTCGACAGGTCATTAGTTTGACAATGTCTTGGTTCGCAGTCAAAAGGTAGACATGGGGAAATACAACTCTTAGTCCATATCTGCTCATACCTTCAAATCTCTAAAGGTAATTTTACTAAGCCGTCATTTTGACGAGCTTTTAACCAGTAGTGCAAAGCCTCCAACTGTACCGATTTAGATAGTGCAGTACCGATTTTTAACCCTACGTACTGGCTAAAACCCCCAGGACTGACTGTACCGGTTTTTAGCAGCAGCTCTCAGTCAGCCAAGGAGGCCGGGGCTCTGGGAGTTGTAGTTCATGACACCATCGGCTGCTCGCTAGGGAGCGGCTGGCCAGGACTACATCTCCCAAGGTGCACCGCAAGGGGGATGCAATAAACATGCCTTACCATTTTCAGGATAGACTGCGTTGGGGTGACGTCCCAGCAGGCAGTGGGGAGACTACAAGTCTCGGCATGCTGTCTGCGGCAGTGACTGACGAGTCTAGAGACTAATAGGGATACTTAGAGAATAGTAAAGGGGGCCCCCTGTACTGCTTTTTACATCGGAGATGTTGGCGGGTAAGGTAGTCTTATATTCTAGTGAGACATATGAATAGGGGATACACATGATGGGTGTGGTATAGGATCGCGACAGTCATTAGCCCGACATCGGGATCCCGACTGGCCGGACTCAGACAGCATGGTGAGCAACAAAGCCCCTTGTGGGCTCGCTGCGCTTACCACGCTGCGGGCACGGTGGCTCGCTGCACTCGCCACCTATTCTATTCTCCCTAAATGGGGGTCATGGACCCCCACGAGGGAGAATAGCCGGTTGGCCTTCGGGCACCCAGCTGTCTGTGTTTTGACAGTCGGGATCCCGACAGTCATTTACCCGACGTCGGGACCCCGTCCGGCACCCCACATGGTAGCGGGTATTTAATACAGATGTAGCGACTCTCATCCTTGGCCGGCGCTCGCCAGATTCCTTTCACTGACGAGCACCGGCGATAGAGACTTGGAAGCGCGTACGTCTCACGCGCACGCACGTCCCAGTATCACGGCATCTGGGCAGCGTCTCCCTGCCCGCCTTCACTTCAGGTCGATGCTGCCCAGTTCAGAGGGGGGTCGGGGCAGCGAGAGGGACCAGTGGCGATTGCGGGGGAAGCAGCGGGCCCCTGGTGGTAGCCGGCCGCTGGCGGGGGATGGCAGTAGAATCGCCATCCCTTGCAAAGATCAGCCTGGCTACATCTGTATAATGAACAGAGCAGGATAGAATGCCAATCAGGGTATAAACAAATAAAATACTGTAATTTCCTGTAGTTAATTTCTACAGAAAATGTTTGTTAACTAAACCAGATTAAAACTTCTCTGTCCTCAAACAAGATAAAGCATTCAGTCTCGTATTGGGGCAGCACTCCCCTCCCCCCCAGGATTATCAAAGTGTCCACATCCCCCCCGTGCAGCCAGTACTTCCTGCCGCTGGCGCTTCTGTCGGGTCCTCCCGGCTCTCCCGGCTCCTGCTGCTAATAAAAAGTAACACTCACAAAATGGCTGCCCACATAATGCAGACAGTTTTTGAGGATGCTAGAGGAGACAACATCCTACTCTAGTAACCTTTAAAATGGTCTGCTGTATGGGGGCAGCCATTTTCTGAGTGTTACTTTTTATTACCGTAGCAGCTGGAGCCAGGAGAGTCGGGGGGGGCCCGACAGAAGCGCCGGCAGCAGGAGGTACCAGCTGCACGGGGAAGGGGGCGCAGGAGCCGGGACCCGCAGACAGTAGGGCATAACCATAGCCCCACAGACCCCCAGCGCCCACACCTTCTCAGCGCCTCCCCGCCACCGCGGGGGCTGCGGGGCTATAGTTACGCTACTGGGATTACTGATATCTAGAATAAGAATAAAAAGCGTAACAACACAAATACTGTGCAAAAGTTGTAGGCAGGCAAACAAAAGCTGCAAAATAAGGATACTTGTGTCGACCTTCTGACCCTGTTGACCTAAGCCATGTCGACCTTTAATGGTCAACCCAACGCATGTTGACCTAATTGGTGTTGACATAATGACCGAATCCCCTGTCAGTATATTTGCCATTATTAACATAATTGACATTGGCCCTTTGCCATCCCTGCTGCTGCTTGGACTTCTGGGTTACTTACCTGGAAATCCTACTGCACACGTGCAGAGATGCTGGAGGCCGCATGGCATGCTGGGAGGGATCCTTCACACTGCAGCTCTGCATAGAGGATCCCAAAGGCTTCTATGGGATTACGCCAGCTCCAGCTGGTGTAACCCCCCCGCAGCGAAGTCCCACTGGGAGGGGCTTTATTACATTTGAAAATGCAGTAAAATGTGTTTTCACCATCTTATTTCTTTATTATATCCTACCCTATGGGCCAGATGCATCAAGCTTCAAAAAGTGATAAAGTGTAGAGTAATTAACAACCAGCTAATCAGCCCCTAACTGTCATTTTTCAAACCCAGCCTGTAACATCCCAGGTACGGGCTGTTCACTTTTTCAAGCTTGATATATCTGTCTCCTAGTGTGAAAAAGTCAAAATAATGTTCTGGATTTAAAAATTCACTTACCTGCTGCAACTACTAAATCTGTTCCACGTGCAGACTCAGGGGTAGGATCTCTTATCTGTGTCCTCACCACACAGAAGTACCGGATACTGTCAGATGGTGTCACATCTCTTACTCGTAATGACAGGTTTTGAGGGAAATTCTCTACTGACCAGCGTCCAGTTTCCTGCGTCTTATTATGCACCGTCCATGTATTAATTATACTGTTGTTAGACCACAGGACACTTGTCCCCATCCTCCAGGTGACATCTCTTATAGAATTATCAGGTGCATTATGTACATAGCACGGTATAGTTACATCTTCTCCAGCTACAGCAGGGACAACATCCATCTGCTCTACAGAGATCCGATCTACAGAGACAGGAGGAAACAGTCACACAGATATAGGGGAGCTATGAGCCTGCCCAGTGGCGTAGGGGATGCAAATGCTATAGGGCCCGGCCGCTTGGGGAGGGGGGGGAGGCAAAGTCTAACAGGCGTCCCCTGCACCCTTGATTTTTTTTACCACTTTTTTTTATATACTGTAGTTCAGAGCGGGCAGTGGTTGTGCAGCGCTGCTGTCCCGTGTCCACCTTCAGAATTCGAAGCTGGAGACCGGGCACCACCGCTGAACAAGAAATAATGCTATGTTGCCTCTGCGCCGACGCACATGATACAGCGCCGCAGAGGAAACCTGCCACCAGCCGCCGCAGAGGAGACCAGACCCGGCGCACATAAAACTCTGATCCGGCGCTGTGCAGGAGACCAGTGACCTGCCACTGGATACTGTATGTCACACATGAAACCCGGCATCGCACAGGAGGCCAGCTTTCCAGCACCGCACGTGAGACCTGTCACCAGCTGCTGCACAGTGAATACAGCAAACAGGAGAAATGCTGTTGAATGGGAGATGGCTGGTGAGTGAAAGGCATGCCACCTCCAAATGTACACAGCGCTGCTTTTTTTGGGGGGGTATGGCAAAATTATGCCTTCCACAGTCCTTTCAGATGCCTGCTCTCCACCACCTTCCCCCCATTGCCTCCCTTTCATTTCTCACCCTCTTCCCTCTCTACCTCTTTACTTCTGCCTCTCTCACTCCCCTTTACTGTCTTACCTACAGGGCCGGATTATAATGGGGGCACAGGGGGTCAGTACCCCTGAGCCCCCCTCTATCTGTGGTTGGCATGTTTTTTTTTTTTTAGCTAATGGTTTTGTGCATGGGAGTGGGGCAGTGCTGAAACTTCACCTACTGTATCTGTCAATGTGACAATAATTATTGTTGCTGAGCACCAGGAGTGCAATGCATTACTGGGAGTTGACTAAGTCCCATAACACTTTGCACCAGAGGTCAGAGGCGGAGAGGCTTGCTCTGCTGAGCTCTGCTTGGTGGTGCTCACTACATGCTTCTCAGGCCCATTCTCTCTCCCCCACCCCCTCTCTCACCTTCTGTCTCTCCCCAACCCCTCTCTCACCTACTGTCTCACTTTTTCTCAGCCCTTCATCTTTCTCTCTCCCCTGCTCTCTTCTCCTTGCCCCTTCGTTCTCTTACCACTCTTTGAATCCCCTGTCTCACTTCTCCCATGGTCTCTCTCACTCTGTCTCTTCCTCACACCCTCTCTCTCTTGTGACAATGGTGAGGGGGGCCCCTTCCAAATTATTGCTATGGGGCCCACAAAGTTCTAGTTACGCCCCTGAGCCTGCCCCCCCCCCCCCATCCCCTGCAGGGTGACACAGAGAGAAGGGAGCTATGAGCCTGCCCCTCCCCCTGCAGGGTGACACAGACAGAAGGGAGCTATGAGCCTGTCCCTCCCCCTGCAGGGTGACACAGGCAGAAGGAAGCTATGCCCTTGTCCCTCCCCCTGCAGGGTGACAGAGTGACACAGAGAGAAGGGAACTTTGAGCCTGCCCCACCCCTTGCAAGGTGACGCACACACAGAAGGGATCTATGATCCGGCCCTTCCCCTGCAGGGTGACACAGATAGAAGGGAGCTATGAGCCTGTCCCTCCCCCTGCAGAGTGACACAGTAGGGTGACCAACTCATCCCTTTAATCCGGTACACATATTAATTACACAGGTTCTGTGGCTGGCTTTCACCTGGTTTTAAACTGCCACAGAACCTGTGTAATTAGTATGTGTCCCGGATTAAAGAGATGAGTTGGTCACCCTATGACACAGACAGAAGGGAGCTATGAGCCTGTCCCTCCCCCTGCAGGGTGACACAGACAGAAGGGAGCTAGGAGCCTGCTCCTCCCCCTGTAGGGTGACACAGACAGAAGGGAGCTAGGAGCCTGCCCCTCCCCCTGCAGGGTGACACAGACAGAAGGGAGCTATGAGCCTGCCCCTCCCCCTGCAGGGTGACACAGACAGAAGGGAGCTATGAGTCTGCCCCTCCCCGTGCAGGGTGGCACAGACAGAAGGGAGCTATGAGCCTGGCCCTCCCCGTGCAGGGTGGCACAGACAGAAGGGAGCTATGAGCCTACCCCTCCCACTGCAGGCAGGCAGAGACAGAAGGGAGCTATGAGTCTCTCCCCCTGCAGGGTGACACAGACAGAAGGGAGCTATGAGATATATGACTAATGGGTTTATACTCATCACCATCCGTGCCACTGCCATGTGGGTTCCCACAAGGTTCTATATTATCCCCCATGCATTTTGCAGTGTACATGCTGCCAATGGGTGAAATAATTAGGCGGCATGGCCTGGTCTACCGCTACTATGCAGATTATACACAACTGTACTCGTCCTTTGCTCCAGGCACTGATAACACAATAACCAACCCTAAATGGCACATAATAGCTGAGCTCCAGGAATGGATGATGCCAGTTGGATGAGTCTGAATCCTGATAAACAGAGGTCCTTATGATAGGGCCTCAACATCAAAGGACAAGACTGCAGCACAGCCACCCAACTGGACTGACACTTGGGGGTAGAGCATGACAAAACTCTGATCGATTGCGGAATCTTGGCACGGTGCTGGATGGTGGCTGGATACTTAAACATCAGATATCAGCCACAATCACATCCTCAATCTTTCATCTGAGGAACATAGCCAGAATCAAACACTTAAGGTGGCCATACACACGCAGATTTATCTTCAGATCTGGCTGGTTGGAATAAAAACATGGTTATGGATGAGAGCAAATGACAGTTGACCATTTGCTTGGAAATGCTGGAAAACTGACAAACTGTCACTCATCCATAACCATGTTTTTGTTCCAACCAGCCAGATCTGAAGATAAATCTTACTAGTGTATGGGCACCTTTAGTAACCTCTGAAGATCTGCCAAAAATCATACATGCATTTGTATCATCCTGATTAGATTACTGCAATGCCCTCTACCTGGGTCTCCCAGCAAAACATCTTCACCGATTACACTTGGTATAAAACACAGCTGCCAGGCTGTTACACAACCAGCCCCATTCTAGCCACAAAACTCCCATTCTCCATTCCCTTCACTGGCTGCCCATAACATGAGGAATCATCTGAAAGATTAACTTACTGAGTTACAAAGCCCTACATGACCAAGGCCCAAGGTACCTGAAGCAGCTTCTGATTCCATACTGTCCCACCCGATTACTGCGGTCTGTAGATGAAGGACTTTTAGCAGTACCTAGGATCTCCCGTAATTCATCTGGGGCTAGAGCTTTTAGCCATGCGGCCAGGGCCGGTGCTAGGGTGTCCGGCGCCCTCCTGCAAACCATACATTTTGCGCCCCTTTTGAGCGGTTTGCTACACAGTGAAACACTTGCTCAGTATCGGCTGCACCCTGGTTGCGCAGCCTAGCTGTGAAGCCAGAAGCAAGCCTGCCATGTTTTGGATTATGTGTGATGTCATCCAGCCGTCGAAGCCCTCCCCCAAAATGCATGCATTGTCTCAACCATTCGCATGAAATCTTGAAGCGATGCCCCAACAACAGGCCATTGGGCCCCGTTGCCTTCCACAGTCCCCGCTGCCTATGGCCTGTTGCCGGGTTTTCACTTCATTTCATGCAACCCCCCATCACCACCCACCCTCCACGCCGCAAATGGCCTGTTGCGGGGGCATCACTTCAACATTTCATGCGAACGGTCGAGACAATGCAGGCATGTCGGGGAGGGCTTCGACGGCTGGATGACATCACACACAACCCAACACATGGACGGCCTGCGTCTGGCTTCACAGCTACTGTAGGCTGCTCAGCCAGGGTGCAGCCGATACTGCGCAAACGTTTCAGTTTTGTGTAGCAAACCGCTCACATCTCAGTGCTGTGTCCGCAAAATGTTGTAGGCACCAAAGGTGCCCATACACGCTGCGAGAATCGCATACATTATGGGCTAGATCGCATCCCATTGCACGGCATGCATGTAATGTGTGTGCGATGCGATCCAAAAGCAGTACAAAAAGTACAGTATGTGCAGCACATATTTTTTGTACTGTGCGATGCCCGCAGGAGCGCACATCGCATCGCACGCAGCTATCGCAGCGTGTATGACCACCTTTAGGCACATAACTAGGGTTGCCTTCTCATGCATCATCGATTCCTGGAGACCCCCCCCCCCCAAAATCCCTACAGTGGGCGGAGCTTAACTCAGTAAGAGGGAGGAGCTGTGATTGCGACTCGCGATCAGATAAAAAAAAAAAACTTAAAACATTTGCGGAGCCAAAATTCACATTCTGACACACGGATCCCCGCCCACAACAAGCAATGTTTATGTATGTTTTCAAGTCCTAATTATAATCTGGTGTGCAGTCAGACAGTGTTCCAGGAACATTAGCCACCACCATTTGGGTCAAAATGTGCGTAGTTGTTAACTGCTTGTTGGATGATTAGCAGTAACATAAAATAACTTTGCAGAGATGAAGCTAAATTAAATTAGACCAATTATGCTGCCAGTGTATTACTAAATTGTAGAACACAAGATTACAATTATGAAGTTATGAGTACTTACTGTACATACAGTACTCTTGTTTGTGGAGGGGCATCAGGTGTGACAGCAGGCCAGAGAGTTGTCACAGCAGGTCGGACAGTCACGGTCCGCGCTACCCAGCGGTCACTCAGTCATGACAGTCATCTCATCTCCTCAGACCATCACCAGACCCGATCATCATAGCTGGGCTGGCTGCAGTGCAGAGGCAGCCTGCAGACAAGGACTCACGAGATGATGACATCATCATCATCATCTCGCGATAATGTCTGTAGCTCCGCAGTGGCAGTGATATGATGCACGCCGCTACTGCCTCTCAGGCTGATTGATAACCTTTCCCCTCACAGTCACCCGATGACACCCCCGGCCCTGCTGCGACCCAGAGATTGCCCGCAGGCTGAAGGGCACCCAGCGATGACTCGCACACCCCCGGCCCCGCCGAGACTTTGAGCTTACACCGCAGCAGTCAGGCTGGGCAGCAGCAGTGTCACAGTGCGGATGCTATCCAGGCTGTGTTGAGTGTGTGCACAGTGCTCTCGCGCCGAAGGGAGCAGGCATACTTGCCTACTTTTGAAAACTAGTTTCAGGGAGATTGTCTGCCACATGCAAACGTGCCATGCTGAGCGCGGCACGCCATGTCATGCTTTACTAAAAGGGTGTGTCTAGCTTCATCCATGGGCATTTCTATGCCTCTCTGGGGTGTGCCCTGCTGGGTTCAGTATCTGTGTGGTTGCCAGTGAAAGGGTACGAACAAGGTAAGGTCATGTAATTTAATTTAATAAAAAAATCACCTTGCCCTAAACTCCACCTCCCATAGCCTAAACCTAACCATTCCCCTCCCACAGCCTTAACCTAACTACCCCTCTCATACTCTAACCCTAACCACCCCTCCCACAGTCATGGGACACAAATTAACTGCTAACCTGCAAACTCAAGCGCTGGTGCAGTTAGTGGCCAGATAATATAGTTTTGCCAGAGCTGGTTTTATGGCACCTGTGGATTCCTGTAAAAAGAGTGATTGAGAATGGTGTATGCAGACCCACTGGCTCAGGTGCCTAGTGTTGGGTGTAATAAAACAAGCTGCTGCTAAATTCCCTGCAACCATATATATATACACATGGTGGGGTGGCAAACAGAGTTGGTCTCTGCATTGGAGAGGGAGGGGGGTTTAACCACTAGATTAAAAGAAAAAGAGCTCTATAGTGTACAATGTGCAGATCTCACTCATGCAGGGAGAAAGGGACCGTTTGCAAACTACTCGCTACTATAAAAGTATATTCAACACTTGTTGGTGCAAGTAGTTTGCAGACAGTCCCTTGCTAACATGGCAGATGGATACTGGATACTCGTATTACTTACTACACGGAAGCAAGGAGCCAGAGATCCACGGTCATCCATCATCCATCCCCGGGCTGCAGATAAGGCTCACAGCAGCCCTGTCATTGTTATCTCCCGTTCTCCTGCTGTGTCAGAGTGGGACTGGCTGCTATTTCATTCCTCCCGACAGCAGCACTAGTTGTTACTACTAGCGCTGCTGCTCCTCTGCACTCACTCTGCTCCCCGGCATCACATACATCGCAGAAGCGCGATCTGTGACAGGCTGACAGCACATTACAGTGTGCACTGACGGAAGTGACCTGCCGCTTGCGGAGCAGCCTCTAAGACGGAGCTTCTAGGGTAGGCAAGCCTGGGAGCAGGGAGTTCTTTATACACTGCTGCCGCCCGCCCGCTGTCAGACAGGCGCTGCGGGCAGCATGCAGGACGGAGGCAGTGACAGGGCTGACTGTGGCAGGCGGCAGCTTTAGCAAAGCAGGGAGGGAGACAGCGCCTTTTTGACATGGCGCCTCCCTGCTTTGCAGGAGCTGCTGAGCGGTCAGCGCCGGCCCTGCATGCGGCTCTGACTCAATGGAACTCACTTCCAAACAATTCAAGAGCCTCCCACTCTAGAATGCTTCAAATACAGACTCAAGACTTTCCTATTCACTCAAGCATTTCTGTAATTCCTTTAAGCATAGTTCATGAAAAGCTTCTCTGTATTTCATTGTTCCATAGGTGCAGATTCTGTGGGTGCTCAAGGGCCTGAGCACCCACGTAAATTGTTGAGGACCCACGGGCCCGAGTCTTGCTGTTGGGACGCCATATTAACTTGCTAATTTGCGGCTGCAGCAGTGGCGTAACTCCCGGAGGCAATGGAGACATTGGCCGCCGGGCGTTAGCCACTAGGAGGGGCACAGAGAGAGGAGCTGTAAAGAAAATGAAAAAAAAAAAAACTACAGCTCCTAGCAGACCTTGCTGCAGGAAGCTCAGGGCTGCTGGGAGCTTCATTTTACTTTCAGTTTCTGCAATACAGTGCACACAGTTAGTGCAGCAGTTGTACACTCCTTGCAGCCAGATAAGAGGGAGTGAGTGGCTCCGGAGGAGCAGTCCGAAAAGGGGGCGTGGCTACACGGGACTGGACTGTACACACACAGTCATTGCCAGCCAGGCCCTTCAGCAGCAGCAGCAGCAGCATGGTGAGTGTGACAGTGTGTGTGTTTAACTATTATATCATACCCTCCAACATGACCCATCCCATTAGGTACAAAATGCTCTGTTCCTGGACTTCCCTGCCAGTGACAGTTACAGATGTGAGCCTACAGCACAGTCCAATATTCAAAGAGGGGGGGGTCACATCAACTCTCAGTGATGTTTGGGATGGCAGCTGGTGTGGCTCCCCTTTTTGAATATTGGACTGTGCTGCAGGCTCACATCTGCAACTGCCACTGGCAGGAAAGTCCAGAAACAGAGCATTTTGTACCTAAGGCGCCTAGAGAATTATGCTGTTTTATCTTCTATCTATTACTTAACACTTAAGCCTAGAAATAACTCACACTGACACCTTAACTAATAAATAAGACACGGACACCAACTGCGTAAGTTTAAAGGTCATCTAGGATATTTATTTAAAGATGGTATGACCCTAATTGTTTAGGGATGGCAAGAAGAAGCACTTGAGACCAGCACCCTCAAACGCGGATGCCCCTCATGGCGGCGACCAGGTCGCCCCACTCGCTGGCATCACTCAAATAACTTGTGCGTACAGCCCGCTCCGCAGCGGCATGCCACGCCCCTCCTAGGGCCAGACGCGGGCACTTCCAGGAAGTGTCCAGCGCCCCACCGCGTTGAGTCGGGACTCGCCTACCTTCTTGGCAGAGGGGCGGGCCATACCCTACGGAGACCACCTGACACCACACTTGAGTGCTGGTCGAGAGCGCTCAACCGCCGATTGTAAATGAAACTAAATTCAAATTTGGTGGAGGCTCAAAAAGCCCATGTAGCACTTTAAAAGGGGAGGGAGGGTGGGAATCCAGACTCAAAGAGGAAGTCCTTCCTGCCTGCTTGCCTATAAATACCCCTCTCTAAGCTGACGCCCCCCAGCTACCCCATAGGGCAGATCTACCTGCCACTCATTATTTGCCTCAGGCCTTATCTTGACATTCACAACTTTATTTAACTACTGCAAATTCACAGGCTCTTAATTACACTCGAGCCTATGCAGCCCTCGTTACATCTAAGGCGCCTAGAGAATTATGCTGTTTTATCTTCTATCTATTACTTAACACTTAAGCCTAGAAATAACTCACACTGACACCTTAACTAATAAATAAGACACGGACACCAACTGCGTAAGTTTAAAGGTCATCTAGGATATTTATTTAAAGATGGTATGACCCTAATTGTTTAGGGATGGCAAGAAGAAGCACTTGAGACCAGCACCCTCAAACGCGGATGCCCCTCATGGCGGCGACCAGGTCGCCCCACTCGCTGGCATCACTCAAATAACTTGTGCGTACAGCCCGCTCCGCAGCGGCATGCCACGCCCCTCCTAGGGCCAGACGCGGGCACTTCCAGGAAGTGTCCAGCGCCCCACCGCGTTGAGTCGGGACTCGCCTACCTTCTTGGCAGAGGGGCGGGCCATACCCTACGGAGACCACCTGACACCACACTTGAGTGCTGGTCGAGAGCGCTCAACCGCCACTGCCTTGGCACTCCTACCCCGCCAGGTTAAACTGTGCCACAAGGCCCGCCACCCTAAAACAACAAACTACGCCCTAACTACACTAAACTAGTGAGAATGTCCTGCAGAAAAATTGCCATACCGGGGTCCGATAGGTGAACCCCGTCTGGCCTATACAACTTGGGGTTGGTTTTCACAATGGTGGGATGCCTGACTGCTTTACCACCCTTCGCCACTATGTATCTGGACACTGCGTGGTTCACTTTCTTTCTGGCCTTCTCAACAGCCTCTATGCTCCGACACCCCCGCCATGTGAAACGGGGCACTATGTCTGACCATACCAGCAATACACCTGGCCAACGCTCCTGTATCCTCGCCATGTCTTTCTCAATCTGTATGGTTAATGCAATGCCTGTCCGCTTGACCAGGTCATTGCCTCCCAGGTGTATTACTAAAACATCAGGTACGCCTAATCTCCTAGCTTTGGAGACTAGCAGATCCCACAGGCCATCCCACTGAAAACCCCTAATGCCCAGCCAGTGCACCTCCCGTGCCCGAGACAGCACCGGGGCCGCGGCTGCCAATGGGTGCCTAGCAGCCCAATATATGTAAGAGTGCCCCACTAACCAAACCCTGCCCAGAGTCCGTGAGGAAGGGGGAGGGGCTGAAAAAGAGAAAGCCTAAGTTAGCATATAACATTATACTGTAAGACACAACTGGAATGCATTGACTATAGACCCGAGTGAAGGGGAAAAATCTTAAAAAACCTCTGGTGGACTGTTGGGGGAAGCCAATTGTAATTAAGTCCCCTGCAGAGGAAAAAGTAAAAAAATTCCCTTCACACCGTCGATTCCGGGACGCTAAAGTCCCAAAACCGATTGTAAACAATATGTTTTCGAGTCAGCGCAACAGGCGCTATCTACAACTTATCTAACCTTATATATTTCTTATAAGCGGCTGACTTCCACCTCCCCACCGCTTGAACTGAGGATGGTGGAAGCCCCGCTGCGGCTGCGCAAGTTGCCGCCCCAATTCTGAACGAATGCGTTCCATACTCTTTCTCGGGGAGACCCAATGCCACGACACACCTCCGAAACACAGCCGCAAACTGGAATCGGGTAAGTGGCCCCACCTCTTTGTGTGCCAGGAACTGTGCCGCGGTGCCTGGTCCGCCCGAGACATACTCCTCAGCCAGGGATACAGGACATATCGCCTTATTGCAGTGCGCTCTCAATGTAATCCAGGCGCCCTTACCTGCCTGGTCTGTCTTAGACCTCCCTATCTTGCAGAGTATCTTCCCCTCACGGAAAACTACATTTTCTTTGAGGAGCCCAGAAAGCGCGCGCTTGTTAGCTGCCACTAACTCGCTTACTCGAAAGGCCCCAAAAAATGCAAAGGAAAATGCCACCTTGAAGAGCGCCGCCTCATAACTACTCTCCGCCACTCCATTCAGACACTGCATAAGGTCCCCCAGCATGCCCTCATCTACCGGGCGACGTGAGTCTGGAACCCCTGGTTGTGCCCTAGCCCACCCTTTTAGAGCCTTGGATAGTACAAAAGACCTGGTAGGGTCTGGCTTGCCTAGCAACTTGGAATGGAACGCTATCCCAGCCAAAGCCGCCGCCATAGCCGACTTTGACCTGCCGTTTTTATAATGTTCCCAGACGAAGGCTAGTAACCGGTCCTCGACCGACTTACCCTCTGCCTCCGGTGAAACCCGAAAGGCTGACCAATCCCTCCAAGCCGCCCCATAAGCTCTACGTGTGGACGGGGCCAAAGATAGCAGGGCCAGTGACTTCATGCCGACTCTATGACCTGCCATACAAGAGGGGGACATCTGAGCCCTGTGACAGCAGCCTCTGGTGCCAGCTCGCGAAATCTCTCGAACTGGAACCTCGAGAGTGCGTCTGCTATACTGTTGTCGACACCCGGGACGTGTCGGGCCCTAAAGTGTATATTGTGCTGCAGACAATGCAAAACTAGGTGTCTTAGCAGGCGCAATGCTTCTGGCGATGTGGCCCTCTGGTTGTTAATCGCATGGACAACTCCCATGTTGTCGCACCAGAACACTATGTTCCTGTCCGCCAACTGGCTGGCCCACAGCTCGACCGCCACGATTATGGGAAAGAGCTCCAGCAGTAACAGATTGACCGTGAAACCGCGGTCTATCCAAGATTGCGGCCATGGCGCGCAGCACCATTCTCCCTGCAAGTAGGCCCCAAATCCCGTAGAGCCCGCAGCGTCTGTGTATAGCTGTAGCTCCACACTGGATGCTGGGTCCGCCGGCCACAGCAGCTCCCTGTTAAACTGCTCCAGGAAACTGGACCAGACTGCTAGGTCGCCCTTTATCTCCTGCCCTAGCCTGACTGTATGGTGTGGGTCTCTTACCCCCGCTGTGGCCCTCTCCAGCTTCCTGCAGAACACCCTCCCCATAGGAATGATGCGGCAAGCGAAGTTGAAAGATCCCAGCAGCGACTGAATCAGCCGCAGCTGGACCCTCCCCTTCCGCCGGCACTCCTCGATAAGCGCCTGCAGCTTTGCCACTTTATCCTCTGGAAGCCTGCAACATCCACTCTCAGAGTCTATTTCGATACCTAAATATGATATCACCCTGGTGGGACCCTCTGTCTTGTCAGCTGCTATGGGAACCCCCATGGCTGTCAATATGTCTTTGGCCCTTTCCAGAATGCGCTCACATGTGTCGTCATCTCCTGGTCCCACAAAAAGGAAATCATCCAAGTAATGAGCCACCCCTTTGCAGCTCGCACTTTCCTGTACGCACCAATGCAGGAAAGTGCTGAATCTCTCAAAATAGGAACAGGAGACCGAACAACCCATGGGCAGGCATTTGTCAATATATATGCCCCCTTCTAACCTGAAACCCATAAAGCGGAATGAAGTGGGGTGTAAGGGGAGCAGCCGGAAAGCGGACTCAATGTCCAGTTTCGCCATTAGTGCCCCTTGACCAAAACCCTTCACTATCTCCAGAACTTCATCGAAGAGCTGGTAATGCACACTACACTGTGATTCAGGTATGGCGTCATTGATCGACCTTCCGGGGGGGTAAGACAAGTGTTGTATCAACCTGTACTTCCCCGGCGTCTTCTTAGGGACTACGCCTAGAGGGGAGAAGCACATGTTGGGTAAGGGTTCGGCCGCAAAGGGGCCCGCCATCCTTCCCAGTTCTATCTCTGCAAACACTTTTTGCCTCACAACCCCTGGGAAATCCCTGGCCGATTTTAGGTTTTATGGGATCTCACTAAAACTGACTCGGGTATGGGTAACTTAAAACCAAACTTAAAACCTTGAAATAAGAACTGTGCCGCCTCCCTGTCGGGGTAAAAGGCTAGGCGGCGAGCCAACTCGTCCAGGACTATGGGGGAGTGTGCCTTACTTGTTGCTAGGCCCTGCCTCACCCTGTTCCTGGGCCCTTCCGGACTTGCAGGCTTTTCCTGAGTGTCCTGCCCCACACCAACGGCATTCGTGCCTGTAGCGGCATTTTGCCCCTCTCTCACATTTGCCGTCGTTAAAGGCAAAGCACCTGCCTTTGCCCGGGGTCTTCGCCCCGGGTTTCCCCCCGAGAAAGGGCTTCCTGCCTGTCTGCTCAGTGGATGGCTGACCTTTCCCAATGACCTCCAGCCATATCTCTACATGCTTGCACCCCATGGGCATGTTTGTGGACCCCTCGTGGGCCCGACGAAACTTCTCGTCATAGTCTCGCCATGCCCCATTCCTGTAGCTGATGAATGTCTCGTTTACCAAAAATAGGTAACGGAGAACATTCAAGTGCTCATCTGGCCTGGTGCTCAGGTAGCACGAGGAAAAGATGAGGAAACCCCTAAGCCAATTGTGAAAGCTCTTAAATGCGAGCTCCCCATTGGCTGAGGATTTCTTGGCCTTGTCAAATTCCTTTTTCATATCAGCCGTTAAAGTGAAGAAATCCACAAATTTCCCCCTTTTAATCCTCTCTCTAACTCCCCTACGGAGCCCCCTGGCTATGGCCGTGTTAGAGCAGTGGACCTTATCCCCAGCCGTGTCTGTAACGGGGGGGGGGGTGGCGCGTCCCTTTGTTTGCGCTTTGTGCCCTTGACCCTCTTGGCCACGGCTCCCGCAACCAACTTTGCAAGCTTGCGCGGGCGCCCAGACTGACCCTCATCCCCGCTACTAGCTGTGGAATGGTAAGATGAGGATTCACACAACGAATTGTCAGTGTTCTCACCATCCGTGGATTCGGCCCCGTCCTCAGGTTCAGGCCCTGCCTCTTGCGCCTGCTTTTCTGAAGGCCTGGGCCTTACCGGTCCGCCAGACTGCCCTTCATCCCCGGAGGCACCCCCGGTGTCCCCGTCGCTCGCGACCGGCATGGCGGCCGGGGTAGATGACCCTTGACCCGACCCGGACACTTGCAGGATTCCTTGCGTGGCACCCTGAGCCGAGCTCGAGGCCCTCCCGGCCCGGTCCGAACCTGTAGACATGTCGGGAGACAAATGCAAGGTATTACCCCCAGAGCCTGACGTCGCAGAAAAAACAGCCTCTCCCCCGGGTGCCCTTCCCCTTTCTGCATTCCCCGCGGGCGTATAGTGAGGGCGCGTAGGGGTGAAGTTTTGCTGCTGCCCATATGGGTGGGGCTGGACCCCACTCTGATAGGGATGCTGCGACCCTGACGCCCAGCTAGGAGTGGGCTGCTGCTGGAATAATGGCCAAGCCGACCCGTAGGGCCCCTGCACCGCCCCACCGTGTTGGTGGAAATATGGGAAAGCTGGCTGCTGTCCCCAGGTAGGCTGGTGTGACATTGGTTGCTGCACTGGTGTGTACCCTGTGTGGCCGGTGGATACCGCCGTCGGGAAAGGCCAGACCCCCTGCTGGTGTGTGGTGCCCGTGGGCTGCTGAAACTGCTGGAAACCCGGGTAGAATGCTGGTTGACCTAAACCCTGGTGCCCCTGCTGTAAGGGAGCTGAGTGAGGGAACATCCCCTGTGGCGCCTGGTTCTGCCCAGGGCCCTGGTGCCACGCTGCCTGCTGTCCCGGGTAAAACTGAGCTGTGGTAGGCCCCGTGGCATCCCCGCTGCCGCGGGTTAAGGCCGGTGGCCCCCCAGAAAAAAAACCCGTTTGCGGGGCAAAGCTGCCAGGCAGTATAGGCTCACCAGTGTGTGCCAGGGAGGCCTGCAGCGTGACCAGTGGCGGCCCCCCTAGTAACGCAGGGAGCCTTGCTGGGCCCCCCGTAATCACCTGCATGGGGCTGGAGCTAGTTGTATGCGGGGTAGATGGCCCCCCTCTGTCCCCATAAGGTAGCGCGTACCCGGGGGCCCCAGGAGCTGGAGGAGGTGTACTCATCCCCCCTTGCTCCTCTTCGCGGTGGACCTGCACTCTGTGTACCCCTGCCCTAGTGCCTGGTGACGTAGCGTGGGCAGCCAGCGCCTCGGCCGAGGTGCCTGGCATGCCCCTGCGTGTTGGTGTGCTACCCACCTCGCTAGACGCGGTCTGGCGCTGTGGTCTGGCAGCCGCCGGGGACCGCGTGATCCCCGCGACGTGAGCTCCGCTGCTGCTGGGACTGACTGCTGACAGGGGAACAATTCCGCGCTGCAGCGCCGGGGAGAGCTGGCGCTCGGTGGCCTCTGTGTACTGGGCCATGGCTGGCGTTTTACCACCCCCACGCCCTGCTACAGTGATCAGGGGGCGGGCGGCGTCTGCCAGCCAACGGGGGGGGGAGCGCTGCGCTTGGGACGCCCTGACATCTTTAAGTAAAGTAACTAGCTACAGAACAGAGAAAGTAGAAATACTTAGCTTCGTTTGTCCTTGCGCTTGGTCACACAGGATAGTCTCAGCAGAAATCCAGACTCAAAGAGGAAGTCCTTCCTGCCTGCTTGCCTATAAATACCCCTCTCTAAGCTGACGCCCCCCAGCTACCCCATAGGGCAGATCTACCTGCCACTCATTATTTGCCTCAGGCCTTATCTTGACATTCACAACTTTATTTAACTACTGCAAATTCACAGGCTCTTAATTACACTCGAGCCTATGCAGCCCTCGTTACATCTAATTGAATGGGTCATGTTGGAGGGTATGTTATATCCAATATGTATTTATCTGTGTGTGTGTGTGTGTGTGTGTGTGTGTGTGTGTGTAATCATTATGTACAGTATGTATTTATCTGTGTGTGTAACCATTATGTACAGTATGTATTTATCTGTGTGTGTAACTATTTTGTACAGTATGTATTAATCTGTGTGTGTAACTATTATGTACAGTATGTATTTGTGTGTGTGTAACTATTATGTACAGTATGTATTTATCTGTGTGTGTAACTATTTTGTACAGTATGTATTTATCTGTGTGTGTGTGTGTGTGTGTGTGTGTGTGTGTGTGTGTAATCATTATGTACAGTATGTATTTATCTGTGTGTGTAACCATTATGTACAGTATGTATTTATCTGTGTGTGTAACTATTTTGTACAGTATGTATTAATCTGTGTGTGTAACTATTATGTACAGTATGTATTTGTGTGTGTGTGTGTAACCATTATGTACAGTATGTATTTATCTGTGTGTGTAACTATTTTGTACAGTATGTATTTATCTGTGTGTGTAACTATTATGTACAGTATGTATTTGTGTGTGTGTGTGTGTGTGTGTGTGTAACCATTATGTACAGTATGTATTTATCTGTGTGTGTAACCATTATGTACAGTATGTATTTATCTGTGTGTGTAACCATTATGTACAGTATGTATTTATCTGTGTGTGTAACTATTATGTACAGTATGTATTTATCTGTGTGTGTAACTATTATGTACTGTATGTATTTATCTGTGTGTGTAACTATTATGTACAGTATGTATTTATGTGTGTGTTACTATTATATACTGTATGTATTTGTGTGTGTGTAACTATTATGTACAGTATGTATTTATCTGTGTGTGTAACTATTATATACTGTATGTATTTATCTGTGTGTGTAACCATTATGTACAGTATGTATTTATCTGTGTGTGTAACCATTATGTACAGTATGTATTTATCTGTGTGTGTAACTATTATGTACAGTATGTATTTATCTGTGTGTGTAACCATTATGTACAGTATGTATTTATCTGTGTGTGTAACTATTATGTACAGTATGTATTTATCTGTGTGTATAACCATTATGTACAGTATGTATTTATCTGTGTGTGTAACTATTATGTACTGTATGTATTTATCTGTGTGTGTAACTATTATGTACAGTATGTATTTATGTGTGTGTGTGTGTGTGTGTGTGTGTGTGTAACTATTATGTACAGTATGTATTTATCTGTGTGTGTAACTATTATATACTGTATGTATTTATCTGTGTGCGTAACTATTATGTACAGTATGTATTTGTGTGTGTGTGTAACTATTATATACTGTATGTATTTGTGTGTGTGTAACCATTATGTACAGTATGTATTTATCTGTGTGTGTGTGTGTGTGTGTGTGTGTGTGTGTGTGTGTGTGTGTGACTATTATGTACTGTATGTATTTATCTGTGTGTGTAACTATTATGTACAGTATGTATTTATCTGTGTGTGTAACTATTATATACTGTATGTATTTGTGTGTGTGTAACCATTATGTACAGTATGTATTTATCTGTGTGTGTGTGTGTGTGTTTAACTATTATGTACAGTATGTATTTATCTGTGTGTGTAACTATTATGTACTGTATGTATTTATCTGTGTGTGTAACTATTATGTACAGTATGTATTTATCTGTGTGTGTAACTATTATATACTGTATGTATTTGTGTGTGTGTAACCATTATGTACAGTACGTATTTATCTGTGCGTGTGTGTGTGTGTAACTATTATGTACAGTATGTATTTATCTGTGTGTGTAACTATTATGTACCGTATGTGTTTGTGTGTGTGTGTGTAACCATTATGTACAGTATGCATTTATCTGTGTGTGTGTGTGTGTGTGTGTGTGTGTGTGTGTGTGTGTGTAACTATTATGTACAGTATGTATTTATCTGTGTGTGTGTAACTATTATGTACAGTATGTATTTATCTGTGTGTGTAACTATTATGTACAGTATGTATTTGTGTGTGTGTGTGTGTGTGTGTGTGTGTGTGTGTGTAACCATTATGTACAGTATGTATTTATCTGTGTGTGTAACCATTATGTACAGTATGTATGTGTGTGTGTGTGTGTGTGTGTGTGTGTGTGTGTGTGTGTGTGTAAAACCATTATGTACAGTATGTATTTATCTGTATGTGTAACCATTATGTACAGTATGTATGTGTGTGTGTGTGTGTGTGTGTGTGTGTGTGTGTAACTATTATGTACAGTATGTATTTATCTGTGTGTGTGTGTAACTTGTTGGTTTATTATTATACTGTGTGAATGTGTGCATGGGTGAATAGGAGTGTGACTGTATGTATGCATAAGTGTAGGTATGTAGAAGTGTGTGACAGTATGTGTATATATGTGTGACTATATATGCATGTGTGTAGGTGTGTGATAGGCCGCCCGCCATATGTCAGTCCGATCGCCCCCCTCCCCTCACCCCTTGCATGCCATGTCCCTTCTCATGGGCTGCAAATGGATGTTTAACATAGACATCCATTCGCAGGCTACGTGGAAACACCCACATCATTCCATGGTCGCCGACCATGGAATGATGTGGAACGTGCACGCAGATCTAAGTGACTCTCAGGACACTTACATGTGCGTGCACACTCGAGAGGAACTTGGCAGGCAGCTGACATCCGGTGATGTCAGCTGTCCACCCCTGGCACCCACGTCACGGGCCGATTACCATGGGTAAAACCATTAAATGCTGGGTATTCCCATGGGTGCGAATATTCGCAGCCACCCCTGCCCGCAGTCTTGGGTGCCTGCGCTTGGCGAACAGTGTGGCGATACACATGCACCAGCGCATACGCACAACATTGGTTCCTCGTGCGAACGCACGGTGGATGCGAACAAATTAGAATGACCCCCTTTATGGAGGTATATGTGTGAGTATGGGTTATTTTTTCTTTATCTGCAGCCCAAAGAAATGGGTAAATTTATGCAAATAATGTGAGATGTGCCAGGAGGCGTCTTTAATAAGTGAGCAGTCTGTGTGCATGGATGTTTAAGTGACAGAAATGTATGTGTGTATTCTTTTAGTGACAGAAGTGTATGTGTGTATTCTTTTAGTGACAGAAGTGTATGTGTGTATTCTTTTAGTGACAGAAGTGTATGTGTGTATTTTTTTAGTGACAGAAGTGTATGTTATGTAAGAGGTGTGCTGCATGTGTGTTTTTAGTGAAACAGGTGTGTGGATGTTTTTAAGTGACAGAGATGTGTGTGTCTGTTAAGTGTAAGGTGTTTGCGCATGTGCATGTTTGAGTGAAACAGGTGTGTGTTTGTGTTGAGTGACAGAGAAAGTGGCAGATTTCGGACGGCCGTGAGCAAGAAACCCGTGTCGTGTATGTGATTTTTTTTTTTTTCACATATTTAACAGCCAACCCACATATCACAGAAGCCGGACGACCCGCAAATCACAGAAGAAGGCTGACCTGTATACCACTCTTGGAGGGAGCCAGGACACATACTGGGAGTTGCAACACCTCTGTGGGACATTGGGCACATCCCCTCCCCATGAGCAGTGACACAGAGAAGGTAATGTTGATCTGTATGCTGCTCCCTGCATACTTCTATCAATGCTCTCTCTCTTCTCACTCCCTCTCCCCCCCTCTCTAACTTTCTCCCTTTTTTTCACTCTCACTCCCACCCCCTCTCTCTTTTCTCCGCCTCCTCACAATCATTCTCCCCTCAACCTCCCCTCTATTCTTCCCCTCTCTCACACTCTCCCCCTCCCTTACTCTCACCCTTCTCTCCCACTCACTCCTTTTCTCACCCCTATATCTCTTCTCTACCTTTTTCACCCCCCCTCACTTCTCTCAATATCTCTCATCCCCCTTTCTTCTCCCCCTCTCACATACTCACTCACTCACTCTTCCGCTCTCATCCCCCTCTCTCACTCCTCTCTCTCAAACTTTCTCTCGTCTTCACCCTATCACCCATCTCCTCTCTCTTTTAACCTCCTCTGTCTTGCTTTCTGCTCACACTCTCTCCCCCCTTTCTCTCAACTCTGTCTCTTCACGCTCTCTCACACTCACCCCCTCCCTCTTTCACCCCCCTTTCTACGCTCAGCCCTCTCCCTCTCCACCTAGAACCCTCTCTATCTTTTACACTCTCTCCCCTTCTCACACTTACTTTCACCTTTACTCCCCTCTCTCACACTCCCCCACTCTCTCTGTCCAAAACTCCACCCTTCCTCCTCTCTCTCACTCCCCCACTCTCTATCCAAAACTCCACCCCTTCCGCCCTTCTCTCTATACCCTCTCACTCACTCCCCCTTTCCTTCTCACTCTCCCCTTTTACTGTACCTCTCACTCCCCACTCCATCACTGCCTGCCTTCCTTCTCCACCCCATCACCTTTTCACTTTTCACCACTGCTTCTCCTCATCATGCCTTCAGAGGCCAAGAAATAGTTGTGAGCACACACAAATAACCCCTCCCCCAGTCATGGTCCCCCCTCCCTGTTGTTTTGTTCTGAATCCACCCCTGTACATAAGAGTCTGTTCTTATTCCTCGACAGAGGTGTGTATGTAGTAGGAGGGGGGGGGGGGGCACCAACATTTATCTTGCCTCCGGGCAATTGGGACGAACTTACGCCACTGGGCTGCAGCACCCACATTGCTGGACCCGCCGTCTGGGAAACAGTATGTCGGGAAGACTGTGGCCCTTATTCTGATTGACTTTACCGCGTACTTACGGATCGCGTCTTTATGGCGTCTGCGCATGCGTGGAGAACGCTACGCGCATGTGCCACGCCTTGACTCGGTACCAGTTCGGCCAAATCCCGTCCAAAACTGTTCACCGCTATCTGTCGGGAAATAGGGGCGTATTATGGGCGTCATGCGGAATGACACATGGGCGTAGTTTCAAAGTGGGCAAAACGGGGCGGAAACATGGGCGGACACGGGGGAGTACACTTATGTTGGGGGGCGTACATTCGGAAACCACTCCGAATGCACGCGATCAAAAAGGGCAGAAATGTGCGGTGTCCACAAGTGTACTATTGCTTTGCGGACACCACTCGTTCATGCGCTAGGCGAACGTACGCCTAATGACTACAACCATTAACACCTGAACCCAATAGAATCTACTCCTTTACTCATTACTCACTAATAGGACGCTTGTCAGTGCTTTAATTGAAACCATTGCTGCTTCAAGGAACCCGTACTAAACACCCACATATGCTGTACTTGTCAGACACTTTCAAACTGCTAACAATGGACATGACAGAATATTAATACTAGCAATACACATGTGTATTTGACATGTACTCATGAAACCACACATTTTGGGTAAAGTAAACACATTTATTTATATTCATGTCACAGTCAATGCCAGTGTGATGCAATGACCATAAAATAATACATACAAACAATAAACAACATGGCAGGAATGCCGCAAAATAAATAATAATACAAAACAAATATAATTGCACACAGATGGACTCCAGCACCTCCTATGTGCCACTGCACATGCAGCCAGTGGGAAATGAGGAGGCTGCTGGCCCTTCTACAGCAGGGCAAGCTGCACCTGACCATTCAACAGCAGGGCACCCTACACCTGGCCCTTCTGCAGCAGGCCAACCTGCAGCTGGCTCATATGCACCATCAGCAGAATCATTTGGAACACAACCGGGGACTTCACAAGATAGTACCATGGCCATCACTTCAAGTACAGCTGACAGTAATGCCAGGCAAAAGAGGGCAACAGGGGAACCACAAAGGACATATGAAGCAAGGGCTCAGCTGGTTCCCCTCAGCACGTGATTGGACACCAGAAGCTGACACACACAGCACAATGGAAGATTTGGGAACACATAACGGCGGAGATTAATGCAGCCACAAGTTCATTTCCGACCACGTTTGGCCTTGGTAGGCTCCTTGGCCTGTGCAGCAGCTCTTCGGGGACGGCCAGATGCTGGGGCAGGTGGAGCAGATGATGTGGAGGGGTTGGCTGGTCTACCCCTCCTGCCAGCAGGGAGTGTTGCCGCTGGTAATGCACCAGAAACGGATGCCATTAGGACCCTGTTGCTGGTAACCAGCTCCACCATAAGCTCATTATGGTGGAGGAGGAGATCATTTTGGCGGGTGGCTTGCTCGGCCAGCACCTGAGCACTTGCAGCCATGGCCTGCATGCTCGCAGCCATGGACTGCTGGGTGCTGACCAAGCTCGCCAGGATCTCCTCGGTCCTACGCACCCGTTCTGATGCCAAGTCTCCCTGCTGGTTGATGTCCCCAAGCACCTCGGCCAAGGCGGCCAAATCGGCTTGGCCCGATGCCTGCTGCTGCACAGGCCTACCTCTGGGGCCAGGTGGCACGGACTCCTCCACCTCCTGAACAGAGTCGTCACCAAGCGGTGGGGTGTCTGTGGGAAAAGATAAACACAATTAGGAGACATTCTACGATAATTACTTGCACAAGTTTATGGCATGACCAATATTTACCTTCCAGAAAAGACGCAAACACTTCAGCTGGGGCCTCGCTATCCATCGTGCTCACCCCCCTGATCTCCTCAACTGATATACAGCTCTCGGCCATCACCTCCAGGGGGGTGAGCTCTAGCCCTGATGGCATGGGGCCGGCCCCAGATGTCTGGCTGTGGTCCCACCGCTTGGTCAGCTTCCTCTTCAGGTTGGTTTTGAAGTCCTGCCACCTGCAATGTAAGTTGACATATTAATACATGTCACTCCCAATGTTAGCTGTTGCAGCCATTGCTCTGTGCTACATATTACAACATGTGATTAATGTCCCATATATAATATTACATGCAACTAGGATATCAACCGTTACAATACACATTCACAATCACCCTACTCTAACTCTCAACGAAATAACATGGCAATAATGTATGTGTATCGTAACAACCTCACGGCCCATTTGCTAAATGCATCTAAGCATCAATTCAATCATTACTTGGCTATTACTGGCCACATGTATCACAAAACAACTTGCCTCTTCTTCACATGGTCCGTCTCACGAACTTGTGGCGCTACTTCATTAATCTCTGCCGTTATCTGTTCCCAAATCTTCCATCTGCGTGTGTGTGTCAGCTTCTCGGATGGACACTCTATCCAATCACGTGCTCGGGGAACCAGGATGGCCAGCTCCTGTGCTTCATATGCCTTATTTTTTTTGGGTGGTTCCGCTGTTGCACTGGCTCGCCCCTTGCCACGTCCCTGGCCACGCCCCCTGGCACCAGTCGCTGCACTTGAAGTGCTGGCCATGGTACTACCTTGTGAAGTCCCCTGTTGTGTTCCAAACAATTCTGCTGATGGTGGATATGAGCCAGCTGCAGGTTGGCCTGCTGCAGAAGGGCCAGGTGTAGGTTGCCCTGCTGTAGAATGGTCAGGTGCAGGTTCCCCTGCTGTAGAAGGGGCAGCAGCCTCCTCATTACCCACTGCCCGCATGTGCAGTGGCACATAGGTGGTGCTGGAGTCCATCTGGTCAAATAGTTGCTGCAGCACTGGGTCCACCTCTGGTTGGGATCCAGCCATGTTAGCAACAACATTGTCACCTTCTAATACACCTTTATATACTGTTTGTGTAATCTGTTTGGCGGACATCAGCGGCAGCTGCGTTCCGTGCGTGAGCGTACGTCGCTGTTTTTTCGCGCCGCATACGGTGGCGGAAATTCCATTGTGTAAAACCTGGCGAAAGTTCTACATGAAATACTGGTCACCAATGCTAACATTGCATAGAATCTTCTGATACACCTGTGACTATTGCACAATACACATGCTATTTGCTAGCATGACATGACATTTCATTCATGACTACTGTGGTATTGTGGCGTTTTAGTGCAAGCTAAAAGTAGCCCAATCCCTTAGAGAATCCAGCCCACAAGTCATGCAATACTCATCTCTACTGTTATAGACCACACATGTGAGAGCCCTATAAATAGTGACTTCCTGCTAGAATCATTTGTCTCCAGATCTGGACTTGTCAGGGTCTAAGGTAAGCTCTTCCATGCTCCTTGTAGATATGATATCCATTAACAATGTAAGTGTATGAATGTATGCACCATTGCCTCACTGACTACAGATTGTTGGGCCAGCAAAGTGGTGTATCATTATTGCAACATGTCACATGTTCACTATTTCACTCACAGGTCTTCAACCTGTGTGGGTTCATCTATTGCAGGACAACATGTCCCAGCAATAGATGAAATGTGTCATAGTACATGATGTCGGCAAAAAATGCTGACACCTTTATCTGTGTGTTTTGGACGGTGTGTATTGAGTTCATATTATTGTGTCATCATTAGAGAGTCAAATGGATCTGCGGGATTACACGGGGCGGCCATCTATTGTACGTATTGAAGGCTACAAATCAATTTGTAGTCTGATATGGCCATTATGTGCATAGGTGCATCAGTATTTATGTTCATTTCTTTATAGGTTGCAGAAGCTATTATGCGCTACATGGAGAGGAGGCTAAGGGCACTTGCGGCTCTCCCCACTCGTCGCCCAAGGAGGCCAGGACGTGCTAGAATCTATCGCACACGGGTGACTCTGTTTGCTATGCCCGATGATGAGGTACTTACTAGGTACCGGTTACCCCCACATGTAATTCTGGATCTGCTCAGCCTAATTCAGAGTGATTTGGAACCTCTACACGGGATCACGACAGCAATTCCGCCTCACACACAGCTGCTGGCGGTGTTGCATTTCTGCGCCTCAGGATCATTCCAACAAGTAGTGGCAGTACTTGCTGGAATATCTCAGCCGGCCTTCTGCCGAATCCTGAGGCGTGTGACGTCGGCCATGTTCAGGCGCAAGGGGCACTTCATGGCCATGACATTTGCCACCGAGACCCTGCGCAGAAGCCAGCAGGCCTTCCATCAAATTGCTGGCTTCCCTAATGTTATAGGGGCTGTGGATGGCACCCATGTACCATTTGTGCCTCCATCTCGAAGTGAGAAGATATATAGGAACCGCAAATTGTTCCACTCACTGAACGTGATGGTGGTATGTGGCCCATCCATGGAGATTCTCGCCTTCAACTCGAAGTTTCCCGGAAGTGCCCATGACTCTCATGTCATCCGACAAACCGGGATATGGCAAAGACTCCAAGAGCTGGAAGGCCGTGATGCGTGGGTTCTGGGTGACTCCGGTTACCCATGTACGCCCTGGCTACTTACGCCGTACAGCTACCCAGCACCGGGCCCACAGGAGGCATTCAATCGGGCGCATGTTGCCACCAGGCAAGTGGTGGAGCGCTCAATTGGCCTTTTAAAAGGTCGATTTAGAGTGCTCCACCGCACTGGTGGTGACTTACAATATGCGCCTGAAATGGTGTCGAGGATCGTGGGCCTGTGTATATTTTTCCACAACATTGCTGTGCGGCGTGAGATACCCTTTGATGAGTGGGAGGTACCATCTGAGCCGCAAGATCCGCCCATGCGCCCATCCCGCGCCCCTGAATGCCGGAGGGGATACCAGCTGCGGGACTCTGTGGCGCAAAGATACTTCAGGTACATGTTATCGAGTTCACAGAACACACCAATTATTGGACAAATCACCCCTTCAAATAAGTACAGTGTGTTAGTTGTCAGTGTTACAACACGAAAATTAGCCAGCCTGCCCTCCTAATGGCAAAGAAATAGGAGATATTTATCATATGTGCTTAGTTTTGGGGGAAGTTAAATATTGGTGGCAATTATTATACCTTGTTCAAGGGATCTTATGTGTTTGTTATATCTTCATTATTGTAGTTGATACTATCCCTGATGACTGGTGAGTACATTGATTTATTCTGTAATGTGTTTGGGATTTTTTCATGTGTTGATGTCTGATTTGTTTGCATATATATATATATATATATATATATATATATATATATATATATATATATATATATATCTATATCTATATATATGATATTACAATTTATTCACATGTTTCTACATTTCAAGGAGCAGGCAGGCAGGCAGGCAGCCAGGCAGGCAGGCAGGCAGGCAGGCAGGGCTGTTGTATAATGGTGGTCTCAGGATACCTGCAAGTGTGTGTATGTGTCTTTTACACATAAATGTACGCATACACATAGATGCATAGAGTAAATACTGCTAAGTACAGCTATGCGTTGCTAAGCTATAGCACGCGTTGCTTGGCGGAGCGAGGCGTCATTGGATTTGCTAAGTGCATACACACTGTGTATTATATATATCAGATTTGTTCATTGCCATACATCAACACTACTGTTTGGAAGGCAAGCGAATTTGTCACCATTTGTGTTGGCGCAGAGACGCTGTTCATGTAAAGATGAACAATAAAGTTATTAACACAAATAACTGTGATCAACCAATGCCACCAGCTGATTGGTTGATAGATGCCATTGTCAACATGGCGGAGACACGAAGGGCTGAACCCTTCACACATGCGGAGCTGCGGGTTCTTGTCTCCGTCATGGAGACAAGGCTGGGCCGTGCAGGGCCCTTTATAACAAACCGGCATAAGCGGAGGGCCTATGCTGCGGCAGGGCGCCGAATTTACGCCCGCACTCGGGTGCGGAGGTCCCTCGGGCAGCTGGAGAGGCGGTGGTCGGACCTCCGCAGGCGCCAGCCCCAGCTGCTTCAGCAACTCAGGGGCGAAATTGCTGAGTGTGAGTATTTTAGCTATGAAATTTCGCACTTACAACATAGCATCTAGAAACAATAAAATGTGTCTCATGATAAGTGGGTGTCCATGGGTTTAAAAGTCCATAGACTGTTATGTGTGCTTCTTCCTGGTTAACATGCAGTCATGTGGCTTTTATATGTAATGCCATAGCATTGAGGATTATGATGCCTACAATGTGCCAGATCTAATATGTGTTACACATTGATAAATGCCTGGGTTGTAATGTGTGAACAAATTACTACCAATCACATACTAATTTAAATGTCACTATTTGGAATCCATTAACAGTAAGGAGCTACTTTCCTGCATCGTTTGCCATCATTATCACCCTGCCATGTATGTCTTGTTATGGATTAATACATGTGCCCCAATGACCCCACATTGACCATGATGTTTTTTTCTAACACACAGCACGAGCCCAAGCACAACAGGCCCGGGAAGAGGCGGAGGCAGCCCTGGCACAGGAGGAGGCCCAAGACCCAGAGGAGGAGGTGCCGGCAATGGTGGAGGAGGAGGAAGTGGAGGAGGAGGAGATGGTGGTGGAGGAGGAGGAGGAGGAGGAGGAGGAGGAGGAGGAGATGGTGGTGGAGGAGGAGGAGGTGCGTGAGGAGGTGGTGGAGGAGGATGTGGAAGCGGAGTTGGTTGCGGAGGAGGAGGTGTTGGTGGCGGAGGAGGAGGTGGAGGAGGAGGAGGTGGTGGTGGTGGAGGAGGAGGAGGAGGAGGAGGAGGAGGAGGTGGAGGAGGTGGAGGAGTTGGAGGAGGAGGTTGTTGGTGCAGAGGAGCTGGCGGAGGAGGGGTCTGAGGAGGCCACGGTTGCCCCGGAGGAGTCGGATGACGATGGGGAGGAGGCGTGCCAGGCCCCGGAATATCAGCAGATCGGTATGTTAACATAATGCATCATTCATGAAGTAGTTGTACTGGTATTTGTTATGTAGCACTGTTGATAAAAAAATTTTTTTCCATACTATTCATATAGACCCCAAAGTGGGTAGCTACAGATACAGGTACGGGTTAGATGGGGTGTCCAAGGCATCCCTTTCATCCAGGACACCTCTGAATTACACCGGTTTGTGGGATGGGTTGGAGCTCCATTTTGACTGCCACATAACCGTTGTAGTTAAACAGGATCCTGGAGTAAAGGGATGAGTGGATCATTTGTGGATTAAATTCACCTGCTGCAAGCGTTGATTATGACCCATCAAATAGTGGAATCTATATTGTTGGTGAATGTTATTTATAAACTCTAGGATGTATGCTATAAATGGAGTATGGCCCGGCCTACCTTGGAATGGAGTCAGAAGTTGCCAGTGTCCCAGGAGCCTCCTCGACCTAAACACCCCCTGTAGTTCAGAATTTTTTTTTGCCGTCACAGAATTGTAGGTTGGTTTAGACAGAATTATGATTTTGAGGATGTGTACTGTGCATTCCTGACATTTGCATAACTCCCATGCCACGAACCATCACTGAACTTAGACTGAGCAGATTGTGACAAGTTCTTATTGACGGAGGCCATGACCTGCTTGTCATTGGTTAGTCATGGGTGGGTTGTGACGGAGAAGAAACAATATGACTGTTATGTCTTCTGCAGAGTAAAGTGTATAGGCCAAAAAATACAGTATGTAGTAAATAAGTTAGCATGTATGTATATATGTATGTGTCATATCTATTTATCTATGTGTGTCTCTATCTCTCTACATCATGGGTCCTCAAACTGCGGCCCTCCAGATGTTGTGAAACTACAAATCCCGCCATGCCTTGCCACAGTTTTAACACTTCCTTATAGCAAAACTGTGGCAAGGCATGCTGGGATTTGTAGTTTCACAACATCTGGAGGGCCGCAGTTTGAGGACCCATGCTCTACATAGATATATATATATATATACACACATGTCACCTAGCATTTGTGCAATTTATGTCGCAGTATGTGAAATGTATGCAAGAATAACATGACTAATTGTTGCCCCTTTGACATGCCCACAGATGACACCACACCGGCTGATGAGGGGGTGCGTGGGGCCCTCCGCCGACTGGAGCACCATCTGCGGCTCGCTCAAGCAGACCTGCAGGACCTGAAAGACCTGCTTATTTAATTTATAATTTTATATTTTTTTATTTATGTTAATTCTGTGGTTCATTAAATTCTTTATGCAAGTTCACAGTTGTTGGTTTTATTTGCACTTTAAATAGTATATGTGTAGATTGTTTATAATCTTTTACACAGGGTGTAATACAAAGCATTGCACTTACATTGCTGTAAGGGTTAATGTGTGCAATGCATGTGTTAGGCATGCTTGTAAGGATATATTGGCATCTAATTGATTCCAATTCCAAATAAGCAGTTTTTTATGAGGATAGGTAATTGAATAAGTGGGTCATGTGATGTATTGCAGAAGATACTTCATAGTGGGTTGTTTGGCGTAAATACTCCGCTTACGTGCGGTAGCACCGCTTGGCTCCCGTTCGGATGCGGTATTCCCGAGCATACCTGTAATACTCTGTAATACCGTGCCGAATCGGAGTGTTTCTCCCGCACATGCATGCTTTGTATGTCGTCCGTAAACACGCCCTGTTCTTAAAGAGTGAGTCCGTCCGAATGCGGAGGACACGTGGGCGTTTCGACGGACGATGGCCGCATGCGGCAAAACGCCGTGGCGTGCGGACCGCTCCGTAAGAATGCGGGAATTTCCGCACAGATCAGAATAAGGGCCTGTATTCTGTCCGCGGAGTACCTGCACTGTGGGGGCATTTATGTACCTGCACTGTGGGGGCATTTATGTACCTGCACTGTGCGGGCATTTATGTACCTGCACTGTGCGGGCATTTATGTACCTGCACTGTGCGGGCATTTATGTACCTGCACTGTGCGGGCATTTATGTACCTGCACTGTGGGGGTATTTATGTACCTGCACTGTGGGGGCATTTATGTACCTACACTGTGGGGGCATTTATGTACCTGCACTGTGGGGGCATTTATGTACCTGCACTGTGGGGGCATTTATGTACCTGCACTGTGGGGGCATTTATGTACCTGCACTGTGGGGGAATTTATGGATGTGGAACTCTGTTGCTGGAATTTGAATATTGGGGACAACTGTGCTCCGTAATATAAATTGGTATTATTTTGTGGCCACACCCCTTCCCCATGAAGCCACTCCTCTATATTTTTGGCTTGAGCACCCACGAGCAAAAACATAAATTGGCACCTATGCATTGTTCCTGTACTGTATTACATTCATTGTATATGCTAAGAACCTAGAGTCCTATTGGAGAAAGAGCGCTATATAAATACAATTATTATTATTACTATTATAAATGTTATTATTACCTCTGAAGGATATATATGTGCCAGGAATATTTTGCCACTGATTTATTTTATTATGGAATCTGCCTTTATTCTCTATCCTGATCCGACAGCAGAACATGGGACCATCTGTCTTCTTCAGGTTCCTGATGCTGATAGTCGCTGTCCTCTGTTCCTTGGGGTCTCCCACCAATTTGATGCGTCCTTTGTAGTCATCATGTGTAAATTCTGTGTGATTGTAAATGAAGCGTGCATTCCCACACGGGCTGGTGGTTCCCTCTCTCCAGTACACGCTGACCTCGGTGGAGCTGTCCCAGTTCTCTGGGTAACTGAAGTTACATTGAATAGTCACAGATCCCCCTTCCTCCACCATTATCACGCCCGGCTGTTCTGTGCAGTATGCATTGTCCGGGTCACAATAGGCTCCTAAGGGGACAAAGATCATTAATTCCTCTGTTGTGTAGTTGGAGAAGTTTTGCATTTCAGACTTACAGTAATAGTAACCACTGATGAATCAGGGGTGACATCGTTACATCAAGGGTTTAGGGCCATTAAACCATGTCTCAGCCCTGTCTGTACCAACCCTTATTGTCTTTTCAACTATGAAGGCAAAATGTGTTATTCTGGCCCATGCATAACGGGCCTGATTCAAACCTGATCACTGTACTGCAAATATGACCGCACATACTCACACACGGTACACTGTGCACATGCCTGAGCCATCAATATGAAGACAGCCAACAAAGGCTACTCTGCCACTGGCTGCTCACTGGGTGATTGACACCCTGCGACTGTACAGGGGGCGGTAACACATTGCTTTCTACGAGTGCCCCAGAAAACACAGGCGTTGGGTGTGCGGGCCGCTGACATCAGCAGGGACCTCCTTCTCCCCGCAGCCTTCACAGCAGCGAGTGAGTCTAGACTTACGCAGTGCTGCAGAGGGGGAAACCATTCAATGGCGAGTGATTCCGAATGGGTTCCAGTCATGTGCGCGGCTGCGGATGCGTTCACAGCCGTGCACAAGGGCGGGATTTTTCTTGTGTGGCTTTTACCTGTGCTCAGAAAACTCACAGCCCAGTGAGCAGGTCTGAATGAGCCCCAAAGTGCCCACTGCAATAATAATAAAAAATACTAATATTATGATAAATGCCCTCACGCAGATTACCCAAGTAAAATTGGATCTAGAAAATATTTTTTTGTTTTTTTTTGTGGCCTGAATCCAAGGTTTAGGACATCATACGTTGCCGCCTGACTGACCATTCAGTAGCAATTTTGCTCTGAGAGGCCTACTCATTTTTGAAGGCCGACCAATTATTAAGTATCAAACTCACCAGGATTGGACAATAAAGGTTTGGAGCAATTTTGTATCACTTACCGCCTGGCTCTGCTGGCCACTAGGGGGGAGCAGAGTGAAGTAAAGAAAAGCGTCTTCTCCTCCACCTCAGGATGCTGGTGGCCATTTAAAATATGGCACCAAATTGTAAGCCAATTGGGGCTTGCAGCCCAGCAGCCAATCAGAGCATCTGGCAATACGCGAGCTCTGATTGGCTCACTCATCAGAAGGTGCCACATTTAAATTGGCCACTAGCGTCTGGAGGTGGGGGAGAAGACTGCGCTCAAGGAGCAGTGGGCTTTAGCGGGGGCAGCTCATCTGAGGCAGTTGGGGGGGTACGGTGGGCAGAATGAATGACCCAGACCCTTCCCTCTCTGTCAGAATGGCCAGGCCTCAGACAGCTGTGCTCACAGCACCCCCCTGATGGTGGCCCTGACAATGTTGGTGCAGAACAGTGTGCCAGGCATAAGTATACATGGAGAATATTTAAAATGAAGGGCATGAATGGAGCCATTTGGGGTGAGATGGAGTCAGGGGGAGGCAGGATGGAGTCAGCGGGAGGCGGGATGGAGTCAGGGGGAGGCAGGATGGAGTCAGCGGGAGGCGGGATGGAGTCAGGGGGAGGCAGGATGGAGTCAGGGGGAGGTGAGATAGAGCCAGGGAGAAGTGGGATGAAGTAAGGGGGAGGCAGACTGAATTCAGGGGGAGGTGGTATGGAGTCAGTGGTAGGCAGGGGGAGGCGGGATGGAGTCAGTAAGAGGCGGGATGGAGTCAGGGAGAGGCAGGATGGAGTCAGGGAGAGGCAGGATGGAGTCAGGGAGAGGCAGACTGAATTCAGGGGGAGGTGGGATGGAGTCAGTAAGAGGCGGGATGGAGTCAGGGAGAGGCAGGATGGAGTCAGGGAGAGGCAGGATGGAGTCATGGAGAGGCAGACTGAATTCAGGGGGAGGTGGGATGGAGTCAGTAAGAGGCGGGATGGAGTCAGGGAGAGGCAGGATGGAGTCAGGGAGAGGCAGGATGGAGTCAGGGAGAGGCAGACTGAATTCAGGGGGAGGTGGGATGGAGTCAGTGGGAGGCAGGGGGAGGCGGGATGGAGTCAGTAAGAGGCGGGATGGAGTCAGGGAGAGGCAGGACGAAGTCAGGGGGAGGCAGACTGAATTCAGGGGGAGGTGGGATGGAGTCAGTGGGAGGCAGGGGGAGGCAGGATAGAGTCAGCGGGAGGCGGGATGGAGTCAGGGGGAGGCGGGATGGAGTCAGTAAGAGGCGGGATGGAGTCAGGGAGAGGCAGGACGAAGTCAGGGGGAGGCAGACTGAATTCAGGGGGAGGTGGGAT
Source organism: Crinia signifera (assembly GCF_055691185.1). Classification (NCBI taxonomy): domain Eukaryota; kingdom Metazoa; phylum Chordata; class Amphibia; order Anura; family Myobatrachidae; genus Crinia; species Crinia signifera. Next base: position 314,821,918 of record NC_139220.1, on the reverse strand, counting down.
GGAGTCAGTGGGAGGCAGGGGGAGGCAGGATAGAGTCAGCGGGAGGCGGGATGGAGTCAGGGGGAGGCAGGATGGAGTCAGGGGGAGGTGAAATAGAGCCAGGGAGAAGTGGGATGAAGTAAGGGGGAGGCAGACTGAATTCAGGGAGAGGTGGGATGGAGTCAGTGGGAGGCAGGGGGAGGCAGGATGGAGGCAGCGGGAGGCGGGATGGAGTCAGGGGGAGGCAGGATGGAGTCAGGGGGAGGTGAAATAGAGCCAGGGAGAAGTGGGATGAAGTAAGGGGGAGGCAGACTGAATTCAGGGGGAGGTGGGATGGAGTCAGTGGGAGGCAGGATGGAGTCAGGGAGAGGCAGACTGAATTCAGGGGGAGGTGGGATAGAGTCAGTGGGAGTCAGGGGGAGGCGGGATGGATTCAGTAAGAGGCGGGATGGAGTCAGGGAGAGGCAAGATGAAGTCAGGGGGAGGCAGACTGAATTCAGGGGGAGGTGGGATGGTGTCAGTGGGAGGCAGGGGGAGGCGGTATGGAGTCAGTAAGAGGCGGGATGGAGTTAGGGAGAGGCAGGATGGAGTCAGGGAGAGGCGGGATGGAGTCAGGGAGAGGCAGACTGAATTCAGGGGGAGGTGGGATAGAGTCAGTGGGAGTCAGGGGGAGGCGGGATGGAGTCAGTAAGAGGCGGGATGGAGTCAGGGAGAGGCAGGATGGAGTCAGGGAGAGGCAGGATGGAGTCAGGGAGAGGCAGACTGAATTCAGGGGGAGGTGGGATGGAGTCAGTAAGAGGCGGGATGGAGTCAGGGAGAGGCAGGATGGAGTCAGGGAGAGGCAGGATGGAGTCAGGGAGAGGCAGACTGAATGCAGGGGGAGGTGGGATAGAGTCAGTGGGAGTCAGGGGGAGGCGGGATGGATTCAGTAAGAGGCGGGATGGAGTCAGGGAGAGGCAAGATGAAGTCAGGGGGAGGCAGACTGAATTCAGGGGGAGGTGGGATGGAGTCAGTGGGAGGCAGGGGGAGGCGGGATGGAGTCAGTAAGAGGCGGGATGGAGTCAGGGAGAGGCAGGATGGAGTCAGGGAGAGGCGGGATGGAGTCAGGGAGAGGCAGACTGAATTCAGGGGGAGGTGGGATAGAGTCAGTGGGAGTCAGGGGGAGGCGGGATGGAGTCAGTAAGAGGCGGGATGGAGTCAGGGAGAGGCAGGATGGAGTCAGGGAGAGGGGGGATGGAGTCAGAGAGAGGCAGACTGAATTCAGGGGGAGGTGGGATGGAGTCAGTGGGAGGCAGGGGGAGGCGGGATGGAGTCAGTAAGAGGCGGGATGGAGTCCGGAAGAGGCAGGATGGAGTCAGGGAGAGGCGGGATGGAGTCAGGGAGAGGCGGGATGGAGTCAGGGAGAGGCGTTATGGAGTTGTTTCTTTTACTTGTAAAATGATCAGGAAAGACAAACAATTCGATGATGAAAACTAGAGGTTACAAACTAGACAGATGCAAGCATAAACATGAAGATAGTGCTCGAGGATAAAGAGTTCAGGGGCAGATGTATGAAGAAGAGATAAGGGAGGAGAAGTGAGCCAGAGGAAAAGTGGCCCATGGCAACCAATCAGCACTGACTTAACATCTTTAATTTGCATAATATTAAAGTACACAGAGCAGTTGATTGGTTGCCATGGGCCACGCTTAAAATAAGGGACAAAATGTCCATTGTGTGTCACTTTTTTTGGTGTGTCATACACACACATTAGTTCTATTTATGGGGTTTATTTAGTTCTCAAAATATATTATTTATCACTTGTTCTGTTATTAATCACTTATTTTGGAGTTCCCTTTTTCTGGAGAAATAGTTTGTTTTTTATGATGAATTATTCTCTGGTTCTGTATTTAGGAGCATCGTACACTGTAATTTGTCAGACAGTGGAGGACACAGCTCCAGATGTAGATACTGCGTATTTCTAGTGTTTCTCTTTACAGGGAGAAGTATCATTTGTTATTTTGTATAATATTTTATTTCTAAAGGGGCATACGCACATAGCGATATACAGGCATTTTTTATTTAACTATTGGTTCTGCTGTGGAACTAAGTGTCTGAGCAGGCCCATTAATGGGCCGCATGCTGGGACTTGTGGTTCTCCAAGTCCCAGTATGCGGACCAGACTTGCTGGAACTCATAGTGCCACAGAAAAACCCAATAGTTTTATTCTAATTTGACACATTTATCAGCCCTGTAGCCACAGCCCAATGCCACCGGGGACAGCCCCAGGCTTCAGTCTGGGCTGGTAAGTTCTGGAGGGGGAAACCCCTTCATTGGGGGATCCCCTCTCCCCCAGAACCACTGCCCCGACTGACCGGTCAGGGGGTAATGCTTTGGCCGGGGGGGACTTGTATAAAAAGTCTCCCCCTGGCATTACCCTTCTGGCTGGTTGGGCCTGGTGCTGGTTCTTGAAATACGGGGGACCCCTACTCATTTTGTCCCCCATATTTTGGGAGCCAGGACCGGTCCTTGGGTCTGGTGCTGGTTTTAAAAAATAAGGTGAACCCTACTCAGTTTGTTCCATGATTTTATAAAACCAGGACCGGCTCTTTGACTCTGGGACTGGTTACGGCCATTCGGGAAGGGGCATGCTGTTTTTATACATTTTTTTTTTTTTGTTTATTTTTTATTTTTTACACTGAAGCCTGCAGGGATTTGACTGATCAGCGCAGGCTAAAGCCAAATACGCCTGGAAAATTAAGTGAATTTTCCAGGTGTATTTGGCCTGCAATTAGCAGCCAAATTTTGATTCCTTTTGAATGGTGATTCCTATTTGTATTCTTTTGATGGTGTATACATTCGTATTTGTAAATACAAATATGAATGTGCCATAAATACGTATAGGAATTTACACATTTTAGAGATAGTAAATCCTGAAAATACACATACGTATACAGTAGGCATATTTTTGGATACAAATACGACTATTTTATACGTATTTGTGTTAGTAAATTTCCCCTTATAAGTCTGTAACAATGTCGTACAGTGTCAGTGTCAGGATTAATACAGGGATAGCATGCCCAGAAGGGTAAGGGTTTATATTCCTAGTGCAAACACAATGCCCAGTGCTATCTTATACATATTTGGCGGTATTCAATCAGCCGGGACCTATTCAAACGGCTGGGACTAAAAATCGAACCTGCATTTTCCAAAACGGCCAATAAATTGTCGAATTAGAGACCGTTTCTTACAAAAAAGACATGATTTGCCAATCCACGTCTTTTTTTAACTTTCAAAATGTTTCCGATAGGCGGAAGATCGGAATGACATTGCATAGGTCAAATGTACTGTATAAAGGAAATCCCAATTTGCATATCTTGCAGTAAGACCTGTTCATTGCAATAATAGGACTTCCGGGTTTAGGTCCTGTCATCCTATCTGCGTATGCTTCATTTGGTGAACACTCCTCAGGAGACACTGGGAGAGATCTGGTTGGATCCCTATGTGTTAGAGGCCCATAGTGTTCTACTGGGTAATGCCATCTAAAGAAGCAATGCAAGCCCAGGAATCTATCACATTCCGGGGATTGGTGCAGTGGCATAACTATAGCACCGCAGCCTCCGCGGTCACGGGGGGGTGCTGTGCATATGGGGGCGCCGGGGGGGGCTGCGGTGCTATAGTAATCCCCCGCCCCCCATCCCCCGCAGGCTTACCTGTCCGCGCGTCCCGGCTCCCCTCCTGGCTTCAATCAATGCTATGGAGACTGACCACAATAAAATGGCCGCCCCATAAAGCAGACTGTTCTCTGAAACTGTCTGCTGTATGGGGGCGGCCATTTTATCGTGGTCCGTCTGCATAGAATTAATTGAAGCCAGGAGGGGAGCCGGGACACACGGACAGGTAAGCATACGGCAATGGGGGGAGGAGGCAAGGGGGGCACGGTCGGGCGGACGGGTGGGGAGAGGGGGGCGCCCCCCATTAACGCCGGGGGGGCGCCCCAAACAAAGCTACGACACTGGATTGGTGCATACGCGTTACGCTGCCAAACCCTTGAAAGTGGTATTTTCTGAGTTATGGATACACTTTTAAGCTTCCTTTAAGGTGCCAATTGCAGATTATACAACCAGCAGTCACCCAGGACACTATATTTATACTGGTAAGGCCAATACCTGGAGGAAATTGTGCTCTAAGGCAGACTTCCTCCATTTCACACTTACTGTATGCTTTCATCCTTCAGTGCTGCCCTTTCCCTAGCTAAACAATCATGCTTCAACAACCTCTTTCCTCCCAGTCTAAAAAACCACCGCACCTCTTTGCTGCTGTCACCACCCTCCTCTGCCCACCACCTCCTTCCATTCTCACACTCTGCTCTTGAATTGACGCCATACATCAGGACATCACATCGAGGGTTGCCACCTCATCCCTTTAAAACTGGAGACATATTAATTACACAGGTTCTGTGGCTGTTTAAAAAAAACAGTTGAAATTGAGTTTTGAAGTGAGCCAGCCACAGAACCTGTGTAATTAATATGTCTCCAGTTTTAAAGGGATAAGGTGGCAACCCTAATCACATCCCACCAGACCACCTGCAACCAACCACTTCCTCTCCCTCACAATCCCTCCTCCTCCCCCTTCCCAACTCTGACATCCTTCTCCCATGTCTCTGGTGAGGAAGTCATTGCTCTCATCCATTCCTCCCCCCTCACCACCTTACCATCTGGCCATATCCCCTCCCACCTCCTCCCTTTCCTCTCTCCCTCTGCCTGTTCTCATCTTGCCCACCTCTTCAATCTATTCCGCTCATCATGTACTGTCCCCTCTGCCTTCAAGCATGCTCTTGTCTCTCCTATCCTTAAAAAACCTAATCTTGATCCCAATTCTGTCTAATTACAGACCTACAGTAGTTCTCTCCTCCATTTTGCCTCCAAACTCCTTGAGCGTATTGTCTACAACTGCCTTACTGGATTTCTTTCCTCCCACTCCCTGTTGATCTATTCCAGTCTGGCTTCCGTCCACTCTACTCCACTGAAACTGCTCTAACAAAAGTCTTCAATGATCTTCATGCTACCAAATCTAAAGGACACTACTTTCTGCTTATTCTTCTTGACCTTTCTGCTGCTTTTGACACTGTGGATCACCCACTCCCTCTCCAAATCCTTCACACCCTTAGACTGCATGATACTGCTCACTCCTGGCTATATTCCCACTTTCTATTGATGTAACAATGATCTCCTCTAGCCACCAAGTTCACTGCCTTAGCTTTACTCTTGATTCCTCTCTCTCCTTTACACCACACATTCAGCATCTCTCACAGTCCTGTCATTTCCACCTCAAAAATATATCCATGATCAGACCCAGGATGCTACAAAGGCCCTCATCCACTCACTAGATTGGACTACTGTACTCCAGATTGGACTACTGTCTGGCCCCCCTTTAAAACACATCTTTCCACTCCAATCTATCCTCAATGTTGCTTCCTGGCTCATTTTCCTCTCCAAACATACTATGTCCACATCCCCTCTCTTACAAGCCCTGCACTGGCTACCCTTTCCCTTCATAGTACATTTCAAGCTCCTTACACTTACTTACAAAGCCGGTGAGTCAGGGGAAAGCCAGGGGAAAGCAGAGAGGAGCCAGGGGGAGGTGAAATGGAACAAGGGGGAAGCAGGGTGAAAGGAAGGGGGGATTGAGCATGGGGAAAGTGGAATGGAGAATGGTGAAATCAGGGTTGAGCCAGGGGGAGGTGGGATGGAACCAGGGGAAAGTGCCAGGGAAAAGTGGAGTGGAGCCAGAGGGAGGTGAAATGGAACCAGGGTGTTGCACGCAGGATGTGTGCTCCGGTGCTGCAGGGCCTCCGGGTCGCTCGTTCCCCGTTGCCGGCGGCTCCTGGTCTGGTTGCTCAGCAACCAGGGACGCCGAGCGATGATGTGGTTGGGTGCAGCCACTGGTGGAAGCTGCTGGGGTTGCCTGGCATAGAAGGGTGCCAGCAGGGGGTAGCAGCAGAAGTTCTCATCCACGCTCTGGCATTGCTGGGCAGTGTGCAGGACACCATCCAGTGCGCGCACCCCCAGCTGCTGGTTAGGGATTGGCCACACTTCCCTTGATAAGGAGGCTAGCCAAGCTAAGCCCCGCTAGTGATAGCTGTTCAGAGCTACTTTACCTGCTATCTCCCAGCTTGTTAGCTTCACCTGTCCGTTCCCTCCGGTCATCGCTCGTTCCCCCAGGTTCCGTAACTTTCCCCTCGGGGACCTGGTTATTCTTCTATTAATCCCTCCTGGGTGCTTTGCTTTGTTGGTGTTTCTCATTGTAGCAGGCTTGGGTTGCCGCTGTTTGTGCAATATCTTCTCCTCAGGAATCAGCCATCTCACTTTGAGGGTCAACAGAGTCAGCGTAGGTTTTCTAAACAGCTGTCCTGGCGGTGGGTTCAAACCCAAAATCCGTAACATTATCACTGGCCCATATAAAAAAATCTGACAGGACTTTAGGAAAGGGTGACTATTTCTTCCTTGGTAACTGTTGTGAGTGTCCAGTCTGCTGGATTTTGAGTGTACCTCTGTTGTGGCATAATGAATCCTGCCACTACCACTCTGGCTCAGGCATTTGCCAACCAGCTTTAGAATCTTACCCAAATGGTTCAGGAGTTATCTCTGCGGGTTAAGTCACAGGAAGACTCATCCCGGGGATCTTCTGTTATAGTTCCGGAACCCAAGATGAATCTTCCTGACCGGTTTACCAGTAAGCGCAAAGATTTCTTTAATTTCAGGGAGAGCTGCAAGTTATATTTTCGTTTAAGGCCTAGATCATCTGGGTCGGAGACCCAACAAGTGGGTTTGATAATCTCTTTGCTGCAGGGGGATCCCCAAACATGGGCTTTCGGTTTGAAGCCAGATGATCCTGCGCTCCGTACTGTTGATTCCTTTTTTAAGTCGCTTGGGTATTTATATGATGATTCCGACAGAGAAGCATCTGCGGAGAGTCATTTGCGTGCTTTAAAACAGGGAAGAGATCCTGTGGAGGTATACTGTACGGAGTTCCGCCGATGGTCCAACGAATGTGGGTGGAACGATCAAGCCTTACGTAGTCAATTTCAACTTGGATTGTCTGAGGCCATTAAGGATAGCCTAATTCAATACCCTGTGCCTGAGACCCTCGATAAATTAATGGAGTTGGCCATTAAAATTGATCACTGTCTCCAGGAACGGAGGTCAGAGAGAGGTTCCCCCTTTAAACCAACCTCTTGTGTCTACACCCCTCTGAGGAGGGTGATGAACCCATGCAAGTGGGAATATTCTGGATCTCCTCTGAGGAGAGAGCACGCAGGATTAGTGGGGGGCCTTGGCCTCTACTGCAGTTGCAAGGGCCATGTGTGGCGCAACTGTCCTAACAAGTCGGGAAATGCTCGGACCAAGTGAATATTGGGGAGGCTCACTTTGGTCTGCAGATGTTCTCCTCTTGTAATGCTTTGCTGGTCCCGGCTGGGATTCATAATAATGGAACGTAGATTTCTATTTCAGCTTTTATTGACAGTGGGGCCGCGGGGAATTTCTTGGACACTTCCTTCGCTAAAAGTTCACAAAATTCCTCTTTACAAGGTTATAGCATTGCGAGATCTGGATGGCAGTCCTCTTTCAAGTGGCTTGATTACCCATCAGACCCCACCATTACAGTTGTAGATAGATATTTGTAATTCTGAGGAGGTTACCTTTTTTCTTACTTGCTGTCCAGCCATTCCATTAGTGTTGGGTCACCCTTGGTTACATAACCATAATCCATCCATTGACTGGCGGTCTGGTGAGATAACTCGCTGGGGTGCTCAGGGTTCTGCATCATAAACCCTGTAGTGTTAGCAACCGCTGCTGTGGAGGGTATCACGCTCAGATATTCAGATTATGCTGATGTGTTTTCTAAGGGCAAGGCCAAGGTTTTACCACCCCATCATCCTTACGACTGCGCCATTGAGTTGGTTCGAGGGGCACAGCTCCCTAAGGCTAGACTTTACTCACTCTCCGGTCCCGAGACCAAAGCCATGAATGAGTATGTGCAAGAAAGTCTGGCAAAGGAGTTTATTAGACCATCTAAGTCCCCTCTTAGTGCTGGCTTCTTCTTTGTTTCAAAAAAAGATGGGTCACTTAGACCTTGCATTGATTACGAGCCCTTAACAAAATGACTATAAAAAATACCTATCTGTTACTGCTGATTTCGGTACTGTTTGATCAGCTCCGTTCTGCCAAGTTTTTCTCTAAAATCGATCTCTGAGGCACCTTATAAGATCTGGGGATGAGTGGAAGATGACCTTTAGTACTCAAACAGGGCATTATGAATACCTGGTGATGCCATTTGGTCTGTCCAATGCTCCTGCGGTTTTTTAGGACTTTATAAACAATGTCCTTAGAGATTTCCTTGGTAGATTTGCTGTTGTCTATTTAGATTACATTTTGACTTTTTTTGAAAACCTGGAAGATCATCGCATTCAGGTTCGTCAGATTCTTCAGAAACTTTGCGAAAATCATCTTTTTGCAATACCTGAGAAATGCGAATTCGAAGTTTCTAAAGTATCTTTTTTAGGAAACATAATCTCGTCAGATGGATTTTATATGGAACCTAAAAAACTCCAGGCAGTCCTGGATTGGGTGCGGCCCATGAATCTGAAAGCCATTCTGAGATTTTTAGGTTTTTCCAATTGCTATAGATGCTTTATTCATTCCTTCTCTGACCTGGTGGCGCCCATAGTGTCTCTTACTAAAAAGGGGGCTGACCCTTCCAATTGGTCACCTCAGGCAAAACAAGCACTTAAACAGGCCTTTGTTTCTGCACTCATCTTGAGATATCCTGATCCTGAACTGCCCTTTGTAGTTGAGGTAGACGCCTCAGAAGTAGGTTTTTAGGTAAAAACCTCTTGGCACTAGTATGATTGAGGTTCGCTTATCTAGAGTAGAAGGATAACTCCCCTTGAGCCCTAATAGAAGACATAATTACACAAAAAGATACTCTAAATTCTGGCGCTCCTCTCACGGACATTTTTATCAAAACAATATTAAGTGGGTGTATAAAGAATTCTTTCAGTAATCGGTTATACTCCTCGGAAGTAGGGGCAGGGGATGTGTTGTTTCAGAAGGATTCTGTTTCTGTTTCCATGTATTTATTCCCCTGTGCTTACATGTCCAGGAATTTTTCGTTAGTGGAGGCTAATGATGGCATTGGCAACCGAGAGTTGCTTGCTATCAAATGGGATTTCGAGGAATGGAGGCATTGGCTGGAGGGGGCCAGACACCAGGTTTTGGTGGTGACTGACCATAAGAATCTACAATACATTGAGTCAGCAAAATGCCCGAATGCTCGACAGGCCCGCTGAGCCCTATTCTTTACCCGTTTCAATTTCCTTATTTCTTTCAGACCTGGATCAAAGAACATCAGGGTGGATGCCCTTTCTCAAAGCTTTCTTCCTAAGCAGGAGGTGAAGTTACCATCAGTACCCATTCTCCCTGCTTCAGTTATCCATTCCGGTCTTACTCAGACCCTGGAGGAGCTTCTTCACCAAGTTTAGAATCAGGCTCCCAGTCAAATCCCTCCTGGTCGTCTCTTTGTTCTGCAGTCCTTAAGAGGAAAGATGTCTGCAGAGTTTCATGATAGCAGTAGGGTAGGGCATCCGGGAGTTGAGAAAACGTTAGAACTCCTCTCTCATAGTGTGTGGTGGCCCGACATCACTAAGGACACTAGAGAGTTTGTTCTCTCATGCCCAGACTGTGATAGGCACAAAATTCCACATTCTTTGCCTACCGGTCAACTTATGCCATTAGCCATTCCTTCCAGGCCATGGTCCCACATCGCCATGGACTTTGTTTTTTGACCTGCATGTGTCCTCTGGCTTCCAGGTAATTTCGGTTGTTATTGACTGCTTCAGTAAGATGGCTCATTTTGTTCCTTTGCCACGGCTGCCATCGGCTAAAGAGTTGGCCAAATTTTTTCTTCGTCATATCTTTAGACTCCATGGGTTGGCCTAAGATATCATATCTGACCAAGGCCCTCAGTTCATGGTACGGTTTTGGAGGTTCTTTTGTACTGCTTTGAAAATTAAGCTTAGTTTGACCTCTACTTACATCCTAAGTCAAATTGTCAAATAGAACGGCTTAACCAGTCGCTGAAGCAGTACTTGTGCTTCTATGTTTCTAAGGCACAGAATGATTGGTAGGATTTCTTGCCCATTGCCGAATTCGCCTATAATAATGCATACCATTCCTCCAATAAGGTGTCGCCATTCTTAGCCGTCTACGGATTTCATCCTAAAGCCAGTGCACTCGGTCCAGAGGGGCCAGCGTCTGCATCTTCGACAACTTACCATCTGAGAGTCATCTGGAGGGAGGTGCATTTAGCCCTCAAAAAGGCTGCTCTTCGTGAAAAGGTCTTTGTATGTATATTTCCTTATTGTTGCCTTCTGGGTAGTTACCTGGTTCCGGCTTATTCTGTGTTTATTGTGGTTTGTTCTGTCTGTGGTGTGCTATTAGTGTGGTGTATTTTGCTTGTGTATGCGACTCGGTTGCTTTTGGTTCGGTGACTAGGTCGCTGGCGCGCTTAGCAGCGTTAGCTATTTCGGCAAGTTGCTGATTACTTATTTTCCCCAGTTAGGCTCTTTTAGTTCGATCTCCTTTTGGTTGTACCCTTAGGGGATCGCTGATTCTTTGTCACCCTATAACACCTGGTTGCACCGGAGCTGGGGCGGTCTTAACTCCCCCCTTCAAATGTGGCGACTAAAGGCGAAGCCTAGCATTTGCAGGAATCAGCCAGCTCACTTTGGGGTTCATCAGAGTCAGCGTAGGTTTTGCCGTGGCCGTTCTAAACAGCGATCCCGGTGGTGGGTTCACACCCGAAATCCGTAACATATGGGAAGCAGGATGAAAGGGAGGCAGGTTAAAATCTGAGGAAAGTGGAATGGAGAATGGGGAAATAGGGGTGGAGCCAGGAGGAGGTGGGATGGAACCAGGGGAAAGTGGGATGAAGCCAGGGGGAGGTGAAATGGAACCAATGGGAAGTAGGATGAAAAGGAGGCAGGATGGAGCCTGGGGAAAGTGGAATGGAGAATGGGAAAATCAGGGTGGAGCTAGGGGGAGGTGGTATGGAACCAGATGGATGTGGGATGGAACCAGGGAGAAGTGGGTATATGGAGCTAGGGGAAAGTGGGATGGAACAAGGGGAAAGCAGGGTGGATCCAGGGGAGTTGGGCTAGAGGCAGAGAAAAGCAGGATGGACAAAAGTGGAGGTGAGATGGAGACAGGGGGAGGTGGGTTGGAACCAGGGGGAGGTGGGATGGAGACAGTGGAAGGTAAGATGAAGCCAGGGGGTGGAGGGAAGAAGACAGAGGGAGGTAGGATGGAGCCTTGGGGAGTTGGATTGGAGCCAGGGAAAAGCGGGATTGAGATAAGTGGAGGTGGGATGGAAACAGGGGGAGGTGGGATGGAGCCAGTCTAAGGTAAGATGGAGCCAGGGGGAGGTGAGATGGAGCCAGGGGGTGCAGGGAAGGAGACATAGGGAGGTGGGATTGTGCAGAAAAGTGGATGAACAAAGCCTGGGAGGCAGGACATAGCGAAGATGAGGTGGTATGGAGCAGAGGGGAAGGATGGGACTCAGCTGAGGAAGTTGGAGGCCAGTGAATTCCAGACATCACCCATCTGGAATGACTAGCCCTCCAACTCTGGACAGATGTCCTTATTTCTGCCTGTCAGGGATGACAAAACCTCCATCATTTGTCCTGATATTCAGACTGATAAAAGCCCCCAACATTTATCAAACAAAGTGTCAGCATGACTGTACTGGTTATTCCTGTCACCAAAACTCTCACATTGCAGAAATGACTTCTGCTCTGGGTGATATAAATAGGGATTTCATAATACTTGGAAGGGGAACTAATCTCATATACACTATGTACACTAAGGGGCTGATTCAGTCCCGTTCGTTTGGGGCCGAATTCGGTCCATTCCTCAATGATCGGGCTTTGCGCATGCATATGGCTTCTCTCTGGGAAGGGAGGGCCTGGGCGGCAGCAAGGGAATGTGCAGCATTTTATGGACAACCCCATGAAAACTCTGCGCGTTCCCCTGAGTATGCAAGCCTTTGCATCTATAACTCTACTTTATTATTATTATTATTATTATTATTACTATTATTATTATTATTATTATTATTATTATTAATAGTAATAATAATAATAATATCAGGGCTAATTACTAATTACTTGGGCCTGGGCTTGCTGCAGGGGCCCCGCGGGGGCCCTGGTTCACCACCTTCCCAATCTGTCCCTCCTGGGCAGCAGCAGCAGCACACACCTCTACAGCATGTGGTGTGCTGACAGCAGATTCAGCATGAATGTCTCACTGACAGCGTGAGAGCTCACTGTCAGCACAGAACATAGAAGCAATAAAAAAATTCCAGAGACGGAGCAGCTGGGCTGGGAAACCTCTCCCTGCAATTGTCGGATACCTGTAGGTGAGCATATTCAATACATCTCACCACTGTATAATGCATTACTAAGTGACAGACTGTCCATTATATAAGCACACACCTGCTGACACGGGAACGGGAGAGTACACATTTATAAACCATTTCTATCTTTTTTAAATAATTTCCTATTGTTTGCTTTTTCTTTTATTCCTTTTCACTAGAGCACTAGGTAAAATAGCCCCTTGGATTTGGCACTGTCACAGTGATATTTGCCATTTATACTGTATTTAAGGGTAATTTATTTATAGTAAAATTAGGCACATGTTGCTTAATTTAGTATAACAGAAGCACACAACATTTCCTATTTTATATGCAAATTGTCACCATTCGAGTGGCAGCCACTTCCCACGCTGCAGCCGCTATAAATAGGCTTATCAAATTATAACTTTAATCCAGTAAATTAATGAATTGCACAGGTTCTGGGGCTGGCAGAACCGGTGTAATAGATTAGCTTCCTGATTTAAAGGTACAGGATGAGATGTAATAAGGTTAAAAATTTGACAAACAAATTCACACAGGGGTAAATTTACTAAGACAGGTTTATTACTTGTATAAAATGTTCCGCATGCTGGGACTTGTGGTTCATCAAGTCCCAGCATGCGGTTGTCCAGTTATAAGAAGGTACAATTGAGATTACCAATGTGTGGCATAATGTGTAATGAGCATTATGGTGTGTGGTATAATGTTTAAGGGGCATTACGGTGTGGCATAATGTGCAAAGGTCATTGTGGCATGTGGTATAATGTGTAATGGGGGATATGGTCTGTGGCATAATGTGTAATGGGCATTATAGTGTGTAAGGGGCATTGCGGTTTGTGGCATAATGTGTAAGGGGCATTATGATGTTTTGGCATTATGTGTAAGTGGCATTATGATGTGTGGCATATGTGTAAGGGGCATTATGATGTGTGGCATAATGTGTAATGGTTATTATGGTGTGTGGCCTAATGTGTAAGGGCATTATGATGTGTGGCATAATGTGTGAGGGGCATTATGGTGTGTGTGGCATAATATTTAAGGTGCATTACTATTAGAAGGACAAATTACAATTAATGGATTTTTTTTTCACTGTGGTGACCAATCATGTCTAGAGGGTTCAGGGTCAGAAGCTGGTGGTTAGGTAGTTTATCATGGAAATGCCCTGCCCATTGCAGCAAGGACACCCCACATTTTTACTGTTCACACTGGGGGCCAAATTGTTTAGAAAAAGCCCTGAAAAATTATATACAGTATATACATAATTGATATAAAAAATCAAAGCCATGCACTCTCACCCTTAATCCAGGCATCCGCTGGGGAGCCATTTACAGAGTACTGCAATGGAGCAGAACTCCCAATTACATACCCAGTTCCCCCTCCTTTATTTGGATTGCTGTATCTACTGGATTGTTGCTACTGCCTTGATAAAGGTCCATGCTAGGACCGAAATGTCGGCAGGCTGCTACTATTGGGATGAAAACTCCGGACTTTCACTTTGGACACTATCTATTAAAGACTGGTGAGTGCAAGAATTTATTCCCCTTAATTGGTGGGATCATTGGGTATATACTGTAGATAGAGAGATAGATAGATAGATAGATAGATAGATAGATAGATAGATAGATAGATTCAGTAATTTATCAGATGGAAGCCAAGTTAAGATACATTAAAATCTTTTTGTTGCTGAAATTTAAGTGTACAAATAAAATGGTAAAGATTCGAAGAAGCCGTGTAATAGACAAGATTTCTATGTATGCAGTAAGCGAAAATAAGCATTATTAACCGCACATTATTTATCATATATAAAAAAAACAGTTTATTTTCAAATGGTTTTGAATGTGATATTGCCCAGATGGCGGGAAACATTCATGATATACATTTGTAGTGTACAGATGGAGCCCCTCTCTTCTTTGCTCAGCTCTCGCCAGACCGTTCCCGCTTGAGAGACCCGGCGGAGAGGGACTCCATCAAATTGGGTCACGCGTGCGTCTCAAGTGCACGCGCGTCCCACTCTCCGCGACTGGGCAGCGGGACACTGCCCATCTCCACTTCAGGGAGATGAACAGGGGGGTCAGTCGGTGATGGGGACCGTCGATGGCGGTGAGGAGCTTCGTTGCCATGGGGTGCACTAGCGTCTCTTGTGCGCGGGCTCCCCCTGGCAGCGGCTGGCGGGGGATGCCGATAGAATCGCCAGCCCCTTCAAAGATGGAGCTCGCTCCATCCGTATGTCTGAGGATTTGCATCACTGAGCGCGGAATTTATGGGTGGGGAGACTAGGTGCAAAAATATAATTTGGGCCCCTCCTCCGCTATAACCCAATATGCAATATGTAACATGGCAGTGGGTGACAGAGAGAGGCAGAGGGGAGGCACAGTATGACAGGGAAAATAGTAGGTGACAGGAAAGGGGGTCACAGGGGCGACAGTGGGCCAATTAGTCCTCAGGGATCCTGGTGCACTGCACCTGCTGCACAAATAGTAGTTCCACCTCTGAGTCAGTGTCATGTCCGATGTTATTGCTGCAATTTCCTGACAAAGTTCACTTTCGTTGTCTGGCTACCATAAACAAACATGAGAGGCCGCTACACAGGAAATGGGGCCACTTGGCAGCGGAAGTCTACAGCATACTTACCTACTCTCCTGAAGGCGACTTACAATTTTTGGGGGATTTCACCGCACCCCCAGAAGAGTAGACAACCCTCCCACATTCCTAGAGAAGTGGGCAGAATGGGGAGCCTACAAGCAGTCCAGCAGAGAGGCGGGCCCTAATGATGGGATTACATGCCAATCGTGTCATTTTAGCACAGCCTTTATGCAACTTTGGCCCAATTGCTGCATTTCCCTGTATAGGGGCAGGGCTTAATGCAGTGATTAGCCCAACTCTGTCCCCATTGCCACCTCCCAGAGAGGAAAACATCAACGTAGTCCACTACGGTATATATCCACCAAGAACCATTAATGAACTGAAGCCTGCTAGATGCCAGGAAATGACAATATAATCTTCAAAACCAATAAAAAATAAAATATATTTCATTCATTTTTAGATTATGTATTAGCATTATGAATAGCCGTTACCTTGCCTTTATGTTAACCTTTAAATTCTGGGATGATTTTTTTTGCCTTGCTCTGTATATAAAACATCTCCATCCGATTGGCTATCTATGTGTTATCTACCATGGTCACCATCTATGGAACCATTGATGAATAACGGGACTATGTAAAAACCGGACCAGACTCTGGACCACCGGACAGGACATCAAAATCTGCAGTTCGGAGCTTGTAGTGTCCGGTCCGGGGGGTCCCTGTGATAGCCAGACCTTCCGTTTTTTGCTACATGCCCGGACCATACAGGGAGACTATATTCTACCCCTCCTCTACCTGGTTACAGGTGCCACAGACAGCCACCCCCCCCCCCCCCCACACACACACACACACACCGGATGCTACAAGCTCCAAAAAGCAGAGTTTGATGTCCGGTCCGGTGGTCTGGGGGTTTTGTCCTGGTCCGGTTTTTACCCATACCCATGAATAACCTCTGTGGTGTAAAAGCATCTGTAAGGGAACCCACCGATGGCCACCACACCATTAGTGGTCAAAGAGCTGCAGGCCAATCAGAGCCTGAGAGCAGGACATCACAGGTGTCGGGGGAGGAGCTAGGCTCCGTGCCCCAACACTTGGAGACAAAAAACAAATTTGGTAGAAAAGCATTGGTCTTACTAGTATTGCTACAAAGCTTGGTAACACTTCTTAATGCAGAGTGGGGTTGCCACGGGTGATAGCCACGTTATACCATATGAAATGCTGGACAAAATGTAAAAAAATAAAAAATAATTAAAGCTTTTAACCCTTTGATAAATCTGCCTTTAAATAGTACTGCAAGGTATCAGAATAAAGAGAAATGACTTGATACATTTTAGGATACAATAATAAATATAGCAGTGGCCTCTCTCACCATTCGACCATTGATCCTTAGGCTCAGCTGATAACAGAAGAATAAGGACACACTACATTGTCCTCTCACCCCTCAGACGATGGAGGACGTTCCATATACAACAGCCATAGACTAATACAAAATGATTCCTCACCTTGGATGGAGAATAAAAGCAGAAGGAGCGTCGCAGCCGCCATGTTTGGGTAAATGAAGTGACTGACAGCTTTACCCAGTGGTTAGAATGAAATGAGAGAGAGAAATCATTTCCTGCACATCATGGGTTGTGGTCAGAAGTTCTCCCAGTCAGTTCTTCTTTTCTACGTTGCACATGTACCAACACTGCGTAAGGAATCCGGAGTGAGTAATGTGACAGGGGGCCAGATTCTCTAAGCTTCAAAAGTGATAAAATGGAGAGTGATAAAAAGCCAGCCAATCAGCTCCTGTCTGACATTTTTCAAACACAGCCTGTGACATGGCAGGTAGGAGCTGATTGGCTGGCTGTTTATCACTCTCCATGTTATCACTTTGTGAAGTTTAGAGCATCTGGCCCTTAGAGTTTCTCATATATATGCTTGCTCGGTGTATCTCCAACTGAGCTGCACTCATATACAAGACTATGAAGCTGGGGAGTGCTATTAGCACCAAGGGTGTAAATCAGAGGTGGCCAAACCGGTCCTCGGGATCTACCAACGGTCCACGTTTTCCAAATCATAGAGCTGTAGTCATTACTGACTGTCAGATTGTCACACATGCTGCATTCATTCCTACTATAGATCCACAGGTTGACTAAGAAGACTGACGAATACAGTCAAAATGAGGTCTCTTTAAACTAACATGATGACAGAACGTAAGTCATCTTGGATGTCTTCTCGCTATCTCAAACTTAACATTTCCA
This sequence comes from Crinia signifera, assembly GCF_055691185.1. Taxonomy (NCBI): domain Eukaryota; kingdom Metazoa; phylum Chordata; class Amphibia; order Anura; family Myobatrachidae; genus Crinia; species Crinia signifera. The sequence continues at coordinate 314,804,666 of NC_139220.1, read as the reverse complement.
AGACCAAATTAATTCTATTTCCACCAGCCAGGAGCAGTTACCATCCTCATTTCTCCATAATTATCGACAACGTGACAATCTACTCTACCCCACAAGCTCGCTGCCTAGGGGTCACCCTTGACTCTGAACTGTCCTTTGTTTCCCACATTCAGTCTGTCTCCAAATCATGTTACATGCATCTAAAAAACATATCCAAATATGACCCTATCTTACACGCCACACTGCTAAAACACTGATCCGTGCACTCATTATATCCCGCATTGATTATTGCAATAATCTCCTCATTGGTCTTCCAAAGAACAGACTCTCACCACTACAATCCATTCTAAATGCTGCTGCTAGGCTGATCTTCCTAGCAAGATGCTTATCGTCTGCTGATCCGCTCTGCCAGTCCCTCCATTGGTTGCCCATATTCTACCGTATTCAATACAAAATACTTCTACTGACATATAAAAGCTATTAACCAAACCACACCAACCTATATCTCTTCACTTATCACAAAATATATCCCATCACGACCACTCCGCTCTACACAAGATCTGCGTCTCTCTTCTGCACGGATCACTAGCTCCCATTCAATATTACAGGACTTTCATCGTGCTGCTCCCACCCTATGGAATACCCTTCCACGCACAATAAGACTCTCCACTAGCCTCCAAACTTTCAAGCGTTCCCTGAAAACCCACCTCTTCAGGCAAGCCTATCATATTTAAGTTCCATATGCATAACCCTCTGAGGCACTTATGTATTATATAGCTTCCCTTCTGGACTTGTAACTTGGTGGGACTGCTATGCTGTTACTGGTGCCTGTCCTTGTGTTTCCCTCCTATATCCCTATGCAGCAGGTCCCTCCTACCTCCAAGTCTGTCTGTTGTTACCCAGTTTGTTTTATCACTGTCTACAATTGTAAAGCGCAACAGAATCTGCTGCGCTATATAAGACACTGTAAATAAATAAATAAGTTACAAGGTGCGTTACATGGCATATGGACGCTAGATGTAAGAGGACACATACAGGTATCTAAGTCTAATTTAAGAAGAAAAAAAGGAAAAAGGTGTGTCTCGGTGTGGTGCACCTTTGATGACTCTTACACATAAAAATTAACTTTTATTATTGTAGTAAAAACTAGCGAAATATAAAAACACACAAGACAAAAACAACATAAATGTGGTGTGTTTAAAAAAAGGCGGCTCACTCCCTCAGCTCAATGAGAAAAATTGTAATGCACTGTTGACAGGTGATTCCCGTCGACACATGTTTATATTACATCAAATGGATTAATATCTTATATATTGGTGTCCGCCCAGGACGGGGAGGTACTTAAGCAGCCTAGATGCGGCCAGTCAGGTTGGCCTTGAAAAAGCTAATAGCGAAGCGTACGCCGGCTAGCGGTGACGCTCACTCTTTCTCAGCTTAGAAATGTATTTTGATCTGTATCTTTTCCAACAGGTATCATAACCAGGGGGGTGCGCTATTATACTGTGAGACTACCCATCACTATTGGTCCTACATAGCCTGGGCATACCACGTTTGAATGTTTCACGCTGGACCATGTATAGACAGAGTACATACTCAATGACTCTGTCTGCTGTTACAGGTCTATAATAACCTGTGCACACTAGGGAGTGGCCATTATATGATAGGACTGCTTGGCTTCTGCCTATATAGTAACATATAGCAATTCTAGCTATTCTATACAGCCGATACAGCCCTATTAATAGAAACTGTTACTGTTTACAAGTTCTGAGATAGAAACATACTAACCAGCGCTGATCTACGCGGATAGTGTTGGTCATATGCCCTGTACTGTATCTGCAGAAACTGGTTAAGCGAAAACCCAGCACACATGTGTTGACATTATGGTCGACACACAGGCTGTTACTTTAAACTAATACTTAGTATATGGCTTCCCAGACTTACTATTAAAGTATAACATAGACTTATTTGTGTAACCAATTAGTGTACTATATGACACTGTTATCAAATATAACCTATTATTAACAGGGTCTACTCACCCTAAAGATAATTTATGGTAAAACAAAACACTGCTACATAGGATATTGCTACATAGCATAACCCATTTAAAAGCACTGTGTGTGTTCTAAGCGCATTCCCACCCCCAATCGAGTGTGGCCGCACTTAGGCAACATCATACTACTACACCTAGAATTTGTAGTGAAAACACACTGCTGTAGCATAACTCAGTGTGACGACCTGTGACAGGTGATAAGATAATTGGAGAGAAACAGGAGGTTTTGGTCAGTCGCACAAGACTAAATATGTTAGGACCCCTGAAATAATGTATGTAAGGTTGAACATATATAGGCAGGGGTGTGCTACCTCTGGACACTATGTTTGAGAGCATAGAAAAAGAAGAAAGAAGAGTGTCCTTGTGTGGGTGCACCACAGAGTAAATCATACAATAAAAATTAACTTTTATTATTATACCTTTAAAAGGCTGCGAAAATTAGTTAAAAGACATATATAACGTACAGGGGTGGGATAACACACTTTTATTAAAACAAAGGTGACAGGCAGGTGTGGCTGTACACTTGTAATGAGTAACGTGTAGTGATTCACGGTGTGTAGATGCCTCAGTTCGAGCCGTGGGTCTACGATGTCCACAGCGAACAGTAGTATTGGGCTGCCAGGGGAGCTGGGTCACCTGACCTCTAATGACTCCACTCTTATGGCATAAATTAATGTACACACATGTGTACCGTCTCTGACAGTAAATTGACTGGTGCTATCTGTATCTTATAGCACAAAGGCCACAAAGCTGTATGTGGCAAAGATCAGCTACTGGGGTGTCCTGTCTGTCATAAATAGCAGAGAGAACTCTTCCCCAGGGTGCCTGATAGTGTCGCCTGTGGCAGACGCGAGTGAGGGTTCTGAGGCGGAATGTGCCCCTATAAACAGGGGGAAACAACCTCACCACTAATAACTCACTCTCGTGCCTCATAGGACCCAAATGCTGTATAGGTCACCTGGCACAGGTACCAAACATCTCTTACCCTGGAGTCTCAAATGGGGTGTCACATCTGTAACAATGACAGAGAGACCTCAACCCCAGAGAACCCCTAGATGTAAGGGGAGGGTAAGTTAGCTATGGGTAAAGCTTGAGAGGTGAACTGTGTCCCTGTCCATAGACCAGGGGAAACACAGTCACCACTAGTGGCTCTCAAATGGAGAGGGGTCAGAGAGAGTTAGAACTCCCAAGGTGGGGTGTATCTCACTGCAGCACAGGTGTGAGTTGTAGCCCTCACAAGGGCTTACAAGGCAACACACTGTAATACACAAATCAAAATGCAATTTACAAAGAAAATAACAAAAACAGCACACAACTGCCTGAGCACCGCTAGCCGGCACGCGCTTCGCAGTGTAGCTTCTTCAGATAATTGAGCTGACCTGTGAAATATCGCCTATTCAAATTGGCCTTGGTCTATAAGAATGTATATGTGCTAAAAGAACTCTTACACGGAACCATCTACACAGGTCGACATGACATATCTACCATAAATATAAGATATAGAGAACGATACTATGGTTATAACTCATTTGAGCTAATAATAGGTCATATTAAGCCTACCACACGTGAGGGTTTCTCACGCAGTCGATTCGCACCCCTAGACTGGAACCCGAATCGGACACCAATATATAAGATATTAATCCATTTGATGTAATATAAACAGGTGTCGACGGGAATCACCTGTCAACAGTGCATTACAATTTTTCTCATTGAGCTGAGGGAGTGAGCCGCCGTTTTTTAAACACACCACATTTATGTTGTTTTTGTCTTGTGTGTTTTTATATTTCGCTAGTTTTATACTACAATAATAAAAGATAATTTTTATGTGTAAGAGTCATTAAAGGTGCACCACACCGAGACACACCTTTTTCCTTTTTTTCTTCCTATATCCCATACTGTGTCCAGTGGTAGCACACCTCCCACAGAATTTATCTCTAGGAAATTACCTAGTATACAGACATTCTGGGGGGCCCACTACATTTTCCTCAAGCATTAATGAGGGTCCTGTGCGACTGACCAACCTTCTCTGTGTCAACATAAGTCTGATGTAAGTATTTCACTGTGGGCGGGATGTAATAAAATACATTGCCGCCCTTCGCCGGCTGTCCGCCGCGATGCCAGCGCATATGTATTATCATATGCGGCTGGCATCACGATGCGGTGATGGAACCCCCCCCCCGCGATACCTGTACTCTAGTGTGCGGGGGGTCTCCATCACCTTCCTGCCGCCTCCTGCTCCCCTCACGCCGGGGAAGCTAAGCAGGCTGTCCCCGGCACCTCCTCCTCCCCCCTGCAGCCAGAAGGATGTCCGGCTGCTTCACTAGGGGGAGGAGGGGTTTATCTTCCTGGGTCCAGGAGGACCCTTCAGGAAGGTAAGCCAGAGGGGGGGACGGCGAGGCGGCAGTTTTGCGTCGGAGGCGGCGGGCGGAGAAAAGCAGCCCATAGGCTTCTATAGGGTATCGCCACCCAAAGGTGGCGATACCCTTCAATGCGGTATCGTTTTTGATACATTGGAAAATACTGTAAATCCAGGGTTTTACCGCATTTTCCGTTTGATACATCTCGCCCTGTATGTGAACACATTACTCTTAGAAGAGATCCTCAACTTTATAATTATCTGTGTTCTATAAGAACCAAGTCCTGTCTGATCATTACCACTGAGGAGGGCACCACCCCTCCATATCCTGACATGTGTGGCAGTCAGCTGTGTCTTGCATGCTGTGCGGCATGCTTCAGCATGATCGCTCAGCAACATCGTAGTGCCCCCTCCGGTTGCTCTTCTGGTTATTATACCATTTGCTCACGTTTTGCAGAATTATCTTTGTGTGAATGTAATACTTAGCTCACATGACATTTGACATGACAGGCATCTAGTCCTTGCCTGAGGCACACTCATTAAATGGACACTAATGCGATCCCTCCTTCTCATAACACAGCCATGGTGATTGTCTCCACTTCTATCATCTCGAGACCTTTGTCCATCTCCAATCTCTTTAGATCCACATAACCTGGCACTCCAACTATTTTGTGAGCCTTGCAGTGGCGGAACTCCCGGAGGCAATGGAGTCATCTGCCGCCGGGCGCCAGCCTTAAGGGGGCACTGGCTCCATTGCCTCCTGGGAGTCCGGCCAGAGATTCCACAGCCCCTGTGAGGAAAAGTGCCCCACTCAATAGGTATGATGAAGTCGGAGACGCGGCCGTCAGGCAGTGTTAAGGCCCCCATACACTAGGGCGACTTGTCCTTAGGACAAGTCGCCCCCGACTTCCCCCTGAGCTTCCCCGGCTGCTCCCCGGGGGAGCTTGATTAGATTGGCACTTGATGTGCCATTTTTTACATGTGATAAATCGTCTCGATTTATCACATGTAAAAAACCCGGGGAGCAGGGGGGGGGGGGGCTAAGAGGTGAGAGCTGGTGGGAGCAGGGGGGCTGGGGACGCTGCGGGGGACACATCTGTGTCCCCCGCTGCTGGGGACGCTGCGGGGGACAGCGTCTTTGCGGCGAGAAGGTAGAGGGAGCAGGGGGGGCTGGAGACGCTGCGGGGGACACGTCTGTGTCCCCCGCTGCTGGGGACAGCGTCTTTGCGGCGAGAAGGTAGAGGGAGCAGGGGGGGCTGGAGACGCTGCGGGGGACACAGGCTGCATAGAGCCGGGCAGGGGGAGCCGGCCGGGAGCTGTCAGTAATGAATAAAAAAAAAAGCCCATACAATGAATGGGCAGCCTGTGATTGGCTGCTGAGCGCTCTCTCAGCCAATTGCTGACTGGCTGAGAGAGCGCTCAGCCAATCACAGGCCGCCCATTCATTGTATGGGCTTTTTTTTTTATTCATTACTGACAGCTCCCGGCCGGCTCCCCCTGCCCGGCTCTATGCAGCCTGTGTCCCCCGCAGCGTCTCCAGCCCCCCCTGCTCCCTCTACCTTCTCGCCGCACAGACGCTGTCCCCAGCAGCGGGGGACACAGACGTGTCCCCCGCAGCGTCCCCAGCCCCCCCTGCTCCCTCCACCGCCCCACTAGGTCCCAAGTCGGGTGGTCGGACGTGCAGCAGGTCCGACCACCCGACGCAGATCCGATGCGCACGGGACCGCGCATCGGATCTGAGGGGACATCAAAACTAGCCGATTTTGGTCCGATTTCGGCCAGATCCGACTGATCTGGCTGAAATCTGACCAAAATCGGCTAGTGTATGGGGGCCTTTACACTGAGCTAGCCCCGGCACTAGATAAGAATTTCAGAGGGGGGGGGGGGGGCTACAGCGGCGGGGAGTGTGTGACAGCCGAGTGCCTATACCTGCTGAGGGGAGAGGGATGGACGGATCGGATGGTTAGTAGCGCTGCGGAGGACCCGCTCATTCATTATGCACTTCTCCGGTCCCCATCCCCCGCAGCGCTACTAACCATCCGTCCATCCCTCTCCCCTCAGCAGGTATCGACACTCGCTTGGCTGTCACACACTCCCTGCCACTGTAGCCGCCCCCTGCAGTTCTTATTCTAGCGCCGGGGCTAGCTCAGTGTAACACTGCCCCACGTCTGCGTCTCCGACTTCAGTGCGTGGCGGCAGCGGGAGCAGGGGAACGCGGCTGCAGGGAGAGGGTGCCCAGAAGCAGCCCAGCGTCTGTGGTTGTTCAGCCCCTGAAGGCCGTACTAGATCTGCAGCGCCGGCAGCTGTCTATCACTGCCTAAGCGGACTGCAGCCCGGCTCCATGATGGGACGGCGTGCAGGCCATGAGGCCTTGAAGGCAGCAGAGGCACGGGAGGTCATGCAAATTCCGGCACCGCGGCTCTAGCGGTGTCGCTAAGGTCAGGGGGCTGCTGGTGGCCGGGAGCTATACATGCATGTTACCTAACTGACCCCTCTCTCACCCCCCTTGTTCTCTGGCTCACCACCCTCTCTATATGCCTGACCCCTCATCCCTCTCTCTCTACCTTAACCCCCTCTCTTTCTCTCTCTGTCTCTGCCTGACTCCCCTCTCTCTACCTTACACCCCTCTGTCTCTGCCTGAACCCTTTCTGCCTGACACCCCTCTCTCAACTCCCTCTCTCTCTGCCTGACCCCCTTCATTCTTTGCCTCACCCCCTCTCTATATATATCACCCTCTGTCACCCCTCTTTATTTAACCATTTCTCTCCTCCCATGCTCTCACCCACCATCTCTCTATCCATGATGCTGTATCTCACCACCCTCTTCTCTTTCCCTCTCAAACTCAGGCACCCTCTCCTCTGACCCACTCTCTTTCTAGCCCTGACAGTCTCTCGCTTTACCCTTTCATTTCCTCACTTTCCCTGGCTTCCCCTCCCTCCCTGACATTCTCTCTCTCACTATGACACTTGTTTCAATCTTTCTCCATGATTCCCTATCTATCATTCTCCTCCTCTCTCTCCATTGCTCTCCCTCTCTATATGGGAGGGGGGGGGGGGGGGGGGGGGGCACCAGCTTATATCTTGCCTCCGGGCTATATGGATGAACTTACGCCACTGGAGCCTTGACTTATGACTGCATTCATCCAGGGTTACTCACTCAGTGGGGCCATGCAATGCCCAGCAGGTGCTTACAAGCGTTCCTCACACAGGGTGGCAATGTGATAAAGGGTCTTGCAGATAGTTAAAAGACTCAAACAAACAGGGGCGTGGTCTCGAGTAGCTTGGTCAGTGTAGGACGTGTCTGTCTGCCAGCTCTCCCGCTTCAATCCTGTTTACCTATCCTGTTATAGACCTACGGTGCTGTTTTAAGAGACTGTAGCAGCAGCCCTTCTCCTGAAGCATCGTGTGCACTACCCTCACAGTGTTTCCATGCACCCGGTGATACATGTATTGGCCGGTTGTTCATGCGGCCTAGCTTGTGGTTGTATGTATGTTGGTGCTTGGAGCTCCAGTGGCTGCCTGATGCTGTTTGTGATTTGCCTGAGGTGTTGGCTATAATCCGTGGCCATTTTGTGGACTCGTGAGTCGGCATCCTGCTTACCGTGGTGAGGTGTGTCTGACCTGCGACCTGGATGCTATAGCTTGTCTATACTGTATTTGATCTCACTACATGTACTTGTGACCCACATATTGTGGACATATTTGATAAACGGTGTGGTGGGCGGCATGCTAGCCTGCCCTTTTCCCTATTGCTGTGTACTTGCATTGGGTCACTATTACAATTGTGGTCCCTGTAGTGGCTCAATATTTGCACATCTCCACCACTATGGTGATCTCCATTTCTGGCCTTCTTCAGGCAATAAATGCCTCATCACAAAGGTTGCTGCTTATGTGAACTAATACATACACCCCTAATACATACACCCCTAATACATACATATACACTCAAAATCACTCCTCTGTCCATGACCAGTGTGTCGATGAGATTGACGCAGATTAATTCCTTGTTCCCATTCCACCTATTTATCCTGTAGCTGAATGCAATGGGATCTCCCCCAGAGGTTTTATGTCCAGTGGATCAGCACTGTGTCTCAGAGTTCGGATGTGCCATTGGATGTGACAATGTTCTCCTGAAGATCTCCCCTGTAATCTAAATTGAGGACAATGACCCAATTCCATTCGGGAGTTAAGTACAATTTTCCTTATCCTCATGTACCTTGGGGTAGGACTATTACCTTGCCAATACAAAAGAAAGGCTTGGACATTTGGCCGGATTTATGTTCTACACTATTTATCTGCAAGGGCTGAGCGGTTTCATTTTTGTTTCAATATTCTGTTGTTGTTTATGATGTCTGTACTTCTGTTCTAAAAGCTACTATATGTTTTGTGTAATATCCACTATTATTCTATGTTATGCCTACCCCTGAAATATTCTACCGTCCATTTTCAATACCAGGTTTTATACGGTTGACCAAGATGGGAGAGCTTAAGGTCATTATATACTTTGCCCTGTTTAATATTACTTTTATATTATTTGCTGTAATAACCCGTCTTTTTTTTTTTGAGGGGGGGGGTTGGTGGTTCTATCTCAGGAGGAGGGGGGGGGGGGGTTGGTGGTTCTATCTCAGCTTGCTCTGGCTTATTTCTAAGACACTCCTCTACAAATTCTGCTTTCTTGATCTATTGGTGGCACATTTTGCTTGGATGTGACCTGTGAACCCACCAGAAACAACAATTTCCAAGCAGGGATCCTTGGTGAATGTATGGAAAGGTCTATAGAGGAATCAGGAATGCATCTAAGGTGGAGCTGGCATTCCATGTGCCCCAGGTAATAAAGGGAGGTGGGTGGCAGAGGTACCGGATGACTGCCTGACAGTTAGGATCCTGACTGACAGGGGCCATTCTCCCTTGAGAGAGAATAAAAACTGTGGCGAGGACAGCGAGCCACCGAGCCTGCAAGGGGCTTCTTTGCGCTTGCCCCCCTGTTGGAGTAATGGCAGCCAGGATTCCAAAGTCGGTATACTCGGTGGCAGAGAATTACCTATATCCATGATTTAGGTTAAAACTGGTCATATTTTAAAGCTGCAATAATTTACAAGACACGAGGGTAGTAACTAGGGAGATGCAGACAGTTTTTTGTCCACAGCGCATTTGCCCTGTGGGCACACCATCCCCAGGCACCACGATTGTCCACCTATGTATGTGTGGATAGCAGTGTGCAGCATGGGGCACTGTATTTATTAGACCAGGCATTGCTGGGCAGGCAGTCATAATGGCCCTTATTCAGATCTGATCACAGTACAAATTTTTCACAAAATGGGCAAAACCATGTGCGCTGCAGGTGGGGCAGGTGTAACATGTGCAGAGAAAGTTAAATTTGGGTGGGGTGTGTTGAAACTGAAATCTAAATTGCAGTGTAAAAATAAAGCAGCTAGTATTTACCCTGCACAGAAACAAAATAGCTCACACAAATCTAACTCTCTCTATACATGTTACATCTGCCCCAAATTTGTACTGCGATCAGATCTGAATAAGGGCCTATGTGTATAAGAAGCTCTACTTTGGTGTAATATGTATAAAGGGTTCTACTTTGTGGCATAATGTGAATAAGGGTACTACTGGATGGTATGATTTGAATTCCGGACACTACTGTGCTCTATAATGTAAGTAACAAGCACGGCTGGGTGTGCAATCTGAATAATGAATACTACTGTGCTGGGTAATGTAACTAACGGATGCTATATTTGTTAGGGCACCAAAATGTTTAGTTTAAGCTCTGCATGGCACATCAAGGTAATAGAAGGCAGCAACTCAGACCAGTGGTGGAACTTGTGAGTGTCGGGCCCAAGTGCAAAAATCCTCTACCGCATCCCAAGAAGTTATTGCTGGTCTGGGCAGCAATGGGCCCATTAGTTCTCAGGTTCCCTGGTGCAATGCGCCTGCTGTACCAATGATAGTTCTGCCTCTGACTTGGACCAAATTAAATTTACCTCTTGGTTATTCCTGAAGTACAGTAACAATGCCCAGGGCTGGATTAAGGGGAGGCAAAGGGGGTCAGTACCCCTGGGCCCCCCTCTAGCTAGGGGACCCCTGTGGTCAGCATGTATTTTTTATCTAATCGTTTTGTGCATGGGTGTGGGGTAGTGCTGCAGCTTCACCTATCTGCCAGTGTGATAATGATTAATGGTGCTGAGCAAGGGAGCCAAGGTACACTGACTGCACAAGTGTGCAGTGCATTACTGGGAGTTGACTAAGTCCCATGGCACTTTGCACAAGAGGGCAGAGGCTGGGAGGTTTGTGCTGAGCTCTGATTGGTGAAGCTCATTACATGCTTCTCAGGACCATGGAGGACAGTAGCAGCCTCACCATGGGAGGGTTTTTAATCAGAGTCAGCACTGAGCCTGTGAGGTCTCCTACAGTCCTACAGAGTAAATATATAAAATATTAATCCCCCCCCCCCCCCCTTGCAGTTATCCATTGACCAAGTTTATACTGCCTTTACTCTGATTTGACAGTGTAATATTCTCCTGTGTGGCCAGTAATGACATGTGCGAGGGGGCCCCCCTGTCTAAAGTGCCCCGAAGGCTTAATCCGGCACTGATAATGCCACACTATCGGCTTCTGGTTATATGCATTTTCATATCCCGTGGGTGGAAGTAACATCTTCACTGCTGGGATTGTGTAAAGACTGACATTCATGTGATACTGACAAAATATGTTGTGGTTCAGTGATGTCAACTATACAGTACATAGTTTCACAGAAGAAGAAACACATTACTGAGGAGTGATGACACATACTGTATTAGAGACAGATATTACAAAAGCAAACTTTCTACATAATAAGTCCTGTGTCGCATACCGTGTTTATTGAAACACTGAGCATCTTATACACAAAGGCAATTACAAGGTAGCAGACTAGCTTTCGAAGCTTTTGCTTCGAGCGGGCTTATCTAGTAGTTTCTAGTTATTGAACTGGTAGGAGCATATTTAGGAACATATTTCTTCCCATAGGCAGCAACAAGATGAGAGAATATAGCAATCATCTGTTACATTGCTACATTGAGTACCTGGAAGGGAACACTGTGTAACACAAATACAAAGTTACTTTTTTAAAATTGCTGCAAAAATCTCTCCTTGGATGATGCTTCTGGAATCCCTTTGAACATAAATATTGTAAAAAAAAAAAAAAAAAACCTTGATATATTTGGGGATTTAAATAAAAAGTAATAGTGAGTATATAGCAGCTAATTACCCTTACTCCACCTACGTAAGCTATATATAGGCAGTGGCCCTATACACATTTGATGTCTTCTTTAATCACAATCTATATTTTAATATTTCACCTGGACATTATTTTGGTTTTTATAATATTATCAAATAAAAGTTATATTTTAATAATAGTCTGATCCTTTGTGCATCCTTAACCCTTTACAGTCCAATTTTTTTTATTTTCAGTCTGGTTTAAATGTTTATCTCAGTTGTCATTTTTGTTTTTAATTAAAAAATGGTCTACTGTACATTGAATGTTGAACGATGTTAATGTTCTTATTGTAAAGTGGCTCACCACTGGAACTGCTACTAGCGCTAGGGCTGTTGAGCCTGACTAGACGTTGGACCTGAAAGGGTTAAGATCATTACTTTTCTTGTTGGGTGGTTTAGGTCTGTACTTAAGTAGTAGGGAGCACCTCCGAATAACAGTAGATGAGTATTATCGCCACTCATTTTATAAAAAGAGGGAGATGAGGGTCTGACAAAAGATCGTTTTGGGCTGGATCGGGATCCTTCTTTGTGTTGTCTGTAAGGAGATTAAAGCTCGTTGGAGATGCCACTAACACAGGCACAATAGGAGTTCACCGATGATGACGGTGTATCGATGTTGTGACACCGATGGTGGCTGATATCGATGATGCTCTATCTGGTGACTGGTAGAACTGGGTAATAATTGGGGTATACAGTCGTTAGGTCGACACAGCAAAGATCAACATGCAGTGGGTCGACCACTGAAAATCAACAGGGCTTAGGTCAACACCTGAAATAGGACAACATGGGTAAGGTCAACATGGATGGAAGGTAGACAAGCATTAGGTCAACAATGGCAAGGTCGACAGTCAAAAGTTCAACATGGGGTTTTCCACTTTTATTTTGAGCCGATATGTGCCGACAGGCGGTATGTCATGCCCTACCATAAATACAATACAATAGGGTGAGGCACTGTGCCCGAAGTATGGCAAGCGGATGTGGTACACTTTGACAGTGTCCATGTTGACATTCGAGACAAAAAATGTGAAAACCAATGTCGACCTTTTTGACTGTCAACCTAACCATTATTGACCTTCATTGGTTGACCCAATTTATGTCAACCTAATGTTGGTCGACCCAATATCCCCATACCCAGTACTTGGGTGATGAGTGGTATAGCCAATAAGTAAGCAGTGAAGGTCAATGGTGAGTTGGAGATGACTGCTGGCAATAGCTGAGAAGCGAAGGATGCTCTGGAGATCATCCGGAACTGATGGAGAGTAAATCTGGGATATGCTAAGGGCTGTGCAGGAGAATAGTAAAGCACTGGTCTGCAGTACAGGATATCGGAGTAGCAAATCCAAGGATACAGCTCTGCTGGAGACACCATTACTCTGGTGAGTTGGAATCCTTGTACCCAGCATACTTATAGTATCAAGGACAATCTGATAGGCTGGAGTGAATTGATGCCACAATTGGTGTTCCTGAATTGGCCGCTGAGAGTCATGTGACATCATGCAAGATGGGCATAGTAAGGTAGTGAGCGCTGTTGGATGACAGTGGGTCACGGTGGATGGGCACCGGAACACCTGCTGCCTGTACACCGTATAGGGATCTTTTTTAGTAAACTTCAGAGTAAGCTTAGAGAAACACGTGGATGGGAAGAATGTTTTTCTCAGAATCCGAATTGTGAAATCTATTTTTCATGTGTCAAACTTTTCTGTAGGGCCGTAACTAGTGGGGAGCTAGGGGTTCATGGGACTCGGGCTCTGGCTCCGGGGGTGCACTAATGGGCCCACTAAACATTGATTGGCAGCAGTGTCAGCTCTGTGTCTCCCTGTCTCCTCTTCCTTCCAAGTGCTGCTGTCCTGAATGGAAATCTACAGCAGTGGGGGCATGGCCTAGCAGTGTCAGGAGCTCTCTCTTGGCCCACTCCATTTAGGTGTTTTAGGGCAAGTGCGAGGCACTGCAGCATCCTAGGCGGGGGTTGCCCCACCGCTCACCATGGGGGGGGGGGGATGATGCGCCCACTGGCAAATCTGGGGGGGGGGCTTATGCGGCCACTGAGTCCGGGGGGAGAAGGTGATGAGTCCAGGGGAGGGGGTGATGCTGCCGCAACCACTGAGTCCGGGGGGTAGAGGGTGATGTGACCGAGTCGGGGGGGTTGACCTAATAAATACACTCGATTTTAGTACAATAGACATCTATGTCAGTGCTACCCAGATAATGAAGCTCATTGTCATCAACTGTATTCCTTTTTTATATGTTAAAAAGCTAATAACAAAAGGACATATGTGATTATTAATGCAAAAGACAGCTCTTGTAATAGGAGCTGTGCTTTGCGATGCGGCGCCATCCCTGGGCCGGAGACCCAGGAGTCCCTGTGCAGAGTGACGGCGCCGGCTGCAAGGCATGCTGGAAGGGAACCGTGATGGTGCAGGTGATACCCCCAGCAGTGGTACCCCGGCATTCAGGTTTTAGTGCATCCAAAAATGCGGTAGAAACCCCAAAAACAGGGGTTTAACTGCATTTTTGCTTTAGTGCACCCCACCCAGAAACTGCTGTGAAATATGTCCATGTATTTGCATATTTGCAACCTAAAAGGAGGAACTATTTGGAAAAGCCTCAGACCACAGCTGCTGATGTTCAGGAAATACAGAAGATTCCTATTGGTTTTCTTACCACTTAGAACCGACAGCATCTGTATGTAGGATCATTCACCCAAACATGGACGGCACCAAGCTTCTTCTGATGCTATTCTGTATGCAAGGTCAGTGAGCGTCTATGTGATATATTCACTCACTTGGGATAAATAGAACAGATGTTGTTGTATTATTGTCTATCTATGGAGGGATAAGACAACTTTGTGTCTGGAACAAACCGTGTTGAATTGCAAGGAATGCAAATACTATATATTTACATTGTTTCTGAGCAGGGTGAATACTGGCTGATTTTGCATGTAGCCCACACGTTAGACAGCTTAGTGCATTGAGTGATATTGACTGTGTCTGTATTTTCCTGTTCCGTCTATATCGCCAAGTTAGAGCTATGCTGTGGGGCCACACGTCGCTACCACCCGAAGTGTACACATGCTGCGAGTTTGGCTAACCTTCTAGGATGATTTTGACTATCTAGTAAACAATGATTGGCCAAATCGCACCGTGTGTACATGGCGTTACACTGTAATTTAGATTTCAATTTCGGCAGCCCCCACCAGTTTGGGGCCCCCGACATCAAAATACCCATAGCACTTTATTTTCATTCCTGATTCGTGTCCCTTAAATGTTTCCTTATTATAGTATGCTCTTTATACATCATGTAATGGCCCTTACCACTGTAATGGCCCTTACATATTATGTCACACCGTAATACCCCTTACACTTTATGTACCACACCATAATGTCATGCGGGATGCTGGTGTTTTTCTAAAGGGGCAATCACATATGAGGTATGGTTTTGCCTTGTATATGATTGTCCCTTTAAAACAAAGTCAGAGTTCAGCCAGCATTCCCCACATCCCCCTAACTTCGACTATATTACATCCGGCCCAATAAGTTTTGACTGAATATACGTTTACTTTTTATTATATTCCACCTACTGTATGTTATCATTTTCTTGTCATTCAATAACTGCAGGATTATGTCTGTACATACATGGCACTGGCAGCATGAGAGAATAAAAGGGAAAGAAAGAGACTTGTACCGGGGCATTCTTTGAATTTTTAGGACTCCAATGAAAGAGCGTTTATAATAAAATATAACTTTTATTTTGATTTCCATAAAAATTTTACTGTATGGGGTATTACCCTTAGCATTTTATTATTATTTTTTAAAATGTCACAAATGAGTAGACATTTAATTTTTTTTTTTTTTCATGGGTGACATTCTATGGGATGAGATAAAAGCGCATTTTTTTATTTTGCTCCACATCACCGCTCTTCGCACTTTTTGAAATCGCATTTTTTTGTAATAATTCCCATATTTAATGGGATGCGATTTGGAGGCTGAAAAGTGCGATGTAGTGCGATTTGCGGCGAAGTGGTGCGATTTTATGACACAAAAAAGTGCGATTTCTTCCGCTGGTCATGTGCGAGTTTTGGACCAACCGGAGTGCGATTTACAATACTGTCTCCGCATGACTAAGAACCCTCTAACCCAGTGGTTCCCAAACTGTGCACCTAGGCTCCCTGGGGTGCCTCGGGACTCTTGCAGGGGTGCCTCGGGTTGGTCGTCCAGGACCAATTCAAATTATCTATGATCAATTATTTCTGGACAAAATCAGTGCTGGTGGCTGGCAATCATAAAAAGTATACAATCAGAACCAAATCCTGCCCTTTACCACATAACTGAACCTAAGAAGCACATATAAACACAATCTACTTAATTTTATATATATTTTTTGAGGCCTAGGGTGCCTTGGAAAAATTCTGATACTCTAGGGTGCCGTGATTAGAAAAAGATTGGGAACCCCTGCCCTAACCTATTGGCACACCTCTGTCCCCTCCATTATGCATCACATCCCCTATATAAAGGGGCACTGGCGCCATTTCACTCTTTGATAGGAAGTAAGGAGCATGGAGAGGAGCAGTGGCAGTGTGAGCAGAGGAAGAGGTGTTGGTGGCAGAGTGAGGAGTGGCAGAGTGAGGAGTGGCAGAGGGCTGAGTGCCTCAGAATATAGGCGTCATGGCAGTTCCCAGGGAAGCCTGCTACTACATTTAGGATTTTGAGATGACCATCACATACCACCTGTAAATTCAAAGAGTGCCGCCCACGCCGATTGACATAGACGTATCCCCGCACGTGCGGTGCCCTAATCCCAATGTGTGTGCAGTCTATAGCTCCCAGCACGTGAGGGAATGCTGAGAGTCTATAGAAAGCCACCTTGTGGTCCTGCCACTCCTGCTCAGAATGTGGGAACCTGATGTATGTGCGCCACAACTTCTTTAAAGCAAGTAACAGTTGAGTCAAATGCTTAGAGAAAGTGGGCTGTGATACCCCCAAGGACCATGAGGTCACAGACTGAGTGGAGCCTGTGGCCAAATAGTAGAGGGTACACATTAATTTCTGCAGCCCAGACACTGCATAGTTGCCTCCCCCGAAAGGGTCCAAATCATCTCTCACCTGCTCATATAAGTCCAACAGGTTATTGCGGTTCAGCCTAAACATCCCCACAACCTGTTGATCCGAGAGGGAGTCCAGGTACAGCCGAGCACGATACATACGTGGGGTACGCAGTAGTCTGGGGGCTACCTGGATCTGGTGTGCAGCTTCCTCCCTCCTGCGCAGCTCCTCCAAATGGGCCACATCACAAATTAGCAACTCCAAACCACTCTGCAAAATCTCCATGTGTCAAACCCTCACAGGTGTCCTTAATGATGTTGGGGTATATGTAGGGGTGTTTCTGAGTGAAATTGAGGGCACCTGGGTTGAAATTAACCATTTGTGCACTTGACCAAAGTGAGTTCTGGGCCAAATCGCCCAACAGAACCTGGTCTGAAAAAAGTGTGATTATTAGACACCTTAAAAATGCGAAAACGCATCCCATTAAATAAGCGATTTGTATACTTTTCTGTACGAAAACATCTGGATGCGATAAAAATGCGATTTTTTCACACACTTTCAGTCCGCATGAGCTATCGCACATAATATGCGATATCCGTCCCTTAGTGCATCCTATTAAATATGCGATTTCAAGGAAAAATGCGATGTCGCCATTTTTTTTACTAATATTCGCCAAAAAACACACATCTCATCCCATAGAATGTCACCCCATATGTCAGTTGAAATTTAATTTTAATAATATTGTGGCTGAATGTGAAATCTAGCTACCATATATTATTGCAGCTTCGGTTATAATAACTCGTTAGGCTGCCATTCATTCTCCCTCAGTTTGTGGGGGGTATCTTATACTGGTAAGATATTCAAACATGTTATTATGTCCTTTATTGTCTAATACAAAAAAAGGGGGACTAGCACTGACTCAGCATTCTACTGTAATATTGATGAACCAACAATAACAATAATAATGGATTCTTAATATCCTACATATTTCTTAGGTTGGTGGTGCTCCCATGAGTCATAATATGAACTATTATACAAAAGGAGAAAAAGATGACTCTCTTTGTTGGGGCACAACTTAAATATAAAATATATAAATTTTTTATTGATATACGTTAAAATATTGAACTCACTGCAAGAACCTCCAAAACTAGTACAATTATTAATAAAGTCTCAAGAGAAAAGGGAAAGGGAAAAAGAAGAGAAGAGGGAAAGCAAGTATTGCTTTATCGATTATTGTATGACAGGGCAGAAAGAACTATGTCACAGTATCTAAAGAATTAAATAATTGAAGATAAATTAGAATGAGGTTGGAGATAAGATAAAAAGTAAAGGTGTGTATGTATCAGCCTCGGTCAGATATAGGCCCTTATTCTGATCGGTGCGGCCCGATCAGAATATGCGGCCAGGACCGTGCAGGCGAATCCCCGCCTTCCATACGGATCGCCACCTCCGTCCGTACGCGGATATGTGGCGGTCCGCATGAAAGTGGACTGGGATATGCCTCCTCCATCTTGGGAGCAGCCCCTGCATTCGATGGTCGCCGAACATCAAATGCAGGGCCGCACGCTCCACCAGCTCCCGCCACCCTAGACCACACGGACACTTGTCCGTATGAAATCATGTATGGGGGCGGGCAGCTGACATCCGGCGATGTCAGATGCCCGCCCCCTACACAAGCGTCACGGCTTCATTACCATGCATACGCCCCGCGTTTGCATGGGAACGCCCATGAAACGCGGGGCGTATGCATAGGGTAATGAGGCTAAGTAGCCCTACACGCCCCTCTCCGCCCCCTGTGCGGCGTATAAAGAATACGTGCGGCGAAACCGCTTGCACATGCGCAGAGTGACCTCTGCACATGCGCAGTGCAAAAACATCGGCGGTACGACCGCATGCGGAGAAATCCGCACCGATCAGAATAAGGGCCATAATCTCAATGTGGGGATATTCTCCCATGAGATACATTGATAGCCTGGCTGATGTTAATTTTTAATGGGTATGTGACAAGAAAAAAGGGAATAAATAGGGAAAATTCATAAAAAAGAGACCCTAATTAGGTCTGTAATCTTAATTTCTATACAGAAAAGATATGTATGTCATCTGGGACCATACATTTATTGTGAAAGTATTACAAATATGGTGTGGGCTGTCACTGTAGGTAACCGCAGTGTATATCACTGTGGTACCAGGCGGTTGTGGCTAATGTTACAAAGATATACAATTATACATATATATGTGCGCAACAAATCTGAGCAACCTAGATATATATTTTATTATAATATCGGGTGGAGATAGATACAGTGTGTTCTCTCTGGTCTCTGATCGTTCCTGCTTTTCAGCCGTGTGTCTCAGGGACACTGAACGGACCGAATGAGGGGCTTGATCAAAGTAGAGGCCAGAATGTTGAGAACAACTTAGAAGGAAGAAAAAGTGGAGATCTGCTGTTGATTTCCAGTGTCCCGTGTCACCCCTGTTGGTCAAAACCAGCGCAGGGGATTAAGCAGTCACTGGATTCAATGAGAGTCCCCTAATGTGGAGAGGGTCATTTATATGCAAATATATTCATCTATGTAAAAACATATTATACACCTCCTTTTTAACATATAATCCTTCTAATAACTGCACACTTATAAATCAAGATCAATAACAGAAGAGATTCAAAAGGATGCAAAAATTAAGTCAACTTAAAGTATAGAGAAGGGAAACCCGGCACTAGGCAATACTACTGGCATATATAAACAGCAAAGCCACAAATAAATAGAGAGAGAGAAATGCAGCAAGTTAGCTATAACTATTTAACATATGAAAGGTACCGAATAGCGAGCCTATTATTTCATAAATAAAGCTATACAAGCAAGAAATATAATCACCCAGGGGTGCGGGACTATTAGTATGGTAGATATCTAGCCCATAATCACGTGACCGCAATGCTCAGCAGAATACAGCGTCTATAGTTGCTAAGTAACAATGACTCAAATTGTATACACTAATGCACGTAGGAGATCCTTGACAGAAGCGGCTATTATGATTGAAGACGTAGACGCAGGTCATCTGACCAAGCACGTAACGGAGTGTTTCCATGGTAACCATGTAAACACTCGCTTACGTGACATACGGCGGACGCTGATAGACAGACTGCCGGCGTCTGCACAGAGTGAAGGAGGCGTGCAGCGCTGTTTCCCCGCGAAAGCTACGAGGTACAAAAAAGATGCTGTCTGACATGTAGCAGACACTGGTGAACAAGCACAGGCGAAACGCGCGTCCAGGCAGGAGCGGCTGACAGGCGGGGAGGCTGCCATTTGTGGCATAAGATGCAGAGCGCTGTATAGATAAGTAACCTGGATTGATATCTGACTGCTATTATTCTGAGTGGATTTATGTTTCTCTTCCCTTGTGCATTTGCACTTAAAATCGTACATACAGGGAATTTTGATTGGATGATTTATAAGTGTGCAGTTATTAGAAGGATTATATGTTAAAAAGGAGGTGTATAATATGTATTTACATAGATGAATATATTTGCATATAAATGACCCTCTCCACATTAGGGGACTCTCATTGAATCCAGTGACTGCTTAATCCCCTGCGCTGGTTTTGACCAACAGGGGTGACACGGGACACTGGAAATCAACAGCAGATCTCCACTTTTTCTTCCTTCTAAGTTGTTCTCAACATTCTGGCCTCTACTTTGATCAAGCCCCTCATTCGTTCCGTTCACTGTCCCTGAGACACACGGCTGAAAAGCAGGAACGATCAGAGAGAACACACTGTATCTATCTCCACCCGATATTATAATAAAATATATATCTAGGTTGCTCAGATTTGTTGCGTGCATATATATGTATAATTGTATATCTTTGTAACATTAGCCACAACCGCCTGGTACCACAGTGATATACACTGCGGTTACCTACAGTGACAGCCCACACCATATTTGTAATACTTTCGCCATAAATGTATGGTCCCAGATGACATACATATCTTTTCTGTATAGAAATTAAGATTACAGACCTAATTAGGGTCTCTTTTTTATGAATTTTCCCTATTTATTCCCTTTTTTCTTGTCACATACCCATTACAAATTAACATCAGCCAGGCTATCAATGTATCTCATGGGAGAATATCCCCACATTGAGATTATATCTGACCGAGGCTGATACATACACACCTTTACTTTTTATCTTATCTCCAACCTCATTCTAATTTATCTTCAATTATTTAATTCTTTAGATACTGTGACATAGGGCCTTATTCTGATCTGAGCTCAGTACAAATTTGTTCTTAAAATGGGCAAAACCATGTGCACTGCAGGTGGGGCAGATGTAACATGTATAGAGAGAGTTAAGTTTGTGTGAGTTTTTTTGTTTCTGTGCAGGGTAAATACCGGCTACATTATTTTAACACTGCAATTTAGATTTCAGTTTCAGCACACCCCACCCAAATTTAATTCTTTTTGCACAGGTTACATCTGCTCCACCTGCAGTGCACATGGTTTTGCCCATTTTAAGAACAAATTTGTACTGAGCTCAGATCAGAATAAGGCCCATAGTTCTTTCTGCCCTGTCATACAATAATCGATAAAGCAATACTTGCTTTCCCTCTTCTCTTCTTTTTCCCTTTCCCTTTTCTCTTGAGACTTTATTAATAATTGTACTAGTTTTGGAGGTTCTTGCAGTGAGTTCAATATTTTAACGTATATCAATAAATTTTTTTTATATATTTTATATTTAAGTTGTGCCCCAACAAAGAGAGTCATCTTTTTCTCCTTTTGTATAATAGTCCTTTATTGTCTGTAATACTCGTTCTTTTTATTGGTGCCGTTATGAGACCAGCAGAGTCAATATGTTTGAGAATAGAATTCTGGTTATAACAATATACTCTGATCATTGATACGTTTATTGAACTAACTAAGAGATACACTTCTCATACATACAACTTAATTACCGATATAAAGCAACACATATTCTCAACTAAAGATAAATTGCCACAAATGTAACAAGAGGAGCTTGCTTTCCCATATTTGGCAAGGATATTTGTTATCTGAGACGTTATACTGTTCATAATACCATCTGTCTCCCCTCTCCGTCCAGCATATGTCCATCTGCCCCCATTTCCCCAGCATCTGTCCCCTTCCCACTATCTGCCCCCCTTTCCCTGCCCATAATCTCTTCCTCCTCTCGCTGCCCATCACCAGGGCTGCCAAGAGAAATCCTGGGCCCCGGTACAACAGCGTCACGGGGCCCCCCTGGAGTGGCGAGCAACAGAAAAGAGGTGTGGCCATTAAAGGATATAGGGGTGTGTACCACACCATATACCCTTTATGCAACACAATAGTAGACCCCTTATACTTGCCCCTTACACATTGTGCTACACAGAATGAGCCAAAATTCAAATCGATTACTTGCCGCCCCGTTCGTATGCAGCAGTGTGGACAGAAGCGTGGGGTGGTGGATATGGGTTGCGCCCATGGGAGTAAGGGGTCGTGGCCATGGATGGGCAGATAGCGGCAGGGTCCCTGCGGAGGATGGGAACTAGGTAATAGCTCCCATCCTCCGCAAGGTCCCCACTGCTGTCTGCCCATCCGTCATAGGGACCCTCTGCCCCCCTGCGCTGCCCAGACCCCCATGCCATACAGCAGGGGTGGCCAGCCCACGGCTCCTCTCTCCAAGATCTGTGGCTGGCACGATCATCCCTATTTGAAGCGCCGCCTCTGGAGTATAAGGATCCCAAGCTCACACACGCAGCAGGGAAAGCGACAACAGTTCTTTCAACCTGCTGGCAAGAAGCAGCAGATGCCACTACTTGCAGTATCGCCGAGCTGAGCTGCCGGTATCTGCTGTGTCCCCCAAAGCTACAGATCCGGCGCCAAGAGCAGATGCATTGTGATGTGCGGCTGGAGGGAGAGGGGGGATTGTGTCCATTAAACCTCTTTAATCTCATGTGATCCTGGGCAGTATGGTCCCACACAGATCGCATTCCATATATGATCCGTCATAAATGGGCCCCATGTAGCCTGTTCTCTTCACACACATTGGAGGTCATTTTGATTGACCACAAAGCTGCAAAATTTGCAGCTTTGCGGGTTATCTAAATACCTCAGATTTCACGCATGCGAACGGATGTTTTACATACAGTAATCATCGATTTGCAGCTTGTGTGCAGGGCAGTGCGGTCGCCGACCATCAAATCATTTCTCAAGCGCTCGCAGATCTGTCAGTCTCTGCTGTCTTAGATCTGTGGCGCTCCTGTACCAGAAGAGGGTGGGCAGCTGACATCCGGTGACATCAGCTGCCCTCCCCCGGCACCCACGTCATGGGAGTTCCCATCGGCGCAACCCATATCCACCACCCCACGCTTCCGTCCACACTGCTGCATGCGATCGGGGCGGCAAATAATCGGTTTGCCGCACCCGCTCACACAAAGTGGCCGCACATGCACAACATCGCTCCCCTGTGTGAACGTGCGGGGGAGCGAACCAACCTGAATGAGGGCCATAGCCTGTAACACACACACATAGCCTGTTCCTTCACACATACAGTACATAGCCTGTCACACACACACACACATATACATACATAGCCTGTTACACACACACACATATACATACATAGCCTGTTACACACACATATACATACATAGCCTGTTACACACATACACACATATATACATACATACAAAGCCTGTTACACACACACACATATATACAAAGCCTGTTACACACACACATATACATACATAGCCTGTTACACAAACACATATACATACATAGCCTGTTACACACACACACACACACACACACACACACACGTAGCCTGTTACACACACACACACACACACACACACACGTAGCCTGTTACACACACACACACACACACACACACATATATATACATACACAGCATGTTCCTTCACACATACAGAACATAGCCTGTAACACACACACACACATAGCCTGTTACACACACACACACACACACACATATATATACAAAGCCTGTTACACACACACACACATAGCCTGTTACACACACACATATAGACATACATACACATCCTGTTACACACACACACTTTTTGTCTGTTCCCCCTGTCCATAGCCATGCATTGCGGGCGGCATTACCTTTTGAACCAGGAACTTGGAGCAGGAGAGCCATCGCTGACCGGGCTTATGCAAAATCGGGGGCGTGGCCTAATCGCGGACCCGTGGCCACGCCCCCTTTTTTGTGTGTCGGGACCCGGGCCCCCCTGGCAGGCCCGGGCCCAGGTAAAATGTACCTGCCCCCCCTGCCTCTCGGCGGCCCTGCCCATCACATTTCCACCTATCACTCTCTGCCCATCATATGTACCCCCATATTACTGTCCATCATCTTTCCCCCTATCAGTATCTCCCCACCATCTGTCCCCTCTGCCCAGCAACTGCCCACCCTCTTCCCATATCTGTCCCATGCCTCTCTGCCCAGCATATGGCTGCCTCCCCCCCCCCCCCTCTGGCCATCATATGGCTGCCCTGCCCTCTCTATGCCCAGTATCTGGCTTTCTCCCTCTCTTTTTTCCTTGTAAATCTATCATTTCTATTCTCCATCCAATTTCCAACAACACCCACTTTTCCCTTGTTCCCCTCAAAACTGACTGTTCCTCTCACATTTACCATTCTCACGGATTCCCTATTTTATCCTCTTCTGCTTTCTTCACACCTTATGTCACTACTACTTTGGGTATTCGGTGTATAATGTACATTACTACTGTGGAGTTTATGTGTAATGGGCGCTACTGTGGGCGTTATGTGTATGGGGCACTACTATTGTGGGTGTTTTCAGAGGCACCACTGTGGGCGTTGTGTTTAAGGGGCACTACTTCTCTGGGCATTGTGTATATGGGGCACTACTGTGGCCTTTGTGTACAAGGGACACTACTATGTGGTGTATTGTGAATCAGGGGCGTCGTGCGCAATGTAATATAAGTAAGTAAGTAAGACTGTGCTTTGGTATGGTGTAATTAAATTGGGCTATACCCATTCCTGAAATCGCCCTCTGTGTAGGCCCCATTAGTGTAGGGTGCATAGTTAAGTAAAGTACACACACATAGCCTGTAGTTTTGATACACATTAGGTGGCCAGTTTTAGGGCCTGCATGTTAGGCTAGTGTGGATGGGAATACTGTCCTGTTTATAGTGGAAGTGTAGCTTTGAAGGAGGGTTGCTGTGTTCGGTTGTCGGTATAGCGGGTCAGCCGGGAGTAGATCAACAATGTTATGGTGGACCACCCTAACGATCTAACATGGTCTATCTACACTCGGTCGGCCCAGCATCCGGACACCACTGTGTTCATACCCAGGTGCTGAGCTAGCGTGACACATCCATCTATGTGAGTGACTACTGTGATCCTGTTGAGTGTATGTTGTGGTTGCAGGCTCTTTTCACAGAGAGAGAAAAAGTGCTTTCGTGCTAAAGTGCGCTTAAATTTCCTATAGCAGCTTAACCACACTGCACAAAGAGTGACATCCCCATACCACTCAAATGCAATATACGACAGAGAAATGGTTTTAGTGTAGGAGTATAGCGCTCAGGTGTCTTTGTTGATTATTGTATATAGGGTGCTAACATCAGCACTGCATAGAATATCATTCTCCTGCCATGTATACTGGGATAATTTTCTAAGAACATCCCCTGTATCTTTTAAAAAGGCTTTCGTTTTGACCACTAGAGGTTGTAAGAAACTATCCACCATTGCGGATAAATTACTCGTCAGGCTATTGCACCCTGAAATTATAGGCCTTCCTGGTGGGGCAGTTGGGTTTTTATGAACTTTAGGTAAAATATAAATGGTTGGTATAGAGGGTTCTTTAATGTTTATAAAATCATGTTCCTTTTTAGTTATAGTATTATTTTGCAAGGCCTCAGTTGTAAGAACAAGGAGGGATTCACTGATTTTGACTGTCGGAGCGCTATACTCCTACACTAAAACCATTTCTCTGTCTTTTCACAGAGAGCCAGTAGCAACATATCAACAGCCTGAAGGTGAGTATGTAAGGTGAGGTTAGTGCCAGGCAACCATACAGGGTCTATTCACATTTTACAGTCCCTCCAACAAACACAACATGAGTGTATTAATTGAATCTAATATTTAGACACTGTTGATGATTTAGCCTTGCCTGTCACTGATGTCTCTACATGTCACAATAACTTGGCGACACTTCCACTTGGGAATTGGCTAGACCTATCACAGGGGTGCAGAGTCTAACCGTTCCGGGGGTTTTCTGCCAGTGACCCCTCCAAGCGGGATTTGGGCTTCAGCGGCTCCCGACACGTCGGTCGCGGTCCCCTGGATAGGTTTCCCTTCTGAGTGGAAGTGCTCGGTGAATATGGACGTGGTCGTCTTAGCCGGGTCAGAACCAGATGGACAATGCAGTACAAGGGATATAGCGAAGAATGGTCAAGGCAAGCCGGGTCGGTAACAATCGGTAAGTACAGTATCAAGGGTCAGGCAAACGGGAGGTCAAGGATCAAGCCGGGTCAGTACACTATGAGTCACGAGGATGGGTACACAGGGGTTTAAACGTAAGAGTAGTTAGGAATAGCACAGGTCAGTAACACTTGGATCAGAAACAGTATGAAACGCTGCAGTAGGTGAAGTGAACCTTTACTCTGGCGGGATTTACCTGTCAGGGACTTCCTTTTATCCCTGCAGGCACCCCCACCAATATCCTGCCTGTGCCTTTAATTATACATGAACGCGGCTACCCGGAAGTACACGCTGTTTGTCCCTCTCGGCGCTGCAGAGAGATCTCTGCTGCCGGAGGGGACTGCGTGCAGCCAGCACCCGCCGCCCAGACCCAGGAAGCAGCCGCCCGCACCAGAGGCGCCCCCGGACCCGGTAAGTGACCACCGCGGTCCGGGAGGCCGTGACACTACATATACTGATGTACTTATCCCGCCTACTTTTATGCTAGCTCCACCCATTGTTGATTTGGTGCCGCCCATGAGGCCACTTTCAAAACATTCCAGGGCCACTTTTAGTCCCCAATCCACCCCTGACCCTGGTGGTTTTTAATGAATCTAATTCAGGATCATCCCTGACCATACAGGCCAATTCTTTTTCAACAATTTACGTACAGAGTTAAGGTGGCCATACATCTACAGATTGATTGTCAGATCTGGCTGGTTGGAACAATATCCTGGTAATGAATGAGAGCAAGTTACAGTTGACAATTTGCTTTAAAATGCTGCAAAACTGCCAAACTACCCTTCAAATATTACCAGGATTTTGTTCCAATGAGCCCAATCTGACAATCAATCTGTACATGGACAAAAGGGTTTATATGGAGTTTGGCGCACTATACCTGAAAGATGTTGTTTGGACACAAATCCAATTATTTTCAACAGGATTTATTAAGATACAATGTATACATAAAAGAAAAAATGCATATGGAAAAATAAGCAATAAAGTACAACACTGTTTGCAATGCTCCTATGGGGACGTTAGGGCACTCTGGTCTCAGATGTAATTTTGACAGTCTGGAAATAAATGGGTATCTCACCATGTGGATGCACTGCGGTGGGCTATACTGAAGATGGAACCAGTCTGCGGCACCACCGCAGTGAGCTTACGTCCAAATGCCTCCAGAGTCCAAGTAAAGTGCTTGTGCGTCTCCAGGAAAGTGCAAATGCAATAAAGTGTCAGGTGCCAAGGTTCTTCAGTCAAAAAGTGCAGTGGCTTTGTCATGAACCTGACTTGGTTCACAGTTATTTCCTGAGGTTTCTATGCCTGTTTGTTTCCTAGCTGCTGCTGTTGCAGCTGCTCTGCATTTTCAGTGATTAGAACTCCTGTGAAGCTCCCTGAGTTCAGCACCAGTCACATGATCCCAGGTAACTCAAGGCATACTTCCTGGTTCTGCCTGCTGCTGCAAGCTGCAGACAATCAAGCAATCACCTGGAGGAATATAAGCCAGCTTCCCAGAGTCCTCCTTGCCTTGAACAAATGTTCTTTCTGCTTCCTGTGTGGTTACCCCAGAGACAGAGAATTCCAAGGCTCCTGGCTATCCAGTCTCCAGCGATACCTTCTCCTAGTGTCCTGCAGCTCCCAGGCTGCCAACTGTCATCACCGGCTCCCAGGCCATCCCGCAGCTCCCAGGCTGCCAACTACAACCCCGGCTCCCAGGCCGCCTCGCAGCTCCCAGGCTGCCAACTACAACCTCGGCTCCCAGGCCGCCCCAGTGATCCCCAGTGATCCCCAGTGTCGGCTTCCAGGCCGCTCCAGCGATCTCCAGTGATCCTCAAGTATTCCCCAGCGATCTCCAGCACTCCCTGTGTTCACCCTCGTGTCTTCTCCGGCTCCCAGGCCGCATCCCGTGGTACTCAGTCCCCTATACTGTGAACTGTCTGTTATATGCATCCCTCCGTACCCTCCGTGTTGCTGTCAAGCATTCAGTGCCATCGGTCACCATCGATGGTTTAAGTAACCCTCAACATCATTGCTCTAGAGACCCCAGAGTATCTAACCCTGCAAAAGCCACAGAGGAACCTGGGCAGAGGGCCGCGACCTGGTCGGCAGTTGCAGCTAAGTCCATATCCCCTTGCGGGGGTCCCTGGTGAATACCATTGTCGGCTTAGACCCCGCGCCTCTGCTTTAGGTCTCAGCCAATCCTCTGTGTCCCCAGCAGGTCATCTTCCTCGATCCACCGTGCATGAGTTCCGACTACCTCAAACCTCCTTCGTCCTGCTACCCAGCGCCCTCCACTGGTCCACCACGGTCACAGCCGGGAACACAAGGAACCCCGGTGCTGACAGTTTGTTCAAGGCCGATGGACTCGGCTCACGACCCAAGTGTGGGACCAGCGGCTCTTCCAGATGTCTCCGCCCGTATGAAGATCCAAGAAGCCACTCAGCAGTGGATAACGAAGAGTCTCCAGGGAGTATCCACTCGATTGGACACTATACAGCAGTCGTTGACACCTCCTGCGTCGACTGTCCAAAAAATTTTTGCATCACCTGCTGTCACTTCCTGTTTGGACGATCTCCAGCAATTCCTGGGTACTTCTAGTCCATGTTCCAAGTCAACTCCGGTTGTTCCAGTTTCCTGTCCCCGGTCACCCATGAATTGTCCGCAGATTTCCCAGTTCCCTTGTCAAAGGGATTCTGAGCCTCTGAGTGTTCTTCACAGATTGTTGGAACAGCTGCAAAGTCTTCTGTCCACTATTATTCTGCTAATACCAGAGATTCTTCAGAGTACACAAGTTACCGCAAGAAGTTCTGCGCGACCCACTGCAATTAAACAATCTCCTTTTATAAACTCCCTGAGAAATAATCCATTCTCTTCCATGCAATGTGAAGACAAAGTCAGGAGATTCTCGCATCCCAAATGCTCAGAAGCTGAACGTCACCGTCGCAGACAGCTCCACCTATGCTTCTATTGTGGTAGTGCTAGTCACCTTATTAGAGACTGTAACCTCTGTACATCCAGGAAGGGTGACAAGCCTCATTGCCGCAGTGCTCTTATGCATAATACTTCTAAAACATCTGTATCTGTTTCTCCAGTTCCAGAAATGGCACCCAAGCCATTTACTCCAGGTCAGCCTTCTTCCTGTGCCATTATGTCTACACCCTGTGTAGTCCAGGTCCAAGATGGACCATCTGAATGTCCGGATTCAGTCTGTTCCGGTTCCAGCCCGGACTCTGCCTGTCCCAGTGTATATCAGCGTTCTCAGTTTTCTGGAGTATCTAAACTTGAACAAGACCAGGCTCTCCAGGATCCATATATTAAGAGTCATCATATCTCCAGAAATAAATATATTTCTAAACCCCGGTCCCTTGACTTAAAGATGGGTGTAATTTCACTCTGTCCTTCTGCAGGTCCTTTAAGAAATTCTAGTCCCATGGATGTACCAGCTAACATCACTTCTGTCCCTAAAGAGAAGTATACTGATCATTCAGAGTCTGCAATCTGTATTGGTTCTTCTGCTTTACATTATTTACAGGACTTTCTAACTGATACTTCCAAGAGAAAGGATCATATACGTCCATTAGAATTGGACTCAGATTCTGATTATGACCCAGTTCATGATGAAACTCCCTTCCCGGGAGGTTCTATCCCTCCCGACCATGTTTTTCTCCAGGAAGATATTCCAGTAAAATCAGTTTTTGTCAATGATGGATGGTCCACCTGTTCCGAAGATGAAAACCATGTTTTGCCTCAGGAAAAAATTAAATTGAATTCTACAAGTTGCTATCCAAAAGCCCCTGGCTATCTTACTAGATGCAACTTAAGCTATAGTGGAGTCCTAGCCTCAAGGGCCCGATCCTCCCGTCCCTGCCAAGTTCATTGGGGTGTTCGGAGTCCACCCCTAAAGGGGGAGGTACTGTCATGAACCTGACTTGGTTCACAGTTATTTCCTGAGGTTTCTATGCCTGTTTGTTTCCTAGCTGCTGCTGTTGCAGCTGCTCTGCATTTTCAGTGATTAGAACTCCTGTGAAGCTCCCTGAGTTCAGCACCAGTCACATGATCCCAGGTAACTCAAGGCATACTTCCTGGTTCTGCCTGCTGCTGCAAGCTGCAGACAATCAAGCAATCACCTGGAGGAATATAAGCCAGCTTCCCAGAGTCCTCCTTGCCTTGAACAAATGTTCTTTCTGCTTCCTGTGTGGTTACCCCAGAGACAGAGAATTCCAAGGCTCCTGGCTATCCAGTCTCCAGCGATACCTTCTCCTAGTGTCCTGCAGCTCCCAGGCTGCCAACTGTCATCACCGGCTCCCAGGCCATCCCGCAGCTCCCAGGCTGCCAACTACAACCCCGGCTCCCAGGCCGCCTCGCAGCTCCCAGGCTGCCAACTACAATCTCGGCTCCCAGGCCGCCCCAGTGATCCCCAGTGATCCCCAGTGTCGGCTTCCAGGCCGCTCCAGCGATCTCCAGTGATCCTCAAGTATTCCCCAGCGATCTCCAGCACTCCCTGTGTTCACCCTCGTGTCTTCTCCGGCTCCCAGGCCGCATCCCGTGGTACTCAGTCCCCTATACTGTGAACTGTCTGTTATATGCATCCCTCCGTACCCTCCGTGTTGCTGTCAAGCATTCAGTGCCATCGGTCACCATCGATGGTTTAAGTAACCCTCAACATCATTGCTCTAGAGACCCCAAAGTATCTAACCCTGCAAAAGCCACAGAGGAACCTGGGCAGAGGGCCGCGACCTGGTCGGCAGTTGCAGCTAAGTCCATATCCCCTTGCGGGGGTCCCTGGTGAATACCATTGTCGGCTTAGACCCCGCGCCTCTGCTTTAGGTCTCAGCCAATCCTCTGTGTCCCCAGCAGGTCATCTTCCTCGATCCACCGTGCATGAGTTCCGACTACCTCAAACCTCCTTCGTCCTGCTACCCAGCGCCCTCCACTGGTCCACCACGGTCACAGCCGGGAACACAAGGAACCCCGGTGCTGACAGGCTTGTGGTCATCAGCAACGCGTTTCAAGGACTTCAGTAATGTCCTCTTTCTCAAGCTGGGTATGTTTATTGTGAGCCCAGAAGCCGTTTTTATACCTGCTTCCTGGGCTTAGGCTGGCTCATAAGCCAATCACTATTCCGCGATTTTCGCGGGCAGGAAGTGACGTGCGTTCCACACGGCACTTCCTGTTTGCGTTCCAAGTCGCGTCTTATCACTTCCGCTTCCGGTTTTGCGCTAATATACAGCGATCTTGTAAGCTCTCTCTTTTCTTTTTAGGCGCTTATTGGGAACATGAACCACCTCTAAGATAACTTTATAGACACCATGGATTCCATATTATGGCAGGGATTCGCTTATCTTTGCTTATGAATTTCCGATGTAGTTTTTCGGCCATCTTTGATCAGGGAAAATTTGATGGCAAATCTTCTCTCAGCCCAATTCTTTGTTTATTTTAGGGGGGATTGGCATTCCTCTTACCGTCTATACCGTACTTTGTATTCCGGTAATGTCCATCCCTAAATACCGGGAATGCCAGCCCCCCTAATTTTGTACAAACGTATAGACCATCCATGGATATAAAAAAGAGAGGGAAATAAAAGACAAAAATGTAAATATTTTTGATATATCTAAAAAGTGAATTTTTAGATAAAAACAATAAGATTAAAACCAATAATTAATACAAGATAAAATTTAGTAACTCATAGACAATGATAAAAACATTTAATCTTCTAAAAACCATTTGAGCTCAAAGTCTGCATTGTGGCCGTTCGGAGCAAGGGTATTTAAAAGAAAAATCCACTTCATTTCGTTCTGGGCTAATATTATTTCTAGGTCTCTATTTTTCCAGTTATTAACAACTTGTTGTATACCTAGAAATCTTTTTATTGCCCCTTCACATTTCTGATGTTTTTTTGTGAAGTGTTCAGAAAGTGGATGAGTCATTAGACCTTTTCGTACATTATATACGTGCTCCGCTGACCTGAGTTTGAGGTTTCTAGTTGTTTTTCCGATGTATATGAGATTACATTCGCATTCTAAAAGGTATATGATGTTACGTGAGTGGCAAGTGATAAATTGATTTATTTTGTGTTTGATTCCATTAACTTCAAAGGATGTAGTTTTTCTTTAGTACGGTTTTTTGCTAGTGACATAAGGCATGATCCACACCTATGGAATCCTTTATTCCTCTCACTGCCCCCTTGTTTGTCTGCTAGGGCACTTTTGACAAGAAGATTTTTTAGGGATGGTGCCCTTCTGTATATAAACCTTGGTTTCTGGGGCATAGCTGTCCCCAAAACTGGGTCATCAAGAAGAATTCGCCAGTTTCTTCTGATGATAGTCTCAACTTGTCTATGGTGAGAACCGTATTGGGAGAAAAATGTCCATTCGGTCATTTTGGAATTAAATTCGCCTTCAATTTTTTCTTTTGGTTTGAGTAGATCTATTCTGTTCATATTATCTACTTTAATTTTGGATACTTCCAACAGTTCTTTTGTGTATCCTTTTTGTAAAAATCTTTGGTCTATTTCAGAATATTGTTCCACCAAAACTTCTTGTTGGGTACAATTTCTCTTTAAACGCATATATTGGCCCAAAGGGATATTGTCAAGCCACCTCTGGTGATGTTCACTATTCATTT
Organism: Crinia signifera; assembly: GCF_055691185.1. Taxonomy (NCBI): domain Eukaryota; kingdom Metazoa; phylum Chordata; class Amphibia; order Anura; family Myobatrachidae; genus Crinia; species Crinia signifera. The sequence goes on along the minus strand of NC_139220.1, from coordinate 314,771,920 downwards.
GTATATATGAATTTGAATCGGTGGCTTTTCTGTGGGTTTTGGTCTGTATCTTTCCCATTTGGACATATATGTTCAAGTCCAAAAATACCAATTCATTTTTACTAATATTGAAGGTTAACTTAATATTAAAATCATTTGTATTCAATGTCTCACAAAACTCATTTAAAATCTCGCCATCACCTCGTATCATCTATGAACCGCCACCATGATACCAGGCTCGCCCCTGGTGCCAGTCTACCATCAACTGCACCAGCCTCCCAGAATGCCATAAAAAGATTGGCATAACTTGGGGCGAACCTGGTACCCATGGCGGTTCCTTTGATCTGCAGATAATAACTACCGTTAAAATAAAAATAATTGTTTTTTAAAATGAATAAAATTGATTCAATTAAAAAATCCTGAAGGTCTTTGGTGTATTCACTTAAATTTAAAAAGTACTGGACCGCCTCTTGACCTTTATCACGATCTATGATGGTGTACAATGTACTCACATCTGCACTAATTAAAAAACAATCTTCATCCCAAGTCACTGTTTCCAATTTTCGTAAAACGTCTCCAGTATCTTTCAAGTAAGACCGAGTTTTTGCAACTAGTGGTTGGAGATAGAAATCAACCACGGCGGACAGGTTTGATGTAATACTGCCTGTACCTGTAATTATAGGTCGCCCTGGGGGTTTAGTGAGATGTTTGTGTATTTTTGGGAGTACATATATTGTAGGGGTGGAGGGGTTAGTTAAATTGATAAAATCAAACTCCTCCTTTGATAGGAGACCTTTTCCCAAAGCTTTTGTGCTTAGATCTTTTAGACCTTTTACCACTGTAGACGTTGGATCATTTCTCAACTTTTTATATGTCATGGTGTCACTCAATTGCCTATTTATTTCTGCAATATAATCACTTTTGTTTAGGATCACCACTCCACCCCCTTTATCAGCAGGTTTTATAACAATTTGATCGTTCTTTTTTAAGGTTTCTATTGCTTGCCATTCTTTTTTGCTGATATTTTTCTTCTTTGAGGTTTCTACCTTTCTTAGTTCTTTTGAAACTATTGAATTAAAACAGTCAATACTTCCGCCTTTTACATGTTTGGACTTACGTCTTAAATTAGTTATATTTTCAGTTCTTTCTTCTTCTTCCACAATTTCATTATCATTTGTGCTCTCTTTCGATAGGAAGAATTTTTTCAAACTTACTTTTCTAACGAATTTTTGGAGGTCTACAAATAATTCAAACTGGTTCGCCTTTGCTGTCGGTGCAAATTTGAGACCCTTTTTAAGGATTTTTGTTTCTTCCTCTGTAAGAACCGTATTACTGAGGTTGAATATTTTTCCTGTCTCATTAACTGTATCGACTGGAATAATGGTAGATTCTATTGTGTGTTTTTTTCTTTTTATTTTAGGACGGGGTTTCCCCCCTCTTTTACCTCTTTTAGTTTTTTTTATTTTTTTTATTGGTATTTGGAACTATTCTCTCCTTGGGGGTTGGCGGTCCCTCCACAAAAAAGACCTATTAACAGGTCTGGAATTTTGCATTTGAGTTTCATTTCTTAAAACATCAAGACTGGTGCCGCAGACTGGTTCCATCTTCAGTATAGCCCACCGCAGTGCATCCACATGGTGAGATACCCATTTATTTCCAGACTGTCAAAATTACATCTGAGACCAGAGTGCCCTGACGTCCCCATAGGAGCATTGCAAACAGTGTTGTACTTTATTGCTTATTTTTCCATATGCATTTTTTCTTTTATGTATACATTGTATCTTAATAAATCCTGTTGAAAATAATTGGATTTGTGTCCAAACAACATCTTTCAGGTATAGTGCGCCAAACTCCATATAAACCCTTTTGTCCAGTATTCTATCCTTGGGGGTGGTGTACCCCCATATTATATTGGAGTTGGCTGCACTATATACCTGATCTATTGCGCTCCACCAACCACAACACCTTCTTTTTCTACAAAATCAATCTGTACATGTAAGGGCCCCATTACTCCTTATTTAATTCAGATTGGTGAAGCTGGGCGCTAGAAGGTTCGACAGCAATCAGCAATCATATAGAGGTCCAGTGAGGGAAGAGTGCACAGTCCTGCTCCTGTTTTAGGATCAGAACTGTGCACTCTTCCCTCACTGGATCCTCACTGGACCTCTATACGAGGGTCAGGGACAAGCTGTGAGGGGGGAGGGATAGTCGACTGAAGGGGAGGGTAAGGGTGAGGGGTGTATGGAGCCCCTGTTGGGATTCTCCATGTTGGGAATATGGGGTCGGTCTTTTGACCACCAGCATTCCCACTACCAGCATATCCATATGAATCCACCTGCATACCCTGTGTGCTACTACTGCTTAAAAATCACTGGTTGTTGAAATTTAGTATGTAACATTGGAAATTCTTGGTTTAAATAAATGTATATTATGTGTGGTAATCCATAACTCAATTTCCAGTGGTTCTTCTTCTCACCTCCCAAACTTCCAGGTCCTAATTCTCTCAGTGGTGGTTTTGTGCAGCTCCGCCTCCCCTCTTATTGGCAAAGCTGCTGCTCAAATAACATAAGAGGATAAAATGATGTCACCTGGCAAGGGGGAGGCACAGCCTGTATGGGTGCAGGAAGGGCTAGGGAGCCTTCTACGTGCTGTCATCTAAATGGTAGACCAGCTAAGCCAGTGGCACTTGGTGGCATTTCATCTACCAGAGCCCCAGGCAGTAGGGGAATTGGTGTTTGCAGGGGATTTACTGTGTGTGAGATGGGGGAAGCCACGGCCGGTTACTTGCAGGCTGTTGTAGCAGGAAATATAAATCCTGTCTACAGCACTAGAGACGTATGCAGTTCCTGTGGGCCTATTTTGTTGATGGGCCTGGAGCTGCTGCTCCCTCAGGCCCATAGTCAATCCGGCCCTGCCCACGACACAAGGGTGCTAGGACTAGCTGCAAGGTTTAGCACTGGCCTTGGGTGCCCTAGAAGGGGGAGGGGGCTTTTATTGAGGATGTCCTTACTCACCCAGCATTCCCCAGGTTGGGCTGACTAGTTAGGCTGGAATCATGTGTTGGGTGGAGAAACCCATAGAAGTATGTCCCCTTGCTGTGGCATTGCCCCATGCTATTGAAGCTCGGTGCTGGTTCTACAAATACAGGGGACCCCTATGTCATGTTCCTCCATATTTTTAGAGCCAGGACCAGCTCCAAGAGCCTGCTGCCTTGTTCCATAAATACTGGGGAACCCTACATCAATAAGAATGATGCAGTTCTCCCATTTTCACCATTGTTTGGGGCATGCCCAGGTCTCTGTGGGCTGCTGTCATGCCTCTAGCCCAGTGGTTCCCAACCCTGGTGCTCAAGTACCCCCAACAGTGCATGTTTTGCAAGTCTCCACACAGAATCACAGGTGACATAATTAGCTCCACCTGTGGATCTTTTCAAATGAGCCTGAATAATGAGTGCACCTGCCGGGTGACCTGGAAAACGTGCACTGTTGGGGATACTTGAGGACCAGGGTTGGGAACCACTGTTCTAGCACATCTGTCACCCGTCAATAGACGCTTTGTGCAAGCACACAGCATCCATACACTGCTGTTCTGGTAAGCAGAGTGGTGAGTGACAGGAGAACCTCCCAGCTGCTCCCCCACAGTGATGACTGACCCAGGAATATCAGGAGGTGACAGTTGGGAGGTATGCATACAACATTGTCCAAACACACCTGAGATTGCACACTTGGGCAGTCACGGATGTTAGTAAATTTATCCTTTATACCACTTTCACACTGCCTAATCGTTTTAAAAAACGGTATTTTAAAATGGTATTTAAAACGGGTCTGAGCCTTGACATTACAGTAGATTACCTTTTTAAATACTATTTAAATACCATTCACATCAGTCAACCCGTTTAATCCCCTAAACACGTTTCAAGGCAGAATGCAGGGGACAGCCTATCACAGGTCTGTAATCTGTTGTTTTTACTAAATACCGTTTCAGAGCCATTCGCACTGCATAAAAAACGGCTCTGAAACGTGTAGGACTCTGCTTTTTAAACGTTTTGAAATACCGGTTATCTTTAACCGGGAAATCAACTCTGGCGCTTTCCCACTGCAGCCTTAAACGTTTTAAAATGTGAAAAAAATGGCAGTCTCATCAACTATTTGTTTCTACGTCTGTATTTTCTATTTTACTTATGTATTTCTTCTTATACTTCCTCTTAATGGAAATCTGTCTCAATATCCATTATGTAACATTTAAAGAGCTTCCTGTATATACACATTGTCACGTCTTTATCTACCACTGACTACAAGCAGACATGCAGGTCTCTGTATTGCTAATGTATTTATCCCAAGGTAAGAAATATATTATTATTATTATTATTATTATTATTATTATTATTATTCAGTAACTAGACTTGCACTTCGGGATTCAGAATTACAAAACATTGTATATGGGCGGAATCCTGGTGGTTTCCTGGATAGTGGCATCTGTCACATCAGGGTGATTATTTATAGAGTCAATGAGCAATGTCTGGCTAATAAAGCAATGCCATATTATATAGAGACACAATCCAAAATGACGGTTTTACAACCCAACTCTTGATAACTAAACCCCCAAGTATCATCCACAATCAAATCCTCATTCTTTCAGCAGAGGTGCAGAGCCAGAATCATCTGCCTGAAGTCATACATGCATTTGTATCATCACGCCTAGACTATTGCAATGCCCACAACCTGGGTCTTCCAGGAAAACAAATTGAACTAGTTGCAGATGCTACAAAATGCAGCTGCCAGGCTGTTACCTAACCAGCCCTGTTCCTGTCACATGATGGTGAAGCATCTTATAGATTGGCTTCAGTGGCGTAGATAGCGTAAGGCAGCCCCCGCTGCTGCTTGGGGGAGCGGGGGCTGCGTGGGCGCCGGGTGCCGGCACCCGCCTGGCAGCCGGCATACTGAGTGGACTGTGGCCGCGGACACTGTCAGTCAAAAAAAAAAACCTTACTTGAAGGGCGAGCGGGCGGGCTGTCCAATGGGAGGGAGGCAGGGGCGTTGTGTTGTGTCGGAATGTCCAATATGTTGCCGCCGGGCTTCTCAGCCTCCCGTCCCCAGTCCCATTCAGTGACGCCGTGCGAGTGATGTCATGCCGCCGATACCGCCCGCCCGTGCGTACAGTAGGACAGCATGTCCCTGCACTGTCCTGGCTTCCTGGCCCCGGCAGGCTGAAGTGAGGAGGAGGTCCTTTCTCCACTCTAGGGGAGCAGCAGCCATCCCAAACAGGCAGCGTGAGTTGTGGATCTCGTACATGGGGAGGTGGCAGCATTGTGGGGGTAAGCGGCTGTCACTTATGTTCTTCTCTGTCACATTTTCCTAACCCTCTCACCTCTATCCTTATCCTGTCACTTCTGTCCATCCATCTTTGTCCTCTACATGTCATCTATTTCTTGCCATGTCCCCACAGTCTTATCCTTATCCTATCACTTCTGTCCATCCATCTTTGTCCTCCACCGGTCATCTATTTCCTGCAATGTCCCCACAGTCTTGCCATGTCCCCACTGCATCACAGGTCTCCAACCCACAGCGGGCTGCAGGCACATTCTGTCTGCTGAAGCCCCTTCAAAATGGCATAATTGGTGGAATAATTTGAAATGGGCATTGTGTTGGGTGGCATGTGTAATGGGCATTATAGTGGGTGGCATTATGTGTAGTGGGCATTATGGTATGAGGGAATTATATGTAATGGCCATTTTTTGTCTGAGCGCGGGTTCCGGACACATATTAATTACACAGGTTCTGTGGCTGTTTAAAAAAAACAGTTGAAATGGAGTCTTGAAGTCAGCCAGCCACAGAACCTGTGTAATTAATATGTGTCCGGAATTAAAGGGATGAGGTGGTCACCCTATGTGTATTCTACTTCACATGTGATGTTGCTATGGGCAACCAATCAGATCCTATCTACTATCTTCTAGAGGGTGCTAAATAAAGAAGTAGATTCTGATTGGTTGCCCATAGCAACATCACATGTGAAGTAGAATGCAAATATTAGTAAATTTCCCCCTGATTATTTATACATAAACAGGGTGGTTCCAGAACAAAGGGGGTGATTTTGGTCCGATCGCTCCCCCGTGCACTGCAGGTGGGGCAGATGTAACAGTGCAGAGATAATTAGATTTGTGTGTGTGTGTGTGTGTGTGTGTGTGTGTGGGGGGAGTGCTTCAAACTGATATCTATATAGCAGTACGAAAAGGGGATTGTCACTGTGCACAGGCAATTAGAACAATTACAATTGACCAGAATTTTTAGGGAACAGAGGGTATATCCTGTTTGCTATGGAAACCCAATACATGCTATATATATATTTTTATAAGCTATATAACATATCTGCAGGGGTGCCGAGAGAGGGGGGGAGAAGGTACAGTTTACCCGGGCCTGTGAGGGGGGCCCTGGTCTGGAGACACAGTTTTTTCTTTTTATTTGGTGGCGAGTGCGCCGGGTCTGAGTGTGCCGGAGTCAGCTGTTCAGCAGCGGCATTGGGAGTGTGGATGTGGGCAGACGTGGGTGCAGCAGCATCACAGAGGTCCTTCTGAGTATCATATCATTCTCCGACTCCAGGGCGTAACTCGGGAGTTTACCGTGGCTCGGCGACAGGAGGATACTTAGGGTAGGTAGTTCCTGGGTGACGGGAGGAACTGGGTCAGAGAGAGGCCACCTCCCGCGGGAGTACCACCGACTGTGCAGAATCCAGCCCGCCCCACTCCCCACATTCCCATCCCAGCTGCCACCAGCAGCAGCAGGTGCCATATCTCCAGCCCAGCAGGCCCAGACCTGGTTCCCCACCCATGGCCAGGTCACAGTGTTCCAAGGTGGAAGGTCGGTGGCTGGTTGCTCTGTGTCTGCTGCCTCCCTGAATGCTGCTGGGGCTGACATCCGACTCTGGAAGTCAGCATCTAACCCCTGGCAGAGCATGTACTGTATCTCCATGACAACGAGCATGTTAACCCCTGGTAAAACATGTAACCCATGTCAGAGCATGTAAATCCATGGCAACAAGCATGTTATCCCCTGGTAAAGCATGTAACTCCTGGCAGAGCATGTTAATCCCATGGCAATGAGCATGTTAATTCACTAATTTGCAATGAGCATTACGGTGTGTGGAATAACGTGTAATGGTCATTATGGCATGTGGTAAAATATGTAGTAGGTATTACGGTGTATGGCATTATGTGTACTTCCCACTACGATGTGTGGCATAATATGTAATGAGCATTATGGCATGTGGTATAATAAGTAATGGGTGCAGTGGCGTAACAACAGGTCTGCAGAGTGTGCGGGGAGCTAGGTCCGTGGGGGCCCCAGGAAGTTGTACCAGGGCCCAGGATTTCTCTTGGCGGCCCTGCATATCTGGTAGTGCTCCCATAGAGTTTGGGTTAAGTATGGAGAGAAGGAAGAAAATAAACTCTTTTTGGCTGGGGCACTGCTTTCTAAATCAATACTATGTTTAAAATATTTTATTCAAATCAGATAAAAGAAACATACATCACATATAACATAGAAAGACATACAGTGCTACATATAGCATATTGTGCTACTATTTCATACGCTCTACCCAAGCGTGTAATACAAAAATCTGGTAAGATAACCGTGCTGGCGAATAAATATTAATTTTGATTATAAACGATGTGGGTAGAAATGTATTACCACTTTAATAAGTTAGAGATGTCCCTGTAGTCTAGTATGTCTAGAGTTAGATACTCTGGGGGAAATTTACTAAAGGAAATTTGTAAAAAATAGGTGTATTTGTATCCAGAAATACATTTTTTTTTTTTACATTTACTATCCCGAAAATACGGCAATTCGTATTCGTATTGATAGCACATCGATACGACTACGAATTGCCGTATTTTCGGGATAGTAAATGTCAAAAATAAGTGTATTTCTGGATAAAAATACACCTATTTTTACACCTATTTTTTACAAATTTCCTTTAGTAAATTCCCCCCTCTGTATCAAATGTGTAACAAAAGAAAGTTGAAAAAAGTTACACTGTAGCTGAGGTTGTATTACTGGAAATTAGAATGGATAGTGCAAGTAGGAAAATATATAGTTTTCGGGGCAGATTACCTGCTGTGTTGCATCATATATAACTTATATTGGATGCAACATGATTTTCTTCTGCTTGCCGAAAAAGTCTATATTATTAAATGAAGGGAAAGGATAAAGAATAAAAAGTAGAGCCTGTACAAGACGAGCCACTAACACTTACTGGTTCCTCACATGTATAAATACAGCGGAGAGGGAGGTTCAGTGTCTAAGCTCCGTGTCTCAGAATCCTCACAGCTCTTAGTGAGTTACTACTGTCGGCACCTTGCCCTTTGATTACCGCCGATGAGTGAACTCTGAATGAGTATCAGAAAGGGAAAGATAGAAGTAGTTATTATAACAAAGTCAGTTGTATGTGAGTGTGCAGACCAACCACAAGATATGTGGATTGGATCCTGTGTACACACCACGTAATTTGCACAATGTAAGTGTAGTCTAATACATAGCAGGTCCACACTGTGCCACTGTGCGATCAGATTTTTAACATTGAGATTAAATCTCAAAGTACTACTCTAAATATATGTAAGTGACTATAATCCACCCATATCGAACTGGACCGCTCGTCTATGGGTTAGGGCAATGGTGAACATATATAAGGAAAAAGGGGGCGTTATCTGCTCAGGTTTATCTGACAGTCTGAGCAGAGTAACGCTCTGTGCTGTTTGCGAGTGTGCAGATCAGCCTAGAGATTTTGTAGATTGGATAGTATGTATACTTCGGATTAGTTGTACAATATAGGTCTAATTAGGTACATTTAGATATATGCAGTAGCGCTCAAACAAGTGGACATACTGTACTCTCAGAATTTTACACTTAGATATATGCAGTAGCGCTGTGCTCAGATTGGGAGTCCAAAACAAATGGACATACCGCACTTTCAGAATTTACACTTCGATATATGTAGTAGCGCTGTGCTAAGATTTGAAGTACAACCAAAAGGACACATAGAATTTTCACGCAAAATATATGCTCAGACTGCTAAGTTTTTATACACTACTGCCTCTAGATATACATATGTAGCATCAATCCTCCCATATCAGACTGGACCGCCTGTCTATGGGTTAGAGCAACAATAAACATATACAGAGAAACGGGAGCACTAGATGCTCAAATAAGTCAGATAACCTTAACATTTGTAGAAGTGCTCTGCGTTGTTTGCAAAAGTGTAGATTAACCACAAGATTTATAGGTTGGACAGTGTGTATAGACCACGGTATTTGTACAATGTAAGTCTAGTTGGATTTTATTAAAATATATACATACATTAGTGCTGTGCCCAAATTCTGAAGAAAGCAAGAGTGCACATATAGTAGCGCTCTACGTTCAGAAAATGAAATAAATATGAAAAAACGTAAAAAAAACGTAAAATAACGTACTTTACAATTTATCAAAAAACTAAGGTGTCTCCTTAGATTGGTTGGATAACCTAGATATATGAAGTAGCGCTCTGCGCACAGATTTAGAGAGAGCTGTAAAGTACATACAGATGAATTAATGCCCTATGTTCTTCAGAGTTTGTAAAAGAGAAATATGAAATAGATAGTAGCAGTGATATTTTTCAGCTACACCATTACTGTCCCCATCCAATATGTTGCACAGTCTATATGCAATCTGTTGTACAATCTCATTTAAAAAAAGAAAAATGCCATCAAGCTTAGATAATAGTAAATAAACTGTCTCACGGAAAAAAAAAAAATTACATTACCACTTCCCTAAGCCGCGATATGCAGGATACTGGTCCTTCTGTAATGTCCCCTTCTCTGGAGAAGTGCTGCCGCTTAATAGTTGTATTCGGTCAAGCACTCGATTTTTTGCTGTGCAATGACAGCGTTTTGGAGCGCTCTCAGCCTGTTAGGAGTACAGGGCTATGTCAGGACGGGAAACCTCGGTATTACACTGTAGATAGTGTGCGGTGGTGAGCGGACAGTTGGGGGTCCGTGTATCCTGTGGTGGGGATGTGATCTTAGAGACTTACAGGAGTATTCATCTCATGGGCTTGCACTGTGCGCACAGTGCATACCCTATTAGCCGACGATATCGTTTCGCCTAGAGGGCTTGTTCATGGTGACTCTCTTGTCGGGAGAGTTTTGAATTTATAGGCACTCCTCTATACTGATTGTAGATAATTGAGGTGTTCATTGGATTATTGCGGATAATTATTATTTAACTGGTATCATAATGAGCATTTGGATAGCAAAGAGTGTATTTTGCTTTCCTAGTAAGTTAAATGACACTCTGGTATTATACTATTTGTAGTATATGCTGTGGGTTGTTGCCCATTGATAATTTAAAGGTAAGATTATATTGGGAAGAACTCAGAAAAATAAGAAAAATAAAAATAATTAAGGTGAAATAAAATAAACTAAAACAAAATAAAATAAATGTTATGAGTATTAAGTGCGTATGATTATATAAATTTAAGATATAAGATTATATGGTAATTTATTAATATTGACTAGTAAATTGATCCACTAATTGATAGTTAATGTAGATTAATGATGGAATTTATGATGCTAGGTCTTAAGGTTGATACACGGTTGAGGAAAGTTATTTTATTGAATTATAAGGATCTTTTGGGAATAAAACCTATTATTAATTATAGAGAACAGTTATGGGAAATATGCCAATAACTCCAAGGTTTATTGAATTGTTCTGAAAGTTTTGCTAATGCTTTTAGGAAGAGGAAGAAAGGTAGAAAGAAAGAAAAGTGGATTTTAGATTAAAAAAGGACTATAGCTTATATATTCATTGAGACCCTCCGGGACAAGAGTACATCTATATAGCAGTGTAAGAATACAGCAGCCAGTATTTACCCAGCATAGAAACATAACACCCAAATGTAACTCTCTCTGTACATGTTACATCTGCCCCACCTGCAGTGCACATGGTTTTGTCCGTTAGCAAACCAAATGTGCTTTGTGAGTGAACCAGAATCAGGCCCTTAGTACAATTCCCTAATTACATGAGACCAGTATCATATTGAAGAACTTGAGCTTTGAATGATTTTAGTCCCATAAAACTGGGCCATTTGGTTCCAGAGAAATCGGCCCTCAAAGAACATGAACAGAGATGAAATTACATTTCAGAAATAAAAACATTGGTTACCCACAGCCTGGTATAAGCCTGGTATCAGATTGAAGGCCCAGCGATTTGGGTTCTAATGAGATCAACATGAAATTCTATGATGCCTGGGGGGAATTGCCTAGCAATGCGGGGCTGGGCTTGTTGTATATCAGAAATGACAGGGGGGGGCATGTGCCTGGGTGCCCCCCCCCCCCCCTGAGTCTACCACTGGAGACATGAGGCACTGAGACACGAGGCACAATGGGGCTGAGGTGTGTACAGATGATATCTGTGATACATATGGCATCGCAGCAATGGTGTTTTGGTTTCTCATTAGAATATACAGAAACTTCTGCACTTACTGATCTACAGTATATAATATAAACCTAGTATTAGGCCTGGTGCAATGTCATTGGTAAATACTGTAATAGAGAAAATGGCTAAATAACATACAGATAATCCTTGGGTTGCTTGGAAATGTGTGTTTTATACTAACAAGCTGCCAGTGTCTACACAATGGGGGTAATTCAGTCCGGATCGCAGCGCTTCGAATTTACAAAGCAGCCAATTATCGATACACTGCTCATGCGCAAGGCCGTCCTGAGATGAAATCCTGCTACTTTTTCCGTTCGCACGCCGTTCACAAGGTGACTGACAGGAAGTAGGATTCTGGGGGTGGAAACTGGCTGTTTAGTGGGAGTGCTAAGGAAAACTGAGGCGTGCCCAGGAATATGCTGGGAGTGCCCGGGAAACACTAGGCGTGCCTGAGCATTTTAGGGGAGGATGTGTGACGTCAGCGTTGGGTCAGATATGTCTGTATTCACCGCAACCATTGAGTAAGTCTCTGGATACCTGCAATGACTTGTGCCCAGTGCTAGGATCATTCACTGGTGAGCCTGGTATGATGGGTTTTGATCATACTGTCATGGCTGTCATGGTACACATACATTCGCACAGCGAGCACATTGATTCGCAAGGCGGGATTTTACTGTAATGGGACAGTGGCTAATTTATTGCTGGCTGTGATAATTTTGCGGCCGTGCGATCTGGTCTGAATTACCCACAATGTATATTACAGATCACGCAATGCATACCAACATTATAAGGTCCCCACTGTTGGGACCCCCATGTGGTCCGTTGTACGTGGACCCAAAAAAGGGGCGTTGCTTTGGACAGCAGGGCCATGGCTTCACAATCGTGGACATTCTGCTTTTGCCGCTATGGGGGCATGGCCACTGCTGTATAGGGTGACCAACTCATCCCTTTAATCCGGGACACATATTAATTACACAGGTTCTGTGGCAGTTTAAAACCAGGTGAAAGCCAGCCACATAACCTGTGTGATTAATATGTGTCCCGGATTAAAGGGATGAGTTGGTCACCCTACTGCTGTATGACCTGCTGGCCATGCACCCTGTCCATCTGCCTGCCGTGAATAGATGCTGTGGACTTGTGCACAGCACCTAATCACCACCACCACAGGACACTGCTGGCCGTGGGAGCAGTGGCGTAGCTAAGGGTCCGCAGCCCCAGCGATGGCGGGGGGGAGCCGGCGCCAGGAGGGCGCAGGGTCACGGAGCCGGAGGCTGCAGTTCTTTGTGACTGCTGCAACAGACCAGTTCTTGTTCGTCCCTGGCTGTAGGTGAGGACGCTCATTGACCCGCCCCATGACACGCACATGGGGCGGGCCGCGGGCGGGTCAATGAGCATCCTCACACAGCAAGCCAGAGAACCCCTTTCTCCCTGCTGTCACTCCCCCTTCCACACAGCCCGCTCTGTACTTACACTCTGGCTGCCGCTCCTAGCGCGGCACTTTACCTCCTCTGCCCGCCCCACTGCCCATCAGCTGCACTCCTCCTCCCCCTGCGATACCAAGGGCCTACTGAATCCTCCCCCGTGATTCCCAGCACGGGGACTCCTCCACCCCCCACGATTCCCGGCATGCGGCCTCCACCTCCCCCGGCGCGGGGACTCTTCCTCCCCCGCGTGATCTCCAGCGCTGCCTTCATTTGGGTGAAGCTGCAGCTAAGACTCTCAGGGGCGCATTATTACACAGAGCTGCGTGAAACCTGTAAGTGAGACAGTGACTGACTGACTGTGTGTGTGTGTGTGTGTGTGGTGTGGTGTAAGTGAGACAGTGACTGACTGTGTGTGTGTGTGTGTGTGTGGTGTAAGTGAGACAGTGACTGACTGTGTGTGTGTGTGTGTGTGTGGTGTGGTGTAAGTGAGACAGTGACTGACTGTGTGTGTGTGTGTGTGTGTGTGTGGTGTGGTGGGGGGTGTCAGGTTGGACACAGGCTGTATTAGGCTGTAACAAACTAGGTTACCAGTTGTTTTTGTAGGCAGCTTTTGGATGGGGGCAGCTGTTTTGTTAATGCTATGTGTGTGTAAGTATGTGTGTACATATAGTATGTCTATGTGTATGTATGTGTGTGTGTATATATGTGTGTGTGTGTGTGTGTGTGTATATGTATATATATATATATATATATATATATATATATATATATGTGTGTATGTGTGTTTGCGTGTATGTGTGAAAATGCATGTGTGTGTATATATGTATATAAAAATGTATGTGTGTGTGTATGCTGTGTATATGTATTTAAAGTAAGCATAATAGCCCAGTGTGATGTCTCCAAGACAGGCAAATCACTTACAGCAATTCATGATTTTAAAATGTATACATTTCTTTTTCAACCTTTCGTAGTCAACCGCACCCTATCGTAAGGATAAAAATAGAAACTGGCAGCCCTCCATTTCAATAAATAACGGTTCTGCTACCAGGTCCATAACAATTACAAAGCACACTTACCCCCACTACATGGAGGGATTCAGACTGTCACTCAAGGCAGAAGAATTAAAAGAAGTTTTCTTCAATTCTGAATGTCGGTCTGAATCCTTCCAAATCATGGGGGTAAGGGCATTTTAGCTATCTATCCATCTATCTACATATGTCTCCATCTGGTAACCCCCCCCCATGAAAATCCTGCATTTGCCACTGAGCTGCCTGACACGTGACCCGCCCCATCCTGCTGTCTGCCTGAAGAAGTTAGGGAAATAATGGCAGAAATTTTGTCAAGGTTTTTTTAACTGTTTTCTATATATATATTATTTGTGTACCATACAGGGGTTCAGGGAGGGCAGGGGGATAGACAGGTGAAGAGGGGACAGGGAGACAGAGGTGAAGGGGGGATGAAGTGGTGAAGGGGGGGGGGGGGCAGAGGTGCAGGGGGACAGGAGGATGGGTAGATGCAGGGAGATCGGGGGCAGAGTTGTTCTGGTAGAATAGAGGATGGAGAGGTGCAGGGGGATCGAGGGCAGATAGGACAGGGGATGAAGCCGTGCACAGGGAAACAAAGAGGTGGAGTGGGGATCGGGGGCAGAGATCAGCTGGTAGGAAAGGGGACTGAGAGGTGCAAGAGGGATGGAGAGGAACAGAGGAGGAGGAAGAAGTAAGAGATGCGGGGGTGACGGGGACTGAGAAGTGGCTATAAGGAGAGAGTGAGCGGAGACATGATTAAGAAGTGCAGCGGGGACAGGGAGGTGCAGGGGTAAAGGGGACAGAGTGTTGCAGGGAGGGAGGGAGGGAATGAGAGGTGACTGGGGCAGCGAGATGCAGAGAAGGAGAGATTGAGAGGTACAAACACACACGTGTGTATAACATATATTTATTTGTATTATGATTTTCATTTTTGACCTGGGGGGGGGCACCAGAATTTTTTTGGCTTGGGGGAGCAAAATTTCTAGTTACGCCACTGCATGGGAGGGACACGGGACCGTCCCCAAAAATCGGCACAGTGTGGGGGTATGCACAATGACACATAGTGCTGCTGCTGCTGCTGGTTCACAACTTATAGAATATTGGATACGAGAAAAGTGGAATCAGATGTGTAATTATCTCTATGTGTGATCTATTACAGGGCTCTGCTGCTCTATGGGGTTTGTATGTGTTCACCAACCAATTGCTCTGACAGTGATTGAGAACGGGACTGTCACCATCCCCTGCACATTCACATATGAAAAGACTCCCAGGCAGGATGCACAATACAGAGTTCATTGGAGGAAGACAAATGCCGAATCATACTGCAGCCAACAGTCAGAGGAGATCATTGACTCTGATGGGAACGGTATAGGCCAATATGAGGGGAGAGTCTCCAGGGTGCAGGATCCTAATAACAGCTGGAGAGAATCTATCACAGTCACTGGGCTGCGGCCGTCTGATGGTCCCGGCATCTGCTGCACAGTATCGCGCATTACTAATGGCTACAATTATAACTGGAAAAATGTATATGGGACTTCTCTACAATTTCCAGGTAGGGATTTATATCTAACAAGGGGCCTGATTCAGGTGTGGATGCTGTTAGCTGCTGCCTCTTTGCTAACATCCTAATACATGCATGTGTGATCTGCTGCTGGGTCTGAGGACTCAGCACCAGATCACTCTGTGGGACCATTGGCCATCTGAGTAACCTTCAGCAGCTCCATAAATGAGGCCAGGAAATCTGTGCTGGAAGACGCAGACCCCGACCTCTGCACTCCCAGGAAATGAGGGCAATCCTCCCCTGCTGTAGGGAATTCTGGGCGGCTCCACCCCCTCCCTGGCCTGCCAATAAGGCTGTGGCTGTCAGGTCCTGTGTGTATGATCACAGGTCTAGTTCTGCACATGTGTAAAAAAGTGAATGAAATAAAAAAGAAAAGCACTGTAGTACAGAGAATAGTACAGGGCCTAGCAGCGAGCAATGAGCATTACATTACTGAAACTGATAAAGGAAATAAAGAAGAGCTAGAACAAGACATACTGTAGCTATTAACCCCTTCCCGACATTTGACGTATATATACGTCATGGCCGGGATGTACTTCCCGACACATGACGTATATATACGTCATGGCTTCTAACTGTCACCGCGTCTATAGACGCGGTGACAGTTAGGAGATGTCTGACAGCAGACATCCCCCCTCACCGCCCAGGGGGGGCAGGGATGCCCCCCCCGGTCGGCGATCGCTGTGATTGGCTGTTCAAATCTGAACAGCCATTCACAGCGTTTCCTGTGTTACCGGCGGCTAAGCCGCTCGGTAACACAGAAAACGGTGGTGATCGGTGCTGTTAAATACAGCACCGATCACCACCGATGAGCAGGAGCCCCCCCACCCACTCACCCGGCAGCCCGGCAGGTCCTCAGTAGGGGAAGCGCTGAGCGCACGCAGCGCTCCCCCCTCCCGCCCCCCCCCCCCGCCAGGCTCAGCAGCAGCAGCATGAGCTGCTGTAAAAAGTAAAAAAAAAAAAAAAGACACACTGAATTATATATATATATATATATATATGTGTGTGTGTATATGTGTGTATATATATATATATATATATATATGTGTAATATATATATATATATATATATATATATATATATATATATATATATATATATGTGTATATATATATATATATATATATGTGTGTGTATATATATATATATATATATATATATATAGACACATATATATATGTCTATATATATATATATATATATATATATATACACACACATATATATATATATATATATATATATATATATACACATATATATATATATATATATATATATATATATATATATATATATATATATATATATATATATATATATTACATTGACAAAAAACCTTACGGTTTCACATGTCCCATTAAGGCTTCTTACACATGATCTGGCATTTCAGAAACCTGTTGTAACTCTTCCACTCAAACGCCAAAAAGCAATGAAATTACGATCATTAAGGCTGACGCCTTAATGGACGTGTTCCTTGCGCAATACAGATATGGTACGCCATCACAGCCTGTGGGTAAGTGCAGATTCAGCACTCTCACAGAGTGAGATTGCTGTCACTCACACAATGGTGGAGCTGCTAATTCACAGATTTGTGTGCTCATTGGAATACACACATGCAGTCTATGCAACTGAAGGTCTGAGCAGTAAACAGAGCCGAGAGGATGGGGTAAAAGTGGTGTTGATTGGGGTAGGAGGCAGTGTGGTGCGGATGGGGAATAGAAATGCGTAGATGGTAGGAAGGCTAAGCAGCACTGATGGGGGACTAACGAAGCAAATGGGTGGAAAACAGTGGCACAGATTGGGGAAGGTAAGACAGAGTGATGCGATTGGGTAGGAAACAGAGGAGCAGTTGGAGGAAAGACAGCACTGATGGGGGAGGGGGTTCGGAGCAAAGGGGATAAAGGGAAAACAGAGCGGTACAGATGGAGAGGGGAGACAGCAGTACAGATGGAAGGAAACTGTGTCATGGATGAGGCAGGCAGAGCAGCATGGATGGAGGGAGAGACAGAGTACCACTAATAGAGGGGAAGCCAGTGGCACAGATAGAAGGAAACAGTGGCACCTGTGTGAAAAGACAGGGCAGCGCAGATGGGGAAAGACACATTGGTGCAGATGAGGGAATACACACAGCAGTAGGTATCGGGAAGACAGAGCAGCATGAAGGTGGGAGAAGAAAGTGTAGATGCATAGTAGTTGGGAGTATTATAGTTTTTGCAATTATGAAAGATGTTTCTGGTAACTGCATGTGAATACTAAATGAAATGGATATACAGTATGTAGTGAGTGTGAAAGATGTTGGACTCTCAGTGGGATAGTTCTAGTAATAGTGTTTATTCTAGCACTCGCTATCTTTGAAAACCCATGCAGTTCCTCTTCCCTGTCTGGGGTGTTGCTGTCTGCTGTAGTGTTTCTAGCACAGGTCTGGTTTGCAGTGCTGATATACAGATCACACTGTGCTAGAAGCACTACAGCAGATAGATACACCCCAGGCAGGGAAGCGGAACTGCATGGGTTTTCAAAGATGGCGGGTGCTAGAATGAACACTATAGTAACTCAGTGGGGCTAGACCGTTTTAGATGATTGCAGGTACTTATTAGGATGAGTGCGCCACATAACTGCTCAGACCTTCAGTTGCATAGACTGCATGTGTGTATTCCAATGAGCACACAAATCTGTGAATTAGCAGCTCCACCATTGTGTGAGTGACAGCAATCTCACTCTGTGAGAGTGCTGAATCTGCACTTACCCACAGGCTGTGATGGCGTACCATATCTGTATTGCGCAAGGAACACGTCCATTAAGGCGTCAGCCTTAATGATCGTAATTTCATTGCTTTTTGGCGTTTGAGTGGAAGAGTTACAACAGGTTTCTGAAATGCCAGATCATGTGTAAGAAGCCTTAATGGGACATGTGAAACCGTAAGGTTTTTTGTCAATGTAATTTCATAGCTTTTTTCAATTTATTTTTTTTTTATTTTAAATTTCAGTGTAAGAATAAAATTTGATTTTTTAAATGTTTAAAGATAACACACCCCTGGCAATGAGACAGCGTACACGCGGGGGACACTGGGAAGGGGACAGCGTACACGCGGGGGACACTGGGAAGGGGACAGCGTACACGCGGGGGACACTGGGAAGGGGACAGCGTACACGCGGGGGACACTGGGAAGGGGACAGCGTACACGCGGGGGACACTGGGAAGGGGACAGCGTACACGCGGGGGACACTGGGAAGGGACAGCGTACACGTGGGGGACACTGGGAAGGGGACAGCGTACACGCGGGGGGCACTGGGAAGGGGACAGCGTACACACGGGGGCACTGGAAAGGGGACAGCGTACACGCGGGGGGCACTGGAAAGGGGACAGCGTACACGCGGGGGGGCACTGGAAAGGGGACAGCGTACACGCAGGGGGCACTGGAAAGGGGACAGCGTACACGCAGGGGGCACTGGAAAGGGGACAGCGTACACGCAGGGGGCACTGGAAAGGGGACAGGGTACACGCAGGGGGCACTGGAAAGGGGACAGGGTACACGCAGGGGGCACTGGGTAGGGGACGGCGTACAGCAGGGGGCACTGGGAAGGGGACGACGTACACGCAGCGGGCACTGGGAAGGGGACGGCGTACACGCAGGTGGCACTGGGAAGGGGACGGCGTACACGAAGGGGGCACTGGGAAGGGGACAGCGTACACGCAGGGGGCACTGGGAAGGGGACAGCATACACGCAGGGGGCACTGGGGGGGGGATAGCGTACAAGTGGGGGCACTGGGAAGGGGACAGCGTACATGCGGGGGGCGGCACTGTAGGGGGACAGCGTACATGCGCGGGGGGGGCAATGGGGGGGCAGCGTACACACGGGGGCACTGGGGGGAGACAGGGTACACACAGGGATAGTGGGATGGGGGACAGGGTACACACAGGGATAGTGGGGTGGGGGACAGGGTACACACAGGGATAGTGGGGTGGGGGACAGGGTACACACAGGGATAGTGGGGTGGGGGACAGGGTACACACAGGGATAGTGGGGTGGGGGACAGGGTACACACAGGGACAGAGGGGGGACGGATTTACCTGGGTGCAGCTGAAGCACAGGGGGGACAGTACACACGGGGGGGCAGCATACAAACGGCGGGCACTGGGGGGGACAGCGTACACATGGCGGGCACTGGGGGGCAGGGTACATACAGGGACAGTGACGGGGGAAAGGGTATGCACAGGGGTAGTGGTGTGGGGGACAGTTGGGGGGACATGGTGCACACAGGGATAGTGGGGATGGGGGACAGGGTACACGCAGGGGGCACTGGGAAGAAGACAGGGTACACGCAGGGGGCACTGGGAAGAAGATAGGGTACACGCAGGGGGCACTGGGAAGAAGACAGGGTACACGCAGGGGGCACTGGGAAGGGGACGGCGTACATGCAAGGGGAACTGGGAAGGGGATGGCGTACATGCAGGGGGCACTGGGAAGGGGACGGCGTACACGCAGGGGGCACTGGGAAGGGGACGGCGTACACGCAGCGGGCACTGGGAGGGGGACGGCGTACACGCAGGAGGCACTGGGAAGGGGACGGCGTACACGCAGGGGGCACTTGGAAGGGGACGGCGTACACGCAGGGGGCACTAGGTAGGGGACGGCGTACAGCAGGGGGCACTGGGAAGGGGACGACGTACACGCAGCGGGCACTGGGAAGGGGACGGCGTACACGCAGGTGGCACTGGGAAGGGGACGGCGTACACGAAGGGGGCACTGGGAAGGGGACAGCGTACACGCAGGGGGCACTGGGAAGGGGACAGCATACACGCAGGGGGCACTGGGGGGGGACAGCGTACAAGTGGGGGCACTGGGAAGGGGACAGCGTACATGCGGGGGGCGGCACTGTAGGGGGACAGCGTACATGCGCGGGGGGGCAATGGGGGGGCAGCGTACACACGGGGGCACTGGGGGGAGACAGGGTACACACAGGGATAGTGGGGTGGGGGACAGGGTACACACAGGGATAGTGGGGTGGGGACAGGGTACACACAGGGATAGTGGGGTGGGGGACAGGGTACACACAGGGATAGTGGGGTGGGGGACAGGGTACACACAGGGATAGTGGGGTGGGGGACAGGGTACACACAGGGATAGTGGAGTGGGGGACAGGGTACACACAGGGACAGAGGGGGGACGGATTTACCTGGGTGCAGCTGAAGCACAGGGGGGACAGTAACACACGGGGGGGCAGCATACAAACGGCGGGCACTGGGGGGGACAGCGTACACATGGCGGGCACTGGGGGGGCAGGGTACATACAGGGACAGTGACGGGGGAAAGGGTATGCACAGGGGTAGTGGTGTGGGGGACAGTTGGGGGGACATGGTGCACACAGGGATAGTGGGGATGGGGGACAGGGTACACACGGGGACAGTGGGGGGATGGATTTACCTGGGTGCAGCTGCTCCTCTGATGGCCCGGGTGGCTGCTTTCTGTCTTCCGGGTGGCAGAGGCAACTCAACGCCGGGGCTTCACCAGACTGTTAGGGCTGCAGGCTGTGGAAGCGGCTGAACCGAGTCCCGGTGGCAGCATGGGGAGGACAGAGTCTGAGCAGGAAATATAATAATAATAATAATAATAATTACAATAACAATGCGTACACACGGGGGGGGGGGCACAGCGTACACACGGGGGGCACAGCGTACACACGGGGGGGGGGGGACACAGCGTACACACGGGGGGTCGCACAGCGTACACACGGGGGGGGGGGGCACAGAGTACACACGGGGGGCACAGCGTACACACGGGGGGGGCACAGCGTACACACGGGGGGCACAGCGTACACATGGGGGGGCACAGCGTACACACGGGGGGCACAGCGTACACACGGGGGCACAGGGGCAGGGAACAGCGTACACACGGGGGCACTGGGGGGCAGGGAACAGCATACACACGGGGGGCACTGTGGGGCAGGGAACAGCGTACACACCGGGGCACTGGGGGCAGGGAACAGCGTACACACGGGGTCACTGGGGGAGCAGGGAACAGCGGACACACGGGGGCACTGGTGGGGGCAGCGTACACACGGGGGCACTGGGGGGCAGGGAACAGCGTACACACGGGGCAGGGAACAGCGTACACACGGGGGTACTGGGGGGTAGGGAACAGTGTACACATGGGGGCACTGGGGGCAGGGAACAGCATACACACGGAGGGGGGGCACAGCATACACACAGAGGGGGCACAGCATACACACGGAGGGGGCACAGCATACACACGGAGGGGCACAACATTCACACTGGGGGGGCACAACATTCACATTGGGTGGTGGGGGAACAGCATATACACTGGGGGGGGGGCACAGCATACACACGGGGGGGCACAGCATACACACGGGGAGGGGCACAGCATACACACAGGGTGAACTATACACACGGAAGCACTGGGGGGAGGCAGCATACACACGGGGTCACTTGGGGGGACAGCGCACACACGGGGGCACTGGGGGGGACAGCATACACATGGAGGCACTGGGGGGGGACAGCGTACACACGGGGGCACTGGGGGGGACAGCGTACACACGGGGGCACTGGGGGGGGGACAGCGTACACACTGGGGCACTGGGGGGGGCAAGCGTACACACGGGGGCACTGGGGGGGGGGCAGCGTACACACGGGGGCACTGGGGGGGGACCAGCGTACACACGGGGGCACTGCATACACAAGGGGGCACAGGGGCAGGGAACAGCGTACACACGGGGGCACTGGGGGGCAGGGAACAGCGTACACACGGGGGCACTGGGGGGCAGGGAACAGCGTACACACTGGGGGCAGGGAACAGCGTACACACGGGGCAGGGAACAGCGTACACACGGGGGCACTGGGGGGCAGGGAACAGCATACACAGGGGGGGCAGGGAACAGCGTACACAGAGGGCACTGGGGGCCAGGGAACAGCGGACACACGGGGGCACTGGTGGGAGCAGCGTACACACGGGGGCACTGGGGGGACAGAGCACACACGGGGGGCACTGGGGGGGGGGGACAGAGCACACACGGGGGCACTGGGGGAGGAACAGAGTACACACGGGGGCACTGGGGAGGAACAGAGCACACACGGGGGCACTGGGAAGGGGACAGCGTACACATGGGGGCACTGGGAAGGGGACAGCGAACACACGGGGGCACTGGGAAGGGAACAGCGTACACATGGGGGCACTGGGAAGGGGACAGCGAACACACGGGGGCACTGGGAAGGGAACAGCATACACATGGGAGCACTGGGAAGGGGACAGCGTACACACGGGAGCACTGGGAAGAGGACAGCGTACACACGGGGGCACTGGGAAGAGGACAGCGTACACACGGGGGCACTGGGGGGGGGGGCAGCGTACACACGGGGGCACTGGGGGGGTGGCAGCGTACACACGGGGGCACTGGGGGGCCAGGGAACAGCGGACACACGGGGGCAGTGGTGGGGGCAGCGTACACACTGGGGCACTGGGGGGGACAGAGCACACACGGGGGCACTGGGAAGGGGACAGCGTACACATGGGGCACTGGGAAGGGGACAGCGAACACATGGGGGCACTGGGAAGGGAACAGCGTACACATGGGGGCACTGGGATGGGGAACAGCGTACACATGGGGGCACTGGGAAGGGAACAGCGTACACATGGGGGAACTGGGAAGAGGACAGCGTACACACGGGGGCACTGGGGGGGGGGGGGACAGCGTACACACGGGGGCACTGGGGGGGCAGCGTACACACGGGGGCACTGGGGGGGGGACAGTGTACACACAGGGGCACAGGGGGGCAGGGAACAGCGTACACACGGGGGCAGGGAACAGCGTACACACGGGGGCACTGGGGGGCAGGGAACAGCGTACACACGGGGCACTGGGGGGCAGGGAAAAGCGTTCCCACGGGGACACTGGGGGGCAGGGAACAGCGTACACACGGGGGCACTGGGGGGCAGGGAACAGCTTACACACGGGGGCACTGGGGGGCAGGGACAGCGTACACACGGGGGCACTGGGGGGCAGCGAACAGCGTACACACGGGGCACTGGGGGGCAGCGAACAGCGTACACACGGGGGCACTGGGGGGCAGGGAACAGCGTACACACGGGGGCACTGGGGGGGCAGGGAACAGCGTACACACGGGGGCACTGGGGGGCAGGGAACAGCGTACACACGGGGGCAGGGAACAGCGTACACACGGGGGCACTGGGGGGCAGGAAACAGTGTACACATGGGGGCACTGGGAGGCAGGAATCAGCATACACAGGGGGGGCACTGTGGGGCAGGGAACAGCGTACACACGGGGGCAGTGAACAGCGTACACACGGGGGCACTGGGGGCAGTGAACAGCGTACACACGGGGGCACTGGGGGGGAGGGAACAGCATACACACGGGGGCACTGGGGGGGCAGCGTACACACGGGGGCAGGGAACAGCGTACACACGGTAGCACTGTGGGGGGGACAGAGCACACACACGGGGGCACTGGGAAGGGGACAGCGTACACACGGGGGCACTGGGAAGGGGTCAGCGTACACACGGGGGCACTGGGTAGGGGACAGCGTACACACGGGGGCACTGGGAAGGGGACAGCGTACACACGGGGGCACTGGGAAGGGGACAGCGTACACATAGGGGCACTGGGAAGGGGACAGCGTACACATGGGGGCATTGGGAAGGGGACAGCGTACACATGGGGGCACTGGGATGGGGGACAGCGTACACATGGGGGCATTGGGAAGGGGACAGCGTACACATGGGGGCACTGGGAAGGGGACAGCGTACACATGGGGGCACTGGGAAGGGGACAGCGTACACATGGGGGCACTGGGAAGGGGACAGCGTACACATGGGGGCACTGGGAAGGGGACAGCGTACACATGGGGGCACTGGGAAGGGGACAGCATACACACGGGGTCAGGGAACAGCGTACACACGTGGGCACTGGGAAGAGGACAGCGTACACATGGGGCACTGGGAAGAGGACAGCGTACACATGGGGGCACTGGTTACACACGCAGACAGTGGGTGGGGGCCGAGTACACACAGGGACAGTGTGGGGACGGATTTACCTGGATGCAGCTGCTCCTCTGATGGTCCGGGTGGCTTCTTTCTGCCTTCTCGGTGGCGGAGGCAACTCAAGGAAGCGCCTGAATCTGGTCCGCAGGCTGTGGAAGCTCCTCAGTCCTGGCGGTGGCATGGGGAGGTCAGCGTCTGGGCAGGAAATATAATATATAATATTATTAAAGGGCTCAGCGTACACACGGGGGCACTGGGGGCAGGGAACAGCGTACACACGGGGGCACTGGGGGGCAGGGAACAGCGTACACACGGGGGCACTGGGGGGTGGGGCAGCATACACATGGGGGCAGGGAACAGCGTACACACGAGGCAGGGAACAGCGTACACACGGGGGCAGTGGGGGGGGCAGGGAACAGCGTACACACGGTAGCACTGTGGGGGGGACAGAGCACACACGGGGGCACTGGGGTGGACAGAGCACACACGGGGCACTGGGGGGGACAGCGTATACACACGGGGGCAATGGGAAGGGGACAGCGTACACTCGGGCACTGGGAAGGGGACAGCGTACACACGGGGGCACTGGGAAGGGGACAGCGTATACACGGGGGCACTGGGTAGGGGACAGCGTACACACGGGGGCACTGGGTAGGGGACAGCGTACACACGGGGGCACTGAGTAGGGGACAGCCTACACACGGGGGCACTGGGTAGGGGACAGCGTACACATGGGGGCACTGGGAAGGGGACAGCGTACACATGGGGGCACTGGGAAGGGGACAGCGTACACATGGGGGCACTGGGAAGGGGACAGCGTACACATGGGGCACTGGGGAAGGGGACAGCGTACACATGGGGGCACTGGGAAGGGGACAGCGTACACATGGGGGCACTGGGAAGGGGACAGCATACACACGGGGTCAAGGAACAGCATACACACGTGGGCACTGGGGGGCAGGGAACAGCGAACACACACAGGGGCAATGGGGGGCAGGGAACAGCGTACACACGGGGGCACTGGGGGGCAGGGAACAGTGTTCACACAGGGCACTGGGGGGCAGGGAACAGTGTACACACGGGGGCAGGGAACAGCATACAAAGGGGGGGGCAGAGAACAGCGTACACACGGGGGCACTGGGGGGGGCAGCGTACACACGGGGGCACTGGGAAGGGGACAGCGTACACATGGGGGCACTGGGAAGGGGACAGCGTACACATGGGGGCACTGGGAAGGGGACAGCGTACACATGCGGGCACTGGGAAGGGGACAGCGTACACACGTGGGCACTGGGAAGAGGACAGCGTACACATGGGGGTACTGGGAGGAGGACAGCGTACACATGGGGGCACTGGTTACACACGCAGACAGTGGGGTGGGGGCCGAGTACACACAGGGACAGTGGGGGGACGGATTTACCTGGATGCAGCTGCTCCTCTGATGGTCCGGGTGGCTTCTTTCTGCCTTCTCGGTGGCGGAGGCAACTCAAGGAAGCGCCTGAATCTGGTCCGCAGGCTGTGGAAGCTCCTCAGTCCTGGCGGTGGCATGGGGAGGTCAGCGTCTGGGCAGGAAATATAATAAATAATAATATTAAAGGGCTCAGCGTACACACGGGGGCAACTGGGGGCAGGGAACAGCGTACACACGGGGGCACTGGGGGGCAGGGAACAGCGTACACACGGGGGCACTGTGGGGCAGGGAACAGCGTACACACGGGGGCACTGGGGGGGGGCAGCGTACACACGGGGCAGGGAACAGCGTACACACGGGGGCAGGGAACAGCGTACACACGGGGGCAGGGGGGGCAGGGAACAGCGTACACACGGTAGCACTGTGGGGGGGACAGAGCACACACGGGGGCACTGGGGGGGACAGAGCACACACGGGGGCACTGGGGGGGACAGCGTACACACACGGGGCACTGGGAAGGGGACAGCGTACACTCGGGGGCACTGGGAAGGGGACAGCGTACACACGGGGGCACTGGGAAGGGGACAGCGTACACACGTGGGGCACTGGTTAGGGGGACAGCGTACACACAGGGGCACTGGGTAGGGGACAGCGTACACACGGGGGCACTGGGTAGGGGACAGCGTACACACGGGGGCACTGGGGAAGGGGACAGCGTACACATGGGGCACTGGGAAGGGGACAGCGTACACATGGGGGCACTGGGAAGGGGACAGCGTACACATGGGGGCACTGGGAAGGGGACAGCGTACACATGGGGGTACTGGGAAGGGGACAGCGTACACAGGGGGGCACTGGGAAGGGGACAGCATACACACGGGGTCAGGGAACAGCGTACACACGTGGGCACTGGGGGCAGGGAACAGTGAACACACACAGTGGCAATGGGGGGCAGGGAACAGCGTACACACGGGGGCACTGGGGGGCAGGGAACAGCGTATACACGGGGGCACTGGGGGGCAGGGAACAGCGTTCACACGGGGGCAGGGAACAGCATACAAAGGGGGGCAGAGAACAGCGTACACACGGGGGCACTGGGGGGGGCAGCGTACACACGGGGGCACTGGGGGGGACAGAGCACACACTGGGGCACTGGGGGGGACAGAGCACACACGGGGGCACTGGGGGGGACAGAGCACACACGGGGCCACTGGGGGAGGAACAGAGCACACACGGGGGCACTGGGAAGAGGACAGCGTACACACACAGGGGCACTGGGAAGGGGACAGCGTACACACGGGGGCACTGGGAAGGGGACAGCGTACACACGGGGGCACTGGGAAGGGGACAGCGTACACACGGGGGCACTGGGAAGGGGACAGCGTACACATGGGGGCACTGGGAAGGGGACAGCGTACACAGGGGGGCACTGGGAAGGGGACAGCATACACACGGGGTCAGGGAACATCGTACACACGTGGGCACTGGGGGGCAGGGAACAGTGAACACACACAGTGGCAATGGGGGGCAGGGAACAGCGTACACACGGGGGCACTGGGGGGCAGGGAACAGCGTATACACGGGGGCACTGGGGGGCAGGGAACAGCGTTCACACGGGGGCACTGGGGGGCAGGGAACAGCGTTCACACGGGGGCAGGGAACAGCATACAAAGGGGGGGCAGAGAACAGCGTACACACGGGGGCACGGGGGGGGGGGGCAGCGTACACACGGGGGCACTGGGGGGGACAGAGCACACACTGGGGCACTGGGGGGGACAGAGCACACACGGGGGCACTGGGGGAGGACAGAGCACACACGGGGGCACTGGGAAGGGACAGCGTACACACGGGGGCACTGGGAAGGGGACAGCGTACACACTGGGGCACTGGGAAGGGGACAGCGTACACACTGGGGCACTGGGAAGGGGACAGCGTACACACTGGGGCACTGGGAAGGGGACAGCGTACACACGGGGGCACTGGGTAAGGGGACAGCGTACACACGGGGGAACTGGGATGGGGACAGCGTACACACGGGGGCACTGGGATGGGGACAGCGTACACACGGGGGGCACTGGGAAGGGGACAGCGTACACACGGGGGCACTGGGGAAGGGGACAGCGTACACACAGGGGCACTGGGGAAGGGGACAGCGTACACAAGGGGGCACTGGGAAGGGGACAGCGTACACATGGGGGCACTGGGAAGGGGACAGCGTACACATGGGGGGCACTGGGAAGGGGACAGCGTACACATGGGGGCACTGGGTACACACGCGGACAGTGGGGTGGGGGCCGGGTACACACAGGGACAGTGGGGGGACGGATTTACCTGGATGCAGCTGCTCCTCTGATGGTCCGGGTGGCTTCTTTCTGCCTTCTCGGTGGCGGAGGCAACTCAAGGAAGCGCCTGAATCTGGTCCGCAGGCCGTGGAATCTCCTCAGTCCTGGCGGTGGCATGGGGCGGTCAGCGTCTGGGCAGGAAATATAATAAATAATAATATTAAAGGGCTCAGCGTACACACGGAGGGGGGGGCACAGCGTACACACGGAGGGGGGGCGCACGGCGTACACACGGAGGGGGGGCACGGCACACGGCGTACACACCGAGGAGGGGGGCACGGCGTACACACCGAGGAGGGGGGCACGGCGTACACACCGAGGGAGGGGGGCACGGCGTACACACCGAGGAGGGGGGCACGGCGTACACACCGAGGAGGGGGCACGGCGTACACACCGAGGAGGGGGGCACGGCGTACACACCGAGGAGGGGGGCACGGCGTACACACCGAGGAGGGGGGCACGGCGTACACACCGAGGAGGGGGGCACGGCGTACACACCGAGGAGGGGGGCACGGCGTACACACCGAGGAGGGGGGCACGGCGCACACACCGAGGAGGGGGGCACGGCGCACACACCGAGGAGGGGGGCACGGCGCACACACCGAGGAGGGGGGCACGGCGCACACACCGAGGAGGGGGCACGGCGCACACACCGAGAGGGGGGGCACGGCGTACACACCGAGAGGGGGGGCACGGCGTACACACCGAGAGGGGGGGCACGGCGTACACACCGAGAGGGGGGGCACGGCGTACACACGGAGGAGGGGGGGGCACGGCGTACACATGGAGGAGGGGGGCAAGGCGTACACACGGAGGAGGGGGGGCACGGCGTACACACGGAGGATGGGGGCACGGCGTACACACGGAGGAAGGGGGCACGGCGTACACACGGAGGAAGGGGGCACGGTGTACACACGGAGGAGGGGGCACGGTGTACACACGGAGGAGGGGGGCACGGCGCACACACGGAGGAGGGGGGCACGGCGTACACACGGGGGGCATAGCGTACACAGGGGGGCATAGCGTACACAGGGGGGCATAGCGTACACAGGGGGGGGCATAGCGTACACAGGGGGGGGCATAGCGTACACAGGGGGGCATAGCATACACACGGACGGGGGGCACAGCATACACACGGGGGGCACAGCATACACACGGGGGGCACAGCATACACACGGGGGGCACAGCATACACAAGGGGGGCACAGCATACACACGGGGGGGCACAGCATACACACGGGGGGGCACAGCATACACACGGGGGGCACAGCATACACACGGGGGGCACAGCGTATACACAGTATATCCAGTGAGGGGGGGCGGGGGACACACGGGGGCAGTGAGGGGGGGGCAGGGGACACACGGGGACAGTGAGGGGGGGCCATGTACTGACATGCAGCAGCTGCGGCTCTCATGCACATACAGCGCTGGGTCCCCCCCACCACCAACCCCAGAACCAGCCTTGCTGACACAAACCACCCCACCCACCCACCCACCCACAAGAATACTTGCAGCCGCGGCGCTGCAGACACGGCAGGGGAAGCTTCCTCCTTAGTTTGTTTGCCAGTGTAAACTTAACACACAGCTCCCGGCCGCCGCGCGCGTACACATACTGACATGAGCGCCGCAGCAGCACGGGCCTCATGTCAGTGTGTGTATGCGCGCGGCGGCCGGGAGTTGCGTGTTTTAAACAGGCAAACCAAGAAAGCTTCCCCTCCCGAGTCTGCCGCGCAATTATTCTTGTGGGTTGGTGGGTGGGTGTTAAGTGTCAGCCGCCCATAGCAATCGCGTGCCGGGTGGCTGACTGCAAAAATAAGTTTTAAACCTCTTAGCTCCTGTCTGTGGTGCGCCGACGGTCCTCTCCCCTTGGAGGGATTGCGGGGCTGCAGCAGCGGGACCCCTGTAGGCAGCAGGTCTAAAGTTCTAGCCCCTCGCATCTCCGTCGGCCATCTTGGTACACCCAAGTGAGGCCTCTGTCTGTACTCCCCCTGCTGGACAAACTGCGCATGCGCAACAAGTTGGAGCTCCTATCTCTATAATGGGGCATGTTTCACTAAATTATAAAAAAACTGTACCTATCTGAAAATCCTCAACCCCAAAAGGCACTCCACTGGGACAATATCTACCTAATAAAACAAACCCCAAGTCTCAATTGTTCCCCTACCCCGAGTTATGCCTTCCCAAAAAAACCCTCATAGACTAACATGGGTGACAAAGTGTCATTTCTGAAGTGTCAGAAAAAAACTGGCAGTTGGAAGTTTAGATCGCTCCCAATTGGTCATTTTTTAATATTTCGCCCTGAAATTTGGCACGCAGCACCGGTTGACGATTCTACGCGTACATGCCAAATTTCAGCTCAGTACGCCCAGTCACTTTTGAGGTGCAGTCCCTCAAACACCATGCCCCCATCCGAAAAGTTCCCTATGGGAAAAATCCGTTCGTTGGATTCAGCCTTAATATAAGGGCACGACCGTGCCCTTATAATATATATATATATATCTATATATATATTTATATATAGAGACAGATAGATAGAAAGATATTCCCGACATATGACGTATATATACGTCATGGTCGGGAGGTACTTCCCACCGGAGACGTATATATACGTCATGGTTTTAACTGTCACCGCGTCTATAGACGCGGTGACAGTTTGGAGATGTCTGCTGTCCCTGATTCCCAATGTGAACAGCCAATCACAGCGTTTTCTGTGTTACCGGCGGCTAAGCCGCTCGGTAACACAGTGATCGGTGGTGATCAGTGCTGTTAAGTACAGCACCGATCACCACCGATCGCCAGCCCCCCCCCCCTCCCACCCGGCAGCCCCCCCTCCCACCCACCCGGCTGCCGCAGTGCCAGCACCCCTCCCCACCCCCCCACCAGCCGCAGCGCCAGCCCCCCTCCCAAAGCTGGTGAGCAAAATGGGGTCACATGTGGGGGGGTTCCACTGTATTGGTGCTTCGGGGGTCTTGCTAATGGCGACATAGCACCCACCATTCATTCCACCACCAAATATCACTCCTTCCCTTCTGAGTCCTGCCATGCACCCAACTGGTATTTTTTGGTCACATGTGAGGCATTGCCGTACTCGGGAGAAATTGGGGCACAGATTTTGGGGTGCTTTGTCTCCTTCATTCCTTGTGAAAATGAAAAATTTTGAGCCAGAAATGCATTTTTGTGTAAAAAATTACATTTTTTACACAAAAATGCAGTTCTGGCTCAAAATTTTTCATTTTCACAAGGAATGAAGGAGACAAAGCACCCCAAAATCTGTGCCCCAATTTCTCCCGAGTATGGCAATGCCTCACATGTGACCAAAAAATATCAGTTGGGTGCATGGCAGGACTCAGAAGGGAAGGAGTGATATTTGGATTTTGCAGCACAGATTCTAGTTGAATGACCCCTGAAGCACCCATACAGTGGAACCCCCCCACAAGTGACCCCATTTTGCAAACTACACCCTTCAGGGAATTTAACAAGGGGTATAGTGTACATTTCAAACCCCCAGGGGTTTCACCAATTTTGATACAACTGAGCTGTGAAAATGAAAAATTACATTTTTTCATTTGCACAGCCCAGTTGTATCAAAATTGGTGAAACCCCTGGGGGTTTGAAATGTACACTATGCCCCTAGATGAATTCCCTGAAGGGTGTAGTTTGCAAAATGGGGTCACTTGTGGGGGAGGTTCCTAACTTTTAGCATCTTATGGTGCCTATAAACCTACATGGTGCCTAAAAAATAATCTCATAAAAAGGAGGCTCCAAAATCAAGTAGGTGCTCCTTCTATTATGAAGCCTGTGGTTTGGTCACCGTGCACACTAGGGCCACATATAAGATAGTTATGAAAACAAAAGAATTGGGGGAATCAATTTTTAGTCACATTTCTCTAGTAAAATCTACTGTGTTCCTTAGAAAAATGTATTAAAATTGAAAATCTGCCAAAAAAATGAAATTTTGAAATTTCACCTACACTTTGTTTTAATTCTTGTGAAACACCTAAAGGGTTAACAAACTTCCAAAATGCTGTTTTGAATACTGTGAGGGGTGCACTTTTTGAAATGGCATCATTTATGGGGGTGTCTCACATACAAGTCCCTCAAAGTCACATCATAACTGAACTGGTCCCTAAAAAAATCAGAGTTTGAAATTTTCTTGAAAATTTGAGAATTTGCTATTCATATTTTAAGCCTCCTAGTGTCCAAAAAAATGAAAATGAGGTTAAAATAATGATGGCAACATAAAGTATACATATGGTCTATGTTAGTTATTAACTATTTTGAGTGGTAAGATTATTTGTCTCACAAGCAGAAAATTTAACATTTTGCAAATCGCAAAATTTTCCATTTTTTTACGACATTTTGGAATTTTTCACAAAAAAACACAGACTGTATCGACCAACATTTACCACTAACTTGAAGTACAATGTGTCACGAGAAAACAATCTCAAAATCACTGGGATAAGTAAAAGCAAAAAAAAGTTATCCCCACTTAAGTGATACATGCCAGATTTGAAAAAAAGGGCTCTGTCAGGAAGGCAAAAACAGGCTCCGTCAGGAAGGGGTTAAAAAGATTTAAAAGTAGGATAAGACCCAGAGTAGGTGAATGTTGATTTAGTACAGAACCAAATGTTTGCTTAAGAAAAGAGCGGTCAGCAAACTGAACTGAAGCCCTCAGTGCTGTGAGGCAGTAATGCTGAACACTACGCCAACCATGCTGCCCCCCAATAGTCACTGTATGGGGCATACACACAGGGAGATCTGAGCTGTGAGATGTGTTCTGAGCAAATTAGTGTGGGAGATTTCCCACAGTCTAGATCTCCCACACACTGAAGGGGCCGACACACACAGCGAGGTTGCTGAGCTTTCTGAACGATGCTAGATCACTCAGAACGCTCAGCAAGATCGCTCAGCACACATTGATATGTCAGCTCTGGGTGCTGAGGGGCCTGTCATGGACAATATTCTCCGGTGAGAACACATGCCCTGACCTGGTGATTAACTTGATTTATCCAGCGTGCTGGATATTTAGCACTGGGGTGTTAGCGACACGCAGCGCCGCGCATTGCTATCACTGTGCCCCTACACACGGAGCGATGTAGGGGCATTTTGTAAGCTCAGAAAATGATATGGGGGGGTTTCAACACAATTGCGCTGCTGGGTATATATAGTATAAAGAAAACTCTGAGTTCAGTTTAGGTCCGACCAGAAAGAAATGACACTGGACACGCTTGTAAATTGTATTATTTTATAAATGTAAAAAAGATAAGCACATATGTGCGGCTAGCAGTTAGCAGACTTGTCTTGAAAAAGTTCCCATTCACAGAGGGTACGAAACGCGTTGACGCAATATTCAAACCTCTAGACGTGTCTCCAAGGTCCCGCCTCCAGCCAACAGTACTGCTAACTGCTAGCCGCACTTCCGACATCGGCTTCCCACGTGGCTGCCGGCTAACTCCTGTGCCCACCGCTGCAAACCATCTCCTACGGCGCCAGCAGGACACGCTGCTATTCCGGCAAGGGAGAACTCCACAAGCATACGGCTGGTCCCCCGGATCATCATATTGGGGACACTTGCTGTAGCGCTATTTAGCGCCGACTATACCGCTTCCACTCTCACAGTTTTACCCGTCTGTCGGACCCCGCAATTGGGATACAATTCTACCACAGGGTTGAGCTAAACAACATCTATTAAGCTCCCCGCTACCTTCAATATATGGGTGAGAAAATTCTTATTACCCTATTGTAAATGTTTGAACTGCCTTCCATCTAGCGCATGTTTGCTTACATGCTAAACTGGCATTACTAATATCCTACTGCGGGATACCCCGATCCACCTGATTATTACTAATAAATTCAGGATCTGAACTGAGCTACTCCCATTATTGGGATCTTTACATCAAACCTTGGAGACACTCCTTACTATTTGGGATTTAACCCTATATGTTTTTATATATTTATGTTTTAGTTTTATTGTGTATGTATATGTGCTTATCTTTTTTACATTTATAAAATAATACAATTTACAAGCGTGTCCAGTGTCATTTCTTTCTGGTCGGATCTAAACTGAACTCAGAGTTTTCTTTATACTATATATACCCAGCAGCGCAATTGTGTTGAAACCCCCCCATATCTTGTTCACCCTTCATGAGCTGGGCTAGCTCATCCAGCACGTGCAGCAGCTGGGTAGATAATTAATTGGTGTAGATCACAAAACACCTAACATTCTATTTTTCTCTCATTATTGGAGCGCCAGGAACGTGAATTGGTTGGTACCATTTTTGGTATCAATCCCAATTTACAACCTCTGCTTTTTGCCAAGCTCAGAAAATGGCCTGACAACGCTACGTGTGTAGTCCCCATGAGAGGGTTGCACATGAGATTTGTGCTAAGTGATCTATTATGGAAGATTTGTGTTAAGCAAAAAAAAAAATTTAAATAATGGGTGGAATGAATACAGGAATGAGGGTGACATACTGTAGATCACTTGGATCACTTTTTAAAACTAGAGGTGATTTGCAGTCTCTTGCTAAGTGATCTGACTATATGCCTGCCACAGCTTTTACTTAATGTTCTTTTTTGCTACACCTGTTGAAGATTCCATCTCTCCATGTGGTGTTAACTCCATCTGCACAAAAAGACGATCAAGTGCTACCTCTGTCCTTTTTGGCTCCTCCCCCTGCGTCCTATTCAAGTCACAGAATTATTGTTCATCAAAGCTACAGTATTCAAAGACTGACATTATATTTCTTAAAGCCACAGTATCATCATTATTTCAAGTCTAAGCTAAAGTGTTCAGAGACCATCATTGTTTTTCTTAAAGCCACAGTATCATCATTCCTTCAAGCCAATGTTAAAGCACTCGGGGGCCCTTATTTTGGTTCACTCGCAAAGGCAAATTCCTTCTCAAATGGACAAAACCATGTGCACTGCAGGTGGGGCAGATGTAACATGTGCAAAGAGAATTAGATTTGGGTGAGTTATTTTGTTTCTGTGCAGGGTAAATACTGGCTGCTTTATTTTTACACTGCAATATAGATCTCACTTTGAAGAAAAACCCCAGCCAAATCTAACTCTCTCTGCACAAGTAACATCTACCCCACCTGCAGTGCACATGGTTTTGTCCATTTGAGAAGGAATTTTCCTTTGCGAGTGAACCAGAATAAGGACCAGAGACTGACATTGTTTTTCTTAAAGTCACAGTATCATAATTCTTCTAGTCAAAGTTTCTCAGACATTATTATCAAAGCTTTATTCAAGTTATTATTATTATTATTATTATTATTATTATTATTATTATTATTATTATTATTATTATTATACTTATAGTCAAAGGAATTGTTACATCTTAATGTTTTTTTTTAATCTTTTTTTATTATAACAAAGTACTTTTATTACAAAGTGCTTACAATAAATACACATACATTTTCAAAGAAAGAAGATAATACACAAAAACATACTTAGACATCAGGTCAACATTGCCCATCAGTAATCCCCCTGCCCTCTGCCCCCCCCCCCCCCCCCCCCTAGATGAAGAGAAGAGGAGAGAGAGAAGGGGACCTAACTGAATAGGAGGAGATGGAATACCTTTATAATTTTAAACACAGGGTAAGCTTTTAGTCCACCCTTGACCTACTCTCTACTTGCCATTCAGCCAGCGAGAAACATATCTTAATTTTCTCCTGAACCTGGGGGGACAAGGTTTTTATAAATTCCCCCAGCTTTGGAGAAAGCCAACCTGGTTCTTCGCTTTTTGTATGGAGGCCTCCACCCAGTCCATTAAAAATATGTTATATAGTTTCTCTAGAAATAGTTGCATAGCGGGGGTTGTGGCTGTATCCACATGTGCAAGATAGTTTTCTTAGCAGCTGCTGATATAGCCAGCATAACTTTTCCATTGGACCTTCTTCCTCTATTTGCTCTTTCATAAGGTTTTATACATAGAATTGCCCATTCTGTTTTTATATGGAAATCACTTTGTATATAGTTTTTAATAAACGGTTCTACTTTCTTCCAAAAGTGATAGACCTCTGGGCAACTCCACAGATAGTGCACCAAGTCTACTCCGCTAGTACCACACTTGAGGCAATTGCTATCATTGGCCAACCCAATCTTGTTCCTTCTATTTGGGGAAAGATATGCCCTGTGGTATATTTTCAAGAATAATTCTATATAAGTTGGTATTGGTAATGTCTTACAGACATGTCTAACTGGGTATACAGGTCGTTCTCTGTCAGCCCCGGGAACAGTTCCACCCATCTACTCATACCTGTTTTTACTATCTTGCCTTCTGGCATAGTTCTGAAAAACTTATAGTAAAAAGATAAGGCTTTTTTCACAGGTTGGGGTTGTACCAGGAGCTTGTCTATCTCATTGCCCCAATCCTTTTCATTAAGTCTTGGAGAGATCTCTTGTGCATAATGTTGGGCTTGGATGAAAGCAAGATCTAATGGTATAGTCACCTCGTATTTCTCAACGAATTGACCATAAGTCAGGGGGTTTCCTACTTGCCTCATCGATTAATTAGCCCACTCTTAATATGCCCTTATCTTTCCATCTATTAAATGGATAGTCTGCATTACCTTCCTGAAAACCAGGGTTATTCAAAAAGTTTAGAATTATGGAGGCTTTAGAATTGATTCCTAGTCTGTGTTGAACGACATACCAAGCTCTTCTTGTAGATGTTAATAAGGGGTTAGATCTAACTCCAGTCTCAGCCTCTGAATCTGTAAAATGTAGAGATGCAACCAGGCCTCCCTTGTTAAGGGTCGCACCCTCTAATTGGGGATTGGTATAATCCAGTCCTTTATATAGCGGTTATGCGAGGCCGGGCTGTATCCCTCCGTATTCGGGAAGTTGACTCCACCTTTTGTTTTAGGCTGCTGCAACTTTTTGAGGTTTATCCTGGCTTTCTTCCCTTCCCAGATAAACTTTCTAAACATTTTGTCAATCTCCCTAATGTTTTTAGTAAATAAGAGGACAGGGAGCACCTGGAGGGGATACAATAATTTAGGGAAAAGTATCATTTTAATTAGATTTATTCTCCCCATCCTGGATACTAGAAGTTTTGCCCATCCTTCCAGTTATCTTGTACATTTTCTAATTGCAGTGCCTACATTTAGTTCATATAACAAGCTGAGATCATTTGGTATATTATCTCCCAAGTATGTAATATAACTTTAGGTCCATTTTAATGGAACGTCCTTTGCCCATGGGGGTTTTTTCACTCCAATTTTTAAATAGAGTGCAACTGACTTATCTAAATTTATAGTAAACCCTGATGCCCTATCGAATTCTTCCAGTTTTCTTAACAGATCTTTAACCGAACCAGCTGGGTCCGCCATATATAATATCAGGTCATCTGCAAAGGCACAGATTTTAAATTCATGTTTTCCTGTTTTAACCCTTTCAGAGTTTCCCAATTCTGCAGAAACTGAAGCATCGGGTCGAGGACAATATTAAAAAAAAGTGGCGAGAGAGGGCACCCCTGCCTAGTACCTCTCTCCATTATAATCTCCTTACTCTTGTCCCCATTTATTAAGAGCACCGTACATGGATCCTGATATAGGAACCGGACAAAATGTATAAATCTCTCCCCAAATTGTCTAGACTCCAGCACCCTATACATATATACATGAAATGGAGTCGAAAGCTTTATTTTCGTCCAGGCTCAACAAAATGCCCAGAATGTCCCTCTCTCTCTGTAATATATTAGTTGCGGCTATTGCCATCCTAACCCCTTTTACAGAATGGCACCCATTCACAAACCCCAACTGGTGCTCTGTGAGGATATCTCCCTCTATACGCTGCATCCTATTCGCGATTATTTTTGCCATCATTTTGCAGTCAGTCTTTAGGAGCGTAATTGGGCAATAGGAGGATACATTTTGTGGGTCTTTATTGGCTTTCAAGATTATAGTAGTGAGGGCTGAATTAAATTGTGGGTATCTGGGGGAAATGTTTTGTAGGTGTTGAAGTAGACCACTGGACCGATTATTTCATTCTGCAGAATGTTATAGTACTCTACCTGAAGTCCACCCAGCCCGGGAGCTCTTCTAATTTTTAGTCAAGAGTCAAGAAATTCCACCTGGGCTTCCGTAATTTTAGGGAGGCTAACTTGCTTCAATAGGGCATCTACATGATCTGACTCCCATGCTTCCGCTGTGTATATTTTTGAGTAGTAATCCTGCAGTATTTTCACTATTTCCTCTTGCCTAGTTGCTAGTTGGCCATTTGGGTGAGGTTTTAGTGCAGTGATGTTATTGCGGCCCTTTCTTGCTTTTGTTTAAGAGGCCAAAAGCATCCCCGAACGATTCCCCCGTCTATAAAATTTGTTTCTGGAGTGATCCAGAGAATACTTAGCTTGGCTGGGGAGATGCGATTCCAATAACTGCCTATTTGTTTTATAATTATCAAGTGTGCTCGGAGATGGATTATCTATATACTCACGAAGGGCGGGATGTATTAAAATACATCGCCGCCCTTCGCGCCCCCCCCGCCGCGATGCCGCCGCATATGTATTAACATATGCAGCTGGCATCGCGATGCGGTGACGGAGGCCCCCACTCGATACCTGTACTGGGGTCTGCGGGGGGTCTCCGTCACCTCCCAGCCGGCTTCTGCTGCTTTCACGCCGGGGACAGCTAAGCAGGCTGTCCCCGGCGCTTCCTCCTCCCCCCTGCAGCCGGAAGGACGTCCGGCTGCGTTGATAGGGGGAGGAAGGGCTTACCTTCCGGGGTCCAGGAGGACCTGCAAGAAGGTAAGCCCAAGGGAGGGGGAGAGGGGGGTCGGCGAGGCTGCGGGGTTGTGGCAACGCGGCGGGCGACGAAAAGAAGCCCATAGGCTTCTATAGGGTATCGCCACCCAAAGGTGGCGATACCCTTCAATGCGGTATCATTTTTGATACATTGGAAAATGCGGTAAAACCGGGATTTTACCGCATTTTCCATTTGATACATCTCGCCCTAAGTTTCTCTTCGACATTTTTTCGCAGAGCTTCATATTTTTGTTTGATCTTTTTTTTAAAGTTATGGACATAAGATATTACATGTCCCCTTAGGACTGCTTTAGATGTCTCCCAAAACAGCATTGGCTCTATTACATGCTATATTGTCCTCATGAAATTCTCGCCATCAAATATTTCCTAAAATCCTTGGACTCAAAAAGATATGCAGGAAATCTCCACGTTTTTGCCTTTTCTATGGTTACCCACAATCATTTTAATATAAACGATTGCGTGGTCCGAGA
Source organism: Crinia signifera (assembly GCF_055691185.1). NCBI lineage: Eukaryota > Metazoa > Chordata > Amphibia > Anura > Myobatrachidae > Crinia > Crinia signifera. Next base: position 314,732,454 of record NC_139220.1, on the reverse strand, counting down.
TAACAAAACCTTCTATCCCCGAATCAGCCATATCTTTAACCAACTCCTCTGCCACCAGCATATAATCAATTCTAGAAAGGGTTTTATGTACTCCAGAGAAGCATGTATATGCTCTATCTGAAGGGTTCTGTAGCTGCCAATAATCTATCAGGGCATGGTTGTTTTTAAGTTTTTCTATAATTCTGTTACCACATGGGGGGGTTTTGGTTATTCCTCTGGATCTATCCAACATCGGATCATCTGTCCAGTTAAAATCTTAAAATCCCCCGACCCCCCCCCCCCATAATGAGATTTGGGCAATCTCTCTCCCATAACATATTAGAGATCTTTAAAAAAAAATCCTTTTGAACAGTATTCGGGGCATATACATTCAATAAAGTATATTTTTTTGCATTCATCTCAATCTTGAGAAGCAGAAACCGCCCTTCTGGGTCATATTCCCTTTCCAGAATTGTGTATGATAATTTCTTTGAGCAGACTATTGCCACCCCTCTGGATTAATTTGTATAATCTGCGGAAATACACTCTCCTATCCAATGGCCCCTAAGTTTTTGTTCCTCTCCTTGTTTCCAATGTGTTTCCTGTAAAAACACAACTCCAGCTTTACTCCTTTTTAAATGTTCCACAACTTTTTTTCCTTTTAATCGGGGTATTTAACATTCCAAGATATCAACTTCCAATTGTCATCCATCTAAACTGTTTTCGCCGGAGAAAAAGATGGAGTCGTACTAAACAGGAGCAGGCTTGCTGTTTTTACACTCATCAGCCCAGAGGTACCCTTGTATCCCGTCAACATGTACTGCTCATAATGAGTTCTATTGTGACAGGCAGCTACCTCCCACCTCTGCCTTTGGGGGAAATTCCCAACCTGTGCTATCTGGTATTCCATGCATGCCTTTGCTAAGATCCTCAAAATAAGTATCCAACACTTCACCAAAAGGACAATAAGGAAAAGCAAAAGGACAAAAAAAACTAAAATTAGGAAAGAAAAATACATACATATTTATTTACTTGGGGAAAGGAGTAGGAGTAGATAGGGGGAAGAGAGGAAGGATGAGCATCTAAATAGCCTTGGCTTGAAACCATAAAGCCTCCTCTTCTCATTATATTGACCCGTTTTGTCCATAAGCATTTTGAGTAGCACATCTGAAAAGTAAATCGCTAAAAGTGTAGTAGCTTGTGACGATCCTTCAGGTGCCCCACCCCAGTTCTTCAGTGGGCAATCCCCCCTAAAGCCCTACAGGCTTGCACCGCAACACAGGGGGGCAGACACCCACCTATTCCTTAACAGTGCCCAGTGACTACCAGGCATTTTCAGGTCTGGGAATGCCATACCGGATGCAGGATTGTACTATTTCTCTAAGGGTATCTGAGACAAGCAGGAAATGCAGACAGCCGACACCCCCCTATATCAACCCCCTTTCTCACAGGAACCATAAGCAAGCTGAATAGGCTAAGACTTCACAACCAACAATAGGGTCTGTTTTGACTACCCAGCTGGCCCACGTCCTTATCAGCACAATTACCTGGCTTTTGTTCTCCCTGGGCTTGCACCAGCCCAGCAGGGAGCCAAAGAGCTATAGATAACTTTAAAGGTGCCCACACACTAGAACGATTTTTGGGCCAATTGGCCGATTTTCGATAAATTGGCCGATATATCATCCGATGTTTACCGATAATCGGCCGATTTTGGTCCGATGCGTGCTCCCGTGGATCTTTAGCTGAATCTTCTGATCTTACGTGCTGCACAAAAGATCAGAAGTTTTAACAAAAGATCCATAGGAACGCACACAGGATCTTAACCCCTTCCCGACATATGACGTACATTTACGTCATATGTCGGTTGCGGGGGAATCAAGCCAGCTCACGGAGTGAGCTGGCTTGAAAGAGAGCAGGTAATGGCTGTATATTACAGCCAGGTACCTGCTCTCACGGCCACGAGCGGCGAGTTCGCCGATCGTGGCCGTTTAACCCTTTAAGCACCGCGGGCAAAGCGCCCGCAGTGCTTTAATAGCTGATCGGAGGGGGGGCGCCCCCCTCCGGTGCCGATTGGGGCCCCCCGCGGCGAGATCGGAGGGTGCCGATCGGTTGCCATGGCAGCCAGGGGTCTAATGTAGACCCCTGTGCTGGCCGTGTCAGCATTCCTATTACATCCTGCCTGAGGCAGGATGTAATAGGAAGTGCTGAAAATCACTATGTTCAGCCATAGAGCTCTATGGCTGAACCTAGTACAGGCGATCGCGCACCCTAGTGGTCAAGTACACTAGGGGGCCTTGTAGTAAAAGTAAAAAAAAAAAAAAAAATAAGTTTAAAAATAAAAAAAATAAAAAAAATATTAAAAGTTCAAATCACCCCCCTTTCCCCATTTCACAAATAAAAATAAATAAAAAATAAAAAAAATAAACATATTTGGTATCGCCGCGTTCCTAAAAGTCCGATCTATTAAAATATAACATTAGTTATCCCGCACGGTTAAAGGCGTAAACGGAAAATAATTCCCAACGCCAAAACTATGTTTTTTGGTCGCATCGCCTACCCAAAAAAAAATAACTAAAAGAGATCAGAAAGTCGCCCATATCCCATAATGGTATTAATTAAAAAGTACACTTCAGCCCGCAAAAAATGAGCCCTCACCCAGGTCCGTAGGTGGAAAAATAAAAAAGTTATAAGCCGCAGAACATGGCGACGCGACGCAAATTAGAAAAACCGTAAAAGTTTCTATTTTTTTTTTTAGTGGTAAAACATAACGAAAACTATATAAGTTTGGTATCACCGGAATCGTAACGACCCATAGAATAAAGATAACCCATCATTTTAAACGAACTATGAACTCCAAAAAAAACGTAACCAGCGCAAAATTGTGGAATTGCGTTTTTTTTCTTTTTTACCCCACATTGAATTATTTCCTGATTCCCCAGAATATTATACGGTATAGTAAATGGTACCATTAAAAAGTACAACTTGTCCCGCAAAAAAAAAGCCCTCATGTGTCTATATAGCCAGAAAATTAAAAAAAGTTACGCTTATTTGAACGCGAGGAGGAAAAAAAAAAAAATTAACAAAAAAGGCCTCGTCGGGAAGGGGTTAAGAGAAATCTTTGGTGAAGATGTGCGCTTGCCTGAAATCTTTTGTCCAGGACGGAAAAAAGATTTTAAGGCTAATTTATGCGCACATCTTACGATCGCAGATCTTTCTAGTGTGTGGGCACCTTTAGTTTTCCAGGGTTCCAGCAGCAGTCAATCACTACACAGAACTCAGGGGTCATTTACATCTCTGGATTCAAGCAACAATCAATCCTGATGCAGAACTCACGGATAAAATGGGCTGAAACAGCAGCTCTGGGTACAACATTTTGCAACTATTCAGGATCCCTGACCTTGAGGGTGAGAGGAGACTGAGGTCCCTCCAGACCTCGCATGAACATCAGCATCACCTTCTGGGCCAGCAGCCAGTGTTGGCATCAAGCTCACCAGGGCCCCTCCACCACCAACAGGCCAAGTGGCTGGGACTGCACCTGCAGGATCAGCGGTGGGCATTCAGCCCCGGCTCAGTGGAGCCCATCCCGCACCCAGTGTTTGCATCCAGCTCACCAAGGCCCCACCAGCTCCAGCAGGCATTGTGCAGGAGCCTCGCCACGTGCTGTGCCTTAGCTCAGAGACTGCCCAAGGTGACTATTGACTGTTGGAGGGAAGGGGAAGTGTTCAGCTTTGTGTGGTTCTGATAGTAGTTAGTGTGTGCTGTGTTAGATAGTAGTGCTACCTGTATTGTGTAGAGTTAGCAGTGTGGTTATAGGTTTTATATGTATTGATAATATGAAATAAAGGTGCATTTTGTACCTGCTATTCTGGCCTTATTGTGTGATCCTCGAACCGAGGACCCGGGGCGCCATGCATGGCTGTAAATACTGTCTTTCTCAAGGCTAGGTGACCATTGAGTGCATACATGAGCCGGGATCCTCACATTTGGTGGCAAGCAGTGGGATCACGCAGTCCTGTAGACCAGGCAGAACCAAGGGCCCGTATCGTTATACGGCCAGGTTCTGTTGTCGCAATAGCCCATAACCAGTAGTATAGAACCACACAGAGGTGAGCTCTTGTAACCCTAGTAGCGATGCCGGGGAGAAGAAAAAGGAAAATGTGTGAGGGCATTAAGCAAGGGAAGAATTCCGCTTAAAGTGCCGGCTTGTCCAGGGAGACATTCCCTGCAAGCAAGGGAACGGTGGAGTGTGCCATGGCCCGGGAACGGAAGCTGAAGTGAGGGGTCCAGCAAGTGACGCTAACCTGGCCCTACTTGTGCAGCACGTTTTGGAGAATGGCGCCAGGAATGGGAGAGAAGCGCCTGAGGAGAAGCAAGCAGTGCCCCAAGTCTCCTAGAGCAGTGAAGCTCAGGGATGAGGAATGGGACCTGAGGAGTCCATCCACAAAGATGCAGCCTTTCTGGGAGCACTGGGAGGCTAGCCTGTGGACTAGCTTGTGGACCGGAGCTACCATAGGGGAGTAAATTATCTATCTAAAAGATGAATTTGTGCAGTGTACAAGTGATGCTGGAGTGAGAAATCTGCCAGGAACTCTGGAATGGAGAGCATTTGTTATGGAAGTGAGTAACTCCATGTCGCAGATAATGCAGAGAAGCCGGGCAGCTGAGTCCAGCGCGCCAGCACCGGGTAATCTGGGTCCTGGGAAGGAGCCCATGAAGAGAACCCAGAGGGAGGAGGAGCTGATGGTGCCACCTGGGTGGACGACCGAGGGGACAACTACAGAAAAACTGTGGCATGCAGTATGGGAAGCAAAAAAGAGGGGAGTACAGCGCTGGGTTTGACTGAAGAGAATGTACACTACCACATGTACATAAATTCAAAACATTTTTTGTACAAAGAAATAAATGAGAGCTCTCATAAAAACATATATAGTGATAATAAAACAAGGTATAAAAGCAATCATACAGAGGCTCTCTGAATATAACTCCACAGTGTAAGCATCAGCACATATATAGTTACCAGAGGGAGACGGGGGGGCATGTGTAATCTCCTTGGTGATTATACTGCATGGGTATGTCCCATTCCGGATAAAAATGCCCAGTAGTCCAGGAATCAATATAAGATGGTTTTAGGCAGTCCTTATGGTATATGAATACCAGGCTTGGTGTTGCAATGGCTGCTTGGAAGGAAGGTCCTGGAGGGTGGTAAACTGGTCTGGAAGTAAAGTGCAAAGTTGTAGTGCAGTCTTGGCTGGTGCAAATAGGCAATAAAGTGCAGTGGAGTAGTGGGTAAGCTGCTCAACGCGTTTCGACGCTAGCTTGCGTCTTCATCAGGAGCTGGGGTATAGTGTCTTATCAGGAGACCTTATTATTTATTTATTTATTTATTTGCAGTTTCTTATATAGCGCAGCAGATTCCGTTGCGCTTTACAATAGTAAACAGTGATAAAACAAACTGGGTAACAACAGACAGACATGGAGGTAGGAGGGCCCTGCTGCAAGCTTACAATCTATAGGGATATAGGAGGGAAACACAAGGACAGGCACCAGTAATAGCATAGCAGTCCCAACAAGTTACAAGTCCAGAAGGGAAGCTATATAATACATAAGTGCATCAGAGGGTTATGCGTGTAGAACTTAAATATGATAGGCTTGCCTGAAGAGGTGAGTTTTCAGGGAACGCTTGAAAGTTTGGAGGCTAGCGGAGAGTCTAATTGTGCATGGAAGGGCATTCCATAGGATGGGAGCAGCCCGATGAAAGTCCTGTAATAGTGAATGGGAGCTAGTGATCCGCTCAGATGAGAGACGCAAATCTTGTGCAGAGCGGAGTGGTCGAGATGGGAGATATTGTGTGATAAGTGCAGAGATATATGCTGGTGCAGTATGGTTAATAGCTTTATATGCAAGTAGAAGTGTTTTATATTGAATACGGTAATATACAGGCAACCAATGGAGGGACTGGCAGAGCGGATCAGCAGACGATGAGCGTCTTGCAAGGAAGATCAGCCTAGCAGCAGCATTTAAAATGGATTGCAGTGGTGAGAGTCTGTTCTTGGGAAGTCCAGTTAGGAGACTATTGCAATAATCAATGCGGGATATAATGAGTGCATGGATAAGAGATTTAGTAGTGTCTTGTGTGAGATACGGTCGTATTTTGGATATGTTCTTTAGATGCATGTAACATGATTTGGAGACAGATTGAATGTGGGGAACAAAGGACAGGTCAGAGTCGAGGGTGACCCCTAAGCAACGAGCTTGTTGGGTAGGGTAGATTGTCGAGTTGTCAACAGTGATGGAGATATCAGGATGGTAACTGTTCTTAGTTGGCGGGAATATAAGTAATTCAGTTTTGGAAATATTGAGTTTGAGTTGGCGAGAAGACATCCAAAGTGAGATGGCAGAGAGACATTCAGAGACTCGGCCCAAAACCACTGGTGACAACTCTGGGGTTGATAGATAGATTTGAGTATCATCCGCATATAAGTGATACTGAAATCCGAAGGAGCTGATTAGTTTGCCAAGCGAGGAGGTATAGATTGAGAAAAGCAGAGGACCTAAGACTGAGCCTTGCGGAACTCCGACTGACAGAGGTAGTGAAGAGGAAGTAGAGTCAGAGAAGCGAACAGTGAAAGAGCGATCAGATAGGTAAGATGTGAACCAGGAAAGGGCTGTATCATTAAGACCTAGGGAGTGTAGTGTTTGTAAAAGGAGAGTGTGATCCACAGTGTCAAACGCAGCAGAAAGATCTAGAAGAATAAGCAGTGAGTAATGGCCTTTAGACTTAGCTGTTACCAGATCATTAACCACTTTAGTCAGTGCTGTCTCAGTGGAGTGTTGAGAGCGAAAGCCTGACTGAAGCGGGTCTAATAGGGTGTTGGAGTTTAGAAAGTTTGTTAGGCGAGAGTAGACAAGTCTCTCAAGTAGCTTGGAGAGGCATGGGAGCTGAGAGATAGGACGATAGTTAGAGAGAGAGTTAGGGTCAGAATTGTGTTTTTTCAGAATGGGAGTAATCGCTGCATGTTTGAGCAGAGACGGAAAAGTACCAGTAGCAAGAGAGAGATTGCAGATTTTAGTTAAGGTTGGAATAAGCACAGGAGATAGATTTTTAATGACTTGTGCAGGTATAGGATCAAGAGGAGAGGTAGTAGAGTATATACCCTGAGTTAATTGTTCCCTTTGATTGCAGGTGTGGGGATTTTGATACATGTGGTAGTGTACATTCTCTTCAGTCAAACCCAGCGCTGTACTCCCCTCTTTTTTGCTTATACACACTCCCTGTACAGCAGCTTTGGTTGTGCCTTGGTTCTATTCTCCTTTGTTCTTTATGCAGTATGGGAAGCTCCATTAGCGAGAATGAGTCTGGAGGATTTCCTTGCAGAATGGAAGCTACGATGCAGCCTCCCCACTGATGGCTGTTCCCACCGAACCCTTATTCGTGGGTGTATGACCAACAGGAGGACCCCCTGCATGCCTTCAGCCTATATAGGAAGTTAGTCCTTTGCCACGGACCCCTGAGAGGTGTGGAGGATCAGCTACAATTCTTATTGCAGTGCTACGAAGAGGCAGAGTTGATCGAAACTGCACAGGGGCAGCTGAATTCCCCAGGGTGGCTGGACCAGTGCCAGAGGAGGGATGCAGAGGAACGCCGCCTACTGCAGCTTTTGGCCCTGCAGGCCCTGCAGATCCCCTGCTGACACAGGGAGAAATCATGGAACTGTTCCCCATCAGTGAGTTGGAAAATGAGGTGCTAACTGGGAAGTGCCCCTGCGAAATCACATCAGGGACCCAGGACTCTAAAGGTGCCCTAACCTCATGGACTGTGACTGGGGCAGATGAATGGCGGAAAGACGATATTTATACCCCCTACACCGTGCCAGGTAGTGGGGTGGAGCTGGATGTTGTGGTCCCACAGGGTGATGATGAACTGGTGCCCATGGAGCCCATGATATATGGAGCAGGGCCAATATACAGGGCAGCCCCAGAGAATAGCCCCAGAGTAGGGCGGAGCTCAGAGACTGGGTGCGGGATGGCTGAGTCCTCACCACATGAGGCAGCAAGCGGCGGCTGGCCCCTGCTCCAAGCAGCTGACCAATGTTCTAAGCTGGGGGAGGCTGCTAGCCAAAGGATGGGGGTGCACACAAACTCGGCACCCCAGGAGGAATGTCAGTACATATTCCCTTTTGCGGATGTGGGAGATGGAGACTTAGAAACCAGCTGCCCAGGGATCTACAATGACTGGGTTCCAACAGAGGAGGCAGTCGAGGGGGCTGGACACCACCCCTACCCAACTGCAAGCATCCCTGTGGGGGGTCAACCTCCAGCCTCCGGCTGTACTCCATATCCGGCTGGGGAAAAAGGAGGATAAGATACCCTCTGTGCACTCTGCCGCCCTACCACCCCAGGAAGATTACCCCACTTATCTGTGGAGCAATGTGGAGGATGAGGAGCCAAGATTAGGGGACAGGTATGTAACTGGGGGGTGCAAGGGACAGGAATACCAGAGACGGTGAATGCACAATCAGAGCCGGGAGTAAATGGGGAGGAGTGGCTCAGCTGTAAGTCTCCTACAAGTGGTGTGGACTGTAATTCTGTGCCCAAGGAGGCACTGTAGCAACGGGGAACCCCAGCTGAGACATGTAAAGGGGATGGTAATGGGCATCATTCGCCATCCCCCGGCCCATCGGAGAAGGGCAACTCACCACCCAGCATGGCACAAGCAAGAGAATGTGAGTATGCACCTGGGGCTGGGAGGGAGATGCCCGCAGTGCCGCCGTACAGTGCCATCCCACCAGTCCCTCGGCCAGCCAGGCTGGGGAAACAGTGCGTACTGAAGGAGATGGAAGGTTGCATAGCAGTTGTTGTTTGAAGGGTTGGGGGAGGTGTTTGGCCCAAGTGCGGGGTTTGTGGGGGCTTTTGAGGGGGGAGCTTGGGGAGGAGCATTGTTGTTACCCACCGCTCCCCTGCAGCCAACATCAGCGTTGTGGTTAAGCGCAGAATCCACAGCCAGTTTCCCGGATTCTGGTCGGCGTGCGCAGATCAGTCCCCTCCCAGTTGCGCCAGAGGTGGAGGGAGGAGGAACAGACAAAAGGGCAGGAGAGGAGGAAAGATTCCCACATGACAGGGGCAAACCCAGTACTGGGGATACTGGAGGTTGGGTTACAAATGGGGAACTGCTGAGCTCAGACCCTCCAGATCCCGAACAGGAGCCTGTCATCTCAGAGGATAACGTAAGCTCACCTTGGGGTGACCCTGGCAGGCGAGGGGTGATTTCGGCACAGGCCACAGGGGTAGTGTTTATACCTGAACTGCAGCCACTGGAACGATTCCCCAGACCCAAGAGGGAGAAGGACCACAACAATGATGGCGGGTTGTCCAGACAAGAGGAGTCAAATCCAGCTCCCAGAAAACCACTGGGTCCGATACTCCGGACTGGCCCTGATCCAAGCCCCTCCGACCAGATTTAGGAAGGGGGAGGAATGTGATGATCCTTTGGGTGCCCCACTCCAGTTCATCAGTGGGTAGTCCCCCCTAAAGCCCTACAGGCTTGCACCCCAATACAGGGGGGCGGACACCCACCTATTCCTAAACAGTGCCCAGTGACTACCAGGCATTTCAGGTCTGGGAATGCCATGCTGGATGCAGGATTGTACTATTTCTCTAAGGGTGTCAGAGACAAGCAGGAAATGCAGACAGCCGATACCCCCTATCTCAACCCCCTCTCTCACAGGAACCATCAGCAAGCTGAATAGGCTAAGACTTCACAACCAACAATAGGGTCTGTTTTGACTACCCAGCTGGCCCACGCCCTTATCAGTACAATTACCTAGCTTTTGTTCTCCCTGGGCTTGTTATAGTCTGGCAGGCACCAGCCCAGCAGGGAGCCAAAGAGCTCCAGGGAACTTTAAAGGTGCCCACACACTAGAACGATTAATCGTCCGATTTCATTGTTTTTAATCGTTTGGACGATTAATCGTTCGATTTTTGTGTGAACATCGTTAAGTATTTTTAATACTTACCATCCAATGCGCGTCCCCGTGTGTCTTCTGCGGCGTCGGTTCATCTTCCCTGCTGCAGGGAAGATATGCAAATATTCAGACCAATTTCTGGTCATGTGTTGGGGGCGTGGCTTTGACGCGGCATGTAAAGCCGGAAGCTGTGTTCCCCCGGCAGCTGACAGCCGGACATGTGCCAGAGCCGGCGGGGACACAGCAGGAGAAGCGACAGGAGAAGCTTCAGAAGCGAGCTCCAGTAAGGAGAAGCGGGCTCCAGTAAGTATGCCAGGGATACAATGCCAGTCACTTCTGGGTGTCTTTATTTCCCAAAGGAGGGGTGGGTGAGCTGCTGCTGCTTCTGGTGGGGATGAGTGCACTTTGTGAGTAGGGTAACCACACTCCGAGCAGGGCTAATGCCGTATACATGCAGCCTGAGCTGGGATGGCACTGCCCCATTCTAACACTCATCAGAGTGCATGATGGCAGTACTAGGAGTAGGGTCTTAGAGGTACTGCTGATTTGGGAGGGGGTTATGCATAGTTACCTGTGTAACTTTTATCTGACAACACTTACAGGGTTAACATCTAGGGTTAAATGTCTTATATTACAGTATAGATGTGCAGACTGGGAAGGAGCACTGGTACACTGTAGTTCCCAGTACTGTTCTGGTAGCACAGAGATACTGTCCTTCCATGTGCCATAAAATTATTAGGGGTTATATGTATTCCTATATATATATATATAGATAGATATAGCACGGATAGTGTAATGGTTAGCATTACTGCCTCACAGCGCTGAGGTCGTGGGTTCGATCCCCACCATGTCTCTAACTAAGCACAGTAGCTAAGTGGAAAGTTCAGCAAGTATACACCAAGTCCACTTGTGACAGAGCAGAATGTTCACTGAGCTGTCAATACCTTTTACACAGCCCAGCCCATTACCTTCTACATAGCCCAGCCCATTATTATAATTTTTCTGAAATCTTAAGAAAAATCTTTTGTCAAAATGTACTCCTTTGAACGAAATCTTTTGTGTTGGGCAGATGGGGAGTTCAAGGGAAATCTTAAGACAAATCTTAAGATCACAGATCTTTCTAGTGTGTGGGCACCTTTAGTTTTCCAGGGTTCCAGCAGCAGCCAATCACTACAGAGAACTCAGGGGTCATTTACACCTCAGGATTCAAGCAACAACCAATCCTGACGCAGAACTCAAGGATAAAATGGGCTGAAACAGCAGCTCTGGGTACAACATTTTGCATCTATTCAGGATCCCTGACCTTGATGGCAAGAGGAGACTGAGGTCCCTCCAGACCTCACAAGAACATCAGCATCACCTTCTGGGCCAGCAGCCAGTGTTTGCATCCAGATTCAATAAAAGTGGGGAGTGTTGGCACTCTGGGGTTGGTGTGGAATTGATAAAGTTAAAAAGTTTTGTAATGGAGGTGAACTGATGAGGGGGAGCTGGGAGCAATAACTGTAGGCTGTGTGTTAGGATGGTGTGTAGACTGGGAGCAATAACTGTAGGCTGGATGTTGATGGTAGTGATCAGGAGAGGGGGATTTCCGACTGTGGGTGATGGTATAGTAACCTGTCCCACGATGTGGTAATGCCTGATGTCTTATTGACTGACAATGGTGTACCGATAACCTGGATTCCTTCACATCAAAACCCTGGAGTGGATGCGTGTACCTCCAAAGATAACGGCAGGAGTTCAGGATATGCAAGTTGTGTGCAGAGGAAATAATAGTAGTAGCTTACCATGTGGTATCGATGTATTAGCGAATCTCACTCTGATGTCGAGGTATCCATGCGGTGCAAGTGAGAGGACATATGGGGGAAGATGACTCAAAAAATGATACTGACTACTGTCGCTTTAAATAAAAGCACAGTTTAATTACATGACAATACACAATGGCAGTGTTAAGTATATAAGGCTGATATTCACCTGTTGTTCCGTCTGGGTCTTCATCCCGTGGTCTGACACGCTGACACCGCTTCACCGCAGGGCTGTTTCCATCTGTGGGACACATTGGGCCTTATTTTGGTTCACTCTTTCTGACAAAATCCTTCTTAGATGGACAAAACCATGTGCACTGCAGGGGGGCAAATGTAAAATGTGCAGAGAGAATTAGATTTGGGTGAGTTATTTTGTTTCTGTGCAGGGTAAATACAGACTGCTTTATTTTTACACTGCAATATAGATCTCACTTTGAAGTAAATCCCCACCCAAATCTAACTCTCTCTGCACAAGTAACATGTGCACCCCTGCAGTGCACATGGTTTTGTCCATCTAAGAAGGATTTTGTCAGAAAGAGTGAACCAAAATAAGGCCCTTTGTGACTGCTTCGCCTTGCTGGGAACTCTGTTACACATTTCCAGACGTGGTTTGTGTAAGAATATACGGTGGATATGCTGATATTCCTTTTCTATGATGTACGTGCTTTTATTACCCCTTTTTAGTAAAGTTTGATCCTTTTTTTTATATATAGTTTTTATTGAAAATGTATACATATAAAATACTTACAAACATCAATTCACACATACGAAAAGCACGTTTCTATGAGAAATAGCTAAATCATTTACAGGGGTTTTCAAAGCCTATCCCCATCACCCGAGGATAGACTTATTCATCTATTTCCAGTATTCAGTATAACAATTCACATAACATCAAATTCTCACAACATTTAACACTTAAGACACCAAGACACCGGTCTTTTTTAACTCTCAACAACCCTCTCTCTAGTTTTCTACTTGTGCTTCACCCATATTAGATCGATATCCCGCCATGGAAAGGTATAGAAATTGCTTCATCATATTATACGTCTTTCCTTGTTCTTATAACATAGGGAACCACGAGCACTTCTCTTAATAAAGTTACATTGCCATACATTATCTATGTTATTATACATCTTCTCTTCTTTCCTCCCCCCCCCCCCAACATCTACTACCCTACTTTTCTTCCTTTCTGTCACCTTTGCTTGCTATGTACAATGTTCTTTCTCTTTCTCAGAAGGGGCTTATTCCATTGACCTCCACCTCCATACTATACCATGATGTCATTGATACCATCTTTCTAATTAAATCTCTTGTCAGAGGGGATACATTTTTTACATGAGGTAACCAGATGTCAAAAAAGGTCTTAGTCTTTTTATCTTTATCTATGACCATCTCTATTCAGTCCATCTGGTAAAGATATGAAATTCTCGGTTTTAGTAAAGTGATTGTGAGTGTGTTGGCAGCTGTCCATTGTGAGAGGATCGTCTTGCGTGTTGCTGCTGCTATTTTAGTTATAAGCTTCCGTTGTTCTGTGTGTTAGTTAAGTTTATATCCCATATGGCCCATTCTGGTGTGAGCTCTATTTTAATATTATAACTGTTTTGTATATATTTGTAGAAACAGGTTTTTTGTGAAGCAAATCAGTGCAATTTTAATTGAAGAGGGTGCAGCCAACTCAGACAGACAAGGAAGGTACACCACCTTCTGGAACAAATACAGTAGAACACAAGATATGTCTAAGTTTAGCGCAACCCTTTTTCAATAAGATGTGGTCTGGATATACAAATAATTTTTATCAGAAATTTATTGTGACATATAGATATAAAAACAGACATAAAGTGGGGAAGACATTCAATGTATACTTCCAATGATAGTCATGAACAGACAAATATTCGGGTCCAGCACAAGTAAGAGGATCAGGATCTCACCAAATTGATGGATTGCGGTGGGCTAGGCTCCTGTTGGAGAATCTGCGGCACCACCGCAGTTGGCTTAATCGAGTCCTCCAATGTTCAAAGTGCTTGTGCTTAAAGTGTCCAGTGCTTCCAAAGTGCCGTGTGAATATTGCACAGGGATGAAGCAATAAGTATCCAAAACAAGGCAGCAACGCGTTTCGGAGATCCTCTGTCTCCTTTATCAAGCTGTGTGTGGATACTCGTGTGATCTTCTTGCCTTTTACACCCATTTCCTGGGTCTAAGGATTGATGACAGCCAGTAGGAACTCCGCGATTTTCGCGGGCCTGAAATCTCTTGCGTTCCAGCTGTACTTCCGGTTGCGTTCCACCGGCCTGGAGAGTGTAGCCGCTTCCGGTTTATACGATAATAGCGGTAACGATTCTAATAGGTGATCACCTCAGTTGGATTTATTTGGCTCTTTATTTCTTTAGCGCCCACATGACTTCTCCTATTCGATTCCTTACTTGTTGTTGTATTACCTCAGATTCTTTTTATATATAAATATGTTATACATCCTTATTAAGCTCCGTCCGCCATCTTTGTTAAGGGCAAGCTTCAGGGCATATGCTGGATGTTCTTTCTTTTCTCTGATTTGGCTAGTGGGGAAAGACTCATCCTCAATACCTTCTGTGCAGTACTTGGTATTCCTGCATAGTCCATCCCTATTTACCGGGATGGTCTTTCCCCACTAGATTTCCCCATCCATAATTGGTCCAGAGCCACATGTAAAAGATATATAATGAAAACATACAGTTAGAATGGGTTAAGAGAAGCATGATAAAAAACATATATAAAAACATAGTAAAAATGATAAAAAGGTTTTATAGTAAGTTTAAAAGTGGCTAAAAATGAGCAGTAAAACTTTATGAAATAAAATCATTAATCTAAAAACCATTTGAGTTCGAAGTCTGCATTATGACCATTGGGATAGAGGCTATTTAGAGTGAAGATCCACTTCATCTCACTTTTAGCCAATCTTGTTTCTAAATCCCTGGTCTTTCAGTTTGTAACCACCTGCTGTATCCCCAATAATCTTTTTATCGCTCCCTCACACTTGTGGTGGGTTTTTAAAAAATGATCAGAGAGTGGGTGGGTGGCACATCCTTTTCTTATATTATAGATGTGTTCAGCAGACCTCGATTTAAGGTTTCGGGTAGTTTTACCTATGTAAACTTTATTGCACTCACACTCCAATAAATAAATTACATTGCGTGTGTGGCATGTGATGAATTGGTTGATTTTAGATTTTACTCCCTTCACCTCAAAATGAGTCGCTTTCTTATCAAATGGTTTGGTGTTTGTGGCTCTGCACATGAGGCATGATTCGCAACGGTGAAATCCCTTGTTGCGATCACTGCCCCCGATTGTTTCCGGCAGAGCTCTTTTAACTAAAAAGTTTCTCAGTGATGGTGCTCGCCTATAAATGAATCTTGGTTTTTCTGGCATGGCTTTTCCCAAGACCGGATCGTCTAGAAGGATCCGCCAATTTTTTTTGAAAATAGTTTCAACTTTTTTATAGTGAGCACCATACTGGGTGAAGAATGCCCATTCCGTGTAGTTTGGACTATTGGTGTCATCCTTTTTCGGTTTGATTTTTAATAGGTCAGTTCTACTCATTTTGTTAACTTTTTCTTTGGATTCTTGTAGGTCTTTTTGGCTATACCCTTTTTGAACAAATCTTTGATCAATTTCACAGAATTGTTCTTCCAGTCTCTCCTGTTGTGTGCAATTTCTCTTAAGACGCATGTATTGTCCAACAGGGATGCTGTTTAACCGTCTTTCATGGTTTTCACTATTTTTGTGAATGTAGGAATTGGAGTCAGTCCCCTTTCTATGGGTCTTGGTGTTAATTTTGCCGTCTTCTATATAAATGTTTAGGTCCAAGAAAACCAAGTTTGACTTACTAATATTAAAAACCAATTTAATATTAAAATCATTTAAATTTAAAAAGTCACAAAAATTCTTTAGCAGCGTTTCTTCACCTTTCCATATAAATAAAATGTCATCTATAAAACGCCACCAGGCTACCAGGTCTACCCCCTCCACCAACTTCTCATCAACTGCCCCTGTTTCCCAGTATGCCATGAAGAGGTTGGCGTAGCTAGGGGCAAACCTGGTGCCCATGGCTGTACCCTTGATTTGAAGGTAATAGCTGCCATTGAAGTAAAAATAATTGTTTGATAAAATGAATAAAATGGACTCCAATATAAAATCTTGTAATTCTTCTGAATATTCACTTTTGTTCAGAAAGAATTTAATTGCTTCATGCCCCTTTGCCCAGTCAATGATGGTGTACAGTGTACTCACATCTGCACTCCCTAGGTGGCAATCGTCTGTCCATTTA
Organism: Crinia signifera; assembly: GCF_055691185.1. Taxonomy (NCBI): domain Eukaryota; kingdom Metazoa; phylum Chordata; class Amphibia; order Anura; family Myobatrachidae; genus Crinia; species Crinia signifera. The sequence goes on along the minus strand of NC_139220.1, from coordinate 314,716,411 downwards.
ATTGTGTTCATTTTACGTAACACATCTCCTGTGTCTTTTAAAAAGGAGTTGGTTTTACTTACCAGTGGCTGTAAATAAAAATCCACCAGGGCTGACAGGTTAGAGGTAATGCTTCCCGTGCCAGTTATTATTGGTCGCCCTGGTGGTTTTGTCTGGTGCTTATGGATCTTTGGTAAAACATAAATAGTGGGAGTGGTGGGGTTGGGTATATTAATAAAATCGAACTCCTCTTTTGATAAAAGACCATTCTCCATAGCTTTGGAACTCAGATCTTTAAGTTTGGTTACCACTGAGACCGTTGGGTCACTCCAGAGAGACTTCAATGCGGAAAAAAATAAGAAAAACCCGCCAATCAGTAGCGACATTACAAACCATGATAATTTAACTCAATCTCAAAATATCAACCACAAATCCCAGAAGAAAACCCCTAAACCAAAAGCAAATAACAACAATAAAAAAATGAGAATACAAAACTATGGGAGTAACTACGTTGAAAATATAAGACAAGCACCTGACCCTAGACCACAAAATCCCCCCACCAACTGGAGAATAAGAAACCAACCCACCCATTTCACAACTCCGAGAAATAGTGAAAGGCAATGGTCCAACTATAGAACACCTAAAAGGCACATGCCAACTTTTGGTTCTACTCCCAAAAGATGGAATAAATTCACCAACAGGGGGGAATTCCCAAATGTACAAAATAGATTTGAACCATTAAGGAATGAAAATTTTCAACTTAGACCTCAAAAATCTTTTTTGGGGCAGGACAGGATGCCACCCAGAAGGGAATAACCACAACCAAAAAGACCCATAGGGGAAAAAGGGGAGGGAAAAACCACCCCAAGACCCACAAAAAGAAGAAAAAAACACCAGGGATAGCCACAAACCCCGACCCCGATTCTGATACGAATGAAAAGGGTAAGATTTTTAATTTAAGTGACATACCCTTATCAAAAGAAGAAGAAAAAATCCTTGAAAAGGGCCTCAAATTTGCCCCGACAGCGAGAGCAAACCCCTTTGAGCTCTTTGTAGATCTTAAAAAATTTGTCAGAAAAATAAGCATTAAAAAGTTTTTCCTATCAAAAGAAGATGGGGAACGCATTGATGCAGCACCAATAGAAGAAGGTGAAATTGTAAACAAAACTGCCCTACGATGTAAATCAAAATTTTATCCCAAACACGTAAAAGGTGGAAGCATCGATTGCTTCAATTCAATTGTCGCAAAAGAACTCAGAGGGGTAGAAACATCTAAAAAGAAAAACATCACAAAGAAAGAATGGGAGGCTATTGAAAATCTTCAACAAAATGATAAAATCATCATAAAGCCCGCAGATAAGGGGGGGGGGGGGAGGTAGTGATTTTAAACAAAATTGATTACATAAATGAGATTGAGAGACAACTAGGTGATATTACCACTTACAAAAAATTAAGGAGTGACCCAACGGTCTCAGTGGTAACCAAACTTAAAGATCTGAGTTCCAAAGCTATGGAGAATGGTCTTTTATCAAAAGAGGAGTTCGATTTTATTAATATACCCAACCCCACCACTCCCACTATTTATGTTTTACCAAAGATCCATAAGCACCAGACAAAACCACCAGGGCGACCAATAATAACTGGCACGGGAAGCATTACCTCTAACCTATCAGCCCTGGTGGATTTTTATTTACAGCCACTGGTAAGTAAAACCAACTCCTTTTTTAAAGACACAGGAGATGTGTTACGTAAAATGAACACAATTGAATGGACAGACGATTGCCACCTAGGGAGTGCAGATGTGAGTACACTGTACACCATCATTGACTGGGCAAAGGGGCATGAAGCAATTAAATTCTTTCTGAACAAAAGTGAATATTCAGAAGAATTACAAGATTTTATATTGGAGTCCATTTTATCAAACAATTATTTTTACTTTAATGGCAGCTATTACCTTCAAATCAAGGGTACAGCCATGGGCACCAGGTTTGCCCCTAGCTACGCCAACCTCTTCATGGCATACTGGGAAACAGGGGCAGTTGATGAGAGGTTGGTGGAGGGGGTAGACCTGGTAGCCTGGTGGCGTTTTATAGATGACATTTTATTTATATGGAAAGGTGAAGAAACGCTGCTAAAGAATTTTTTGACTTTTTAAACTTAAATGATTTTAATATTAAATTGGTTTTTAATATTAGTAAGTCAAACTTGGTTTTCTTGGACCTAAACATTTATATAGAAGACGGCAAAATTAACACCAAGACCCATAGAAAGGAGACTGACTCCAATTCCTACATTCACAAAAATAGTGAACACCATGAAAGATGGTTAAACAGCATCCCTGTTGGACAATACATGCGTCTTAAGAGAAATTGCACACAACAGGAGAGACTGGAAGAACAATTCTGTGAAATTGATCAAAGATTTGTTCAAAAAGGGTATAGCCAAAAAGACCTACAAGAATCCAAAGAAAAAGTTAACAAAATGAGTAGAACTGACCTATTAAAAATCAAACCGAAAAAGGATGACACCAATAGTCCAAACTACACGGAATGGGCATTCTTCACCCAGTATGGTGCTCACTATAAAAAAAGTTGAAACTATTTTAAAAAAAAAATTGGCGGATCCTTCTAGACGATCCGGTCTTGGGAAAAGCCATGCCAGAAAAACCAAGATTCATTTATAGGCGAGCACCATCACTGAGAAACTTTTTAGTTAAAAGTGCTCTGCCGGAAACAATCGGGGGCAGTGATCGCAACAAGGGATTTCACCGTTGCGGATCATGCCTCATGTGCAGAGCCACAAACACCAAACCATTTGATAAGAAAGCGACTCATTTTGAGGTGAAGGGAGTAAAATCTAAAATCAACCAATTCATCACATGCCACACACGCAATGTAATTTATTTATTGGAGTGTGAGTGCAATAAAGTTTACATAGGTAAAACTACCCGAAACCTTAAATCGAGGTCTGCTGAACACATCTATAATATAAGAAAAGGATGTGCCACCCACCCACTCTCTGATCATTTTTTAAAAACCTACCACAAGTGTGAGGGAGCGATAAAAAGATTTTTGGGGATACAGCAGGTGGTTACAAACTGAAAGACCAGGGATTTAGAAACAAGATTGGCTAAAAGTGAGATGAAGTGGATCTTCACTCTAAATAGCCTCTATCCCAATGGTCATAATGCAGACTTCGAACTCAAATGGTTTTTAGATTAATGATTTTATTTCATAAAGTTTTACTGCTCATTTTTAGCCACTTTTAAACTTACTATAAAACCTTTTTATCATTTTTACTATGTTTTTATATATGTTTTTTATCATGCTTCTCTTAACCCATTCTAACTGTATGTTTTCATTATATATCTTTTACATGTGGCTCTGGACCAATTATGGATGGGGAAATCTAGTGGGGAAAGACCATCCCGGTAAATAGGGATGGACTATGCAGGAATACCAAGTACTGCACAGAAGGTATTGAGGATGAGTCTTCCCCCACTAGCCAAATCAGAGAAAAGAAAGAACGGTACTCTTTACTTAGAAGGGCGCCCACGATTTTGATCGTGGGCATCGTTAGTAAAAAATCTCGGGCATTGAATGCACTAAAAAATCGGGTGCGATCAACCGACGAGATGCCCGAGATTTCCCATAGGGAACAATGTTAAATGTCTCAATTGACCCAATTTTCCTGTTCAATGCCTCAATTGACCCGATTTTTCCATAGGAAACAATGTTAAATGGGCCACAGAGGCCAAATAGGCACCCTGAAGTGTATAATGGCCACCCGAATTGTTAACGCCACCCCACGATCAACGTCAACCCGATGCGTGGCGAGCACAGCGAGCCCGCGAGGGGCGGCGGTACGCGTCCTACGACCTTTTCATACCCCCACTATCCACGTCGGTGTGGAGTTGAGAATAAAAAGTGTGGCGAGCGCAGCGAGCCACCGAGCCCGAAGCGTGGCGAGCGCAGCGAGCCCCGCGAGGGTACGCGGACAGCTGTGAAGCCCGTGAGGGGACGCGGATACCTGTGAAGGTATCCGCGTCCCCTCGCGGGGCTCGCTGCGCTCGCCACACTTTCTATTCTCAACTCCACGCCGACGTGGATAGTGGGGGTATGAAAAGGTCGTAGGACGCGTACCGCCGCCCCTCGCGGGCTCGCTGCGCTCGCCACGCTTCGGGTTGACGTTGATCGTGGGGTGGCGTTAACAATTCGGGTGGCCATTATTCACTTCAGGGTGCCTATTTGGCCTCTGTGGCCCATTTAACATTGTTTCCTATGGAAAAATTGGGTCAATTGAGGCATTGAACAGGAAAATCGGGTCAATTGAGATATTTAACATTGTTCCCTATGGGAAATTTTGGGCATCTCGTCTGTCGCATCGCACCTGATTTTTTAGTGCATTCAATGCCCGAGATGGCCGAGATGGGCGCCCTTCTAAGTAAAGAGTACCGAAAGAACATCCAGCATATGCCCTGAAGCTTGCCCTTAACAAAGATGGCGGACGGAGCTTAATAAGGATGTATAACATGTTTATATATAAAAAGAATCTGAGGTAATACAACAACAAGTAAGGAATCGAATAGGAGAAGTCATGTGGGCGCTAAAGAAATAAAGAGCCAAATAAATCCAACTGAGGTGATCACCTATTAGAATCGTTACCGCTATTATCGTATAAACCGGAAGCGGCTACACTCTCCAGGCCGGTGGAACGCAACCGGAAGTACAGCTGGAACGCAAGAGATTTCCGGCCCGCGAAAATCGCAGAGTTCCTACTGGCTGTCATCAATCCTTAGACCCAGGAAATGGGTGTAAAAGGCAAGAAGATCACACGAGTATCCACACACAGCTTGATAAAGGAGACAGAGGATCTCCGAAACGCGTTGCTGCCTTGTTTTGGATACTTATTGCTTCATCCCTGTGCAATATTCACACGGCACTTTGGAAGCACTGGACACTTTAAGCACAAGCACTTTGAACATTGGAGGACTCGATTAAGCCAACTGCGGTGGTGCCGCAGATTCTCCAACAGGAGCCTAGCCCACCGCAATCCATCAATTTGGTGAGATCCTGATCCTCTTACTTGTGCTGGACCCGAATATTTGTCTGTTCATGACTATCATTGAAAGTATACATTGAATGTCTCCCCCACTTTATGTCTGTTTTTATATCTATACAAATGTCACAATAAATTTCTGATAAAAATTATTTGTATATCCAGACCACATCTTATTGAAAAAGGGTTGCGCTAAACTTAGACATATCTTGTTTTCTACTGTTTTGTATATATGCGACTACTGTCCTCCAGTATCTTTGCACTTCTGGGCAATCATACATGCAGTGATACAAATCTGCCCCCGGAAATGAACATTTGAAACAATTTGAGTCTATTGATGTTCCCATTTGATATAATTTTTTGGGTGTGTAATAAGCCCTATGCAATAACTTGTATTGCATTTCCATATATGATGCCGTCGCTAGATTTTTGTTTATTCTGACAAACGCTGTTAATATCGTTTGAAGAGTGAGCCCGGGGAGGTCTATACTCCATTTTGCCATCCCTGTCTGTATGTCCTCCACCTGAGCCTGTCTTTTAATTTGCTTATACAATAAGGAGGTAGTAATTCCCTTACTTATCGCCTGGCGTGTCACCATTTCCAAGCCCCCTGATAGCTCCTTTTCTGTCAAGTTATTCAATATGCTAGTTACATAGCTTCTTATCTGGAAATAGTTAAACTTTGAGATATTTATCTCCTGGTATTTCACACCTAAACTTTCATAGGAGAGTATTGACAGATCTTCCTGGTCCAATACATCAATTATATTCCTAATTCCCTCATTTTCCCATTTTAGAATACTATTCTTGTTCTGTATAAGGGGGCCCTGCGTTTTTAGATTATAATATATTGAGGAAAATATTGAGTTATATGGAGATAGTCCCAACCTCACTCGGGCCATTCTCCATGCCTTGCAGGTGGTGTTCAATAGTGGGTTCTCCAGTACATTGGTTGGGATTTTAGATGGTCTAATATGTAGTAAGTTGCTTAATGGCATTTCTGGGCAAAATGCTTGTTCCAGGCCTGTGTTCGCGAAGTTATCAGTGTTATTTATCCAGTCTACTGTGTACCGATAATTGGCCGCCAGCCCATAGCTCCGTATGCACGGCAGGTTTATTCCTCCCATATTAGTCTTTTGGCTCAGTTTGTATAAAGATATTCTTGCCTTCTTCCCTGCCCATATAAAATTGCTAATAGCAGTATTCAAGGTTCGCAAGTCTGCCTCCCCTATTAATATCAACAGCATCTGTATGTAGTAAAGTAATCGTGGAAAGACCACCATTTTAATTAGATGGCATCTACCGATATAAGATAGGGGAAGGCATCTCCAATTCCCAAAGTCTGCCATTATACGAGCCATTACCGTCTGAATGTTGTTACTATACATATCTTTATAGTGTGCCGATATTTTTATCCCTAGATAAGTAATTGATGAGTCTGCCCACTTGAATGGGAATATTCCTGCCCACCCTTGTTTCGCCCTTATGTGTAAGGCTAATGCCTTAGTTTTTGTTTTATTTATCCTAAAACCCGATACCGGTTCAAACTCAGCTAGTATTTTGATCAGCCCTGGAACTGATTCTTGCGGGTTAGCAATGTAAAGTAGAAGGTCGTCTGCATATGCTGATTCTTTCAATACATTCTGACCCACATGTATTCCCTACCACTCTTCATTCTTGTAGAACTGTCTAATCAAGGGGTCTATTGCTATATCAAAAAGGAGGGGTGATAGTGGGCAACCCTGTCTTGTGCCCCGGTGAAGTATGAATTCTGTTGTGTTCAGCCCGTTGATTGTCAGGAAGGCCTTGGGTGAGGAGTATAGTTTTCTAAAGAGTGTTATAAATCCCACTCCCAGGTTCTGTGCGTGCATCACCCTAAGCAAGTGTGACCATGACACACGGTCAAATGCCTTGTCCGCGTCGCAACTGATCAAGATCGATCTTCCCCCTGGATTGGCCTCTGCTTGAACCAAAGATGCTATTACCTGCCTTATATTATGTACTGATGATCGCCCACGTACAAATCCAGTCTGGGTAGCATGCAATAGTTTAGGTAACACTATTTGTAATCGCTCTGCTACAATAGATGTCAGGATTTTGAGATCCTGGTTTAGTAAGGATATTGGGCGGTAAGAAGATATTAAGGTGGGGTCTTTCCCTACCTTAGGTATTACTATAACTCTCGCCTTATTGAAGTCTGCATATGCTGGCTTTCCAGACAGTAAAGAATTAAATAATGCCTGGAGGTGAGGTAGTAAGTGTGGTGTAAGCATTTTGTAATATTCAGCGCTCAGCCCATCAGGGCCTGGCGCTTTACCTCTTGCCAACCTCCCTATCACCCCTCTTATTTCCTGATCTATAATGGGCCTCGTCAGGTCTGCGTTTTCTAACTGTGTCAATTTTGGTAAACCGGCTCCCCTGACAAACTCCATCCCCAATGAAGGGTTGTCCTGGGGTGGTTCATACAATTTAGTATAATAGTTTAAAAAAGAGTTAGCAATATCCGTGGCTGTATTTAACTGTTGTGTCTCTACACTTAACTTGGGTATACAGGTTGAGTATCCCTTATCCAAAATGCTCGGGACCAGAAGGATTTTGGATAACGGATTATTCCGTATTTTGGAATATTTAAAATGTCAATGATTTATTTTGAGGTATCTTGCATTTATGCTGTATAGACACATCAGACACATAAAAAACTCACAAATATATTTTATTTGATCAAAAAACAAGGTTTCAAAACATGAAACAAAGTTTGTGTACTATCTCAGGCAATGAATTTGACTGCCAAGCAATCATTTTCTTGCACATATATAGTGCCAGTTACAGTACATATCATGTCACCAGTAGTGCTGTTACAGATGTCCCCAGTAGGTTTTTAGCAAAAAAAAAAAATAATTACTTTTCACTTTCTGGAATGTATGGTTTTCAGAATAATTTGGATAACGGATACTCGGATACGGGATACTCACCCTGTATTTGTTATGGGACGTTTGCTTCTAATTAAAGATGCTAGCAATTTACCCGACTTGTTTCCCCCTCTAAAATACATATTCTTTTGGCAATCTAAATTATATTGGGCCCTCTCTGTGTGGAGTGTATCATACATTTCTTTCATTTCTGTATAAATCTTCTGAGTTTCTGATGTTCTATTACCCAACATGTTAGAGTATGCTATTGATACTCCTCTACTGAGTTCATCATGCCTTCTATTCATTCACTGTCTTTTTGCTGTTACATAGGCTATGATGTGACCTTGAATAACTGGTTTGGAGGCAGCCCAAAACAAGTTTATATCCTCGATATGCTGTTTATTATCCTCCATATAATTTAGAAATTGTCTTTCTAAGTAGTTTTTAAAATCCACAGATTCAGTCATGTATGATGGAAATTTCCAGTTATACGAGTACGTCTTGGGGAGTGGTAACATTAGGGAGAACCAGGTAGGGGCGTGATCTGTAATTAGAATGTCCTCTATTTTTGTACATTTTACCCTAACTAACAGTGTCGTTGGTACCAACCAGAAGTCTATCCTAGATGATGTATGATGAGGATGAAAATAAAATGTGAACTCTTTATCCACTGGATGTTGGAATCTCCAGGGGTCCGTCGGGTGTAAGGACTCCATTAGCAAGGACAAGGCTGGGGGGGGGGGGGGGGTGTTATCTCGTCTAGCATTATCTGATTTGTCTAATCTTTAAGGTTGTGTTGAAGTCCCCTCCAATTATAATGTGACCTTCCGCCCAATCCTGGAGTTGGACATAAATGTCCTTATAGAAGGCCGTGTTAGGGCCGACCGGGCCATATATTGAGGCTATTGTGTACATTTCCCCCTCCAGTCTTACTTTCACAAATAGATATCGGCCTTCTGGATCTTGTTTTTTTATCCTGGATCTCATACTGTAGGGCCTTATTAAATATAATCATTACGCCTCTTTGTTTGGCTGAATAAGACGCTTGTATAAATTCTATAAACCAATTATCTCTGAGTGTATTCAAGTCCCCATCCCTCCAGTGGGTCTCCTGGAGTATCGCTATGTCAGGTTTCAGCCTTTTTAGATGTTGAAGTACTTTCTTTTTTTTTAATGGCGAGTTAAGGCCTTCCACTTTCCAGGATAGGAACTTGATACACTCACGAGTAGTCGTCCCCCTATTGTCCCTGTTTGACTTATCAATCATTTCCCTCCGGATGGGGGATGCCCCTCATGTAATAGCCCTCTTGCTTGGGCCTATTGATTTCTCCTATCCCAATCAAGCAGAGGGACCAATATCTAGAACCTCCTAAAAACAAAATAGAGTGAAGGGAGAGGGAGGGGGGTATCCACTCCTCCTGCCTATCTCTAACTACAGTGCCACTTCCATTTTGTAAATATGGTCTCCTGAAACCCTGTGCCATTAGGAAGGTCCATCCATGACACTCGGCCCTTAACCTTCCATATACAGAATATGTTAATATTACCTTTCTTTCGCTATCTCCCCTTTTACCAGCCCAGGGTGTCAGCCCAATTGGCCATTTATATCTTGGGGGAATTTTACATTGTGAAAGATAAATATGGTAAAAAGGATATTTACTATACCAAACCAATACATAAACTCCGTATTGTAAAAAATACCTTTCAGGGTCTCCTGCCAACAGGAGGGTCTATACCCCGAGTCCCACAAGCTTTGGTTTTCCAACTCCCAACTGTGGTAATGTATCAAATTTGACCCGTTTGAGCCTTGGCCCCTTTGGCCAAGAATATCTGACCGAGACATGAAAAACTTTGCCATGCAATAATACAAAACATAATTGTAAAAGAGAAAAAAGGTAAATCAAAAGGGGTGAGGAGAAAGGGACAAGAAGAAAATGAATATAGGCTATCTCCTCATTTCGTGCCTTCAATAGAAAAAATAATACATTGAGGGAAGTGTGGGGTATTAGCCCTCTTAAATGGTCGTGAGCATATTTATATACTTTTGTGACCTTTGACCCGTGCTTTATAAAAAGTGGGGTGGGGGTCCCTGTTTCTCTCAAGTTACTAAACACTAATTGTGAAACACATATCAGACCGTAAATACACCTATACAGGTATTTTCCTAATTGTGCTTTTTTGTCAATCCCCCTTATCAATTCTACTACAAACCAATGTGTGGGGCGTGACCCTCTTTTATATCCGTGAATAATTTGTATCAAGCAAATATGTTGGGTAGAATAACCCCTCCCCCCCTCACTTCCCAGAGGGTTTTGTAGTTCCCTACTGGTGAGGAAAAAGGAGAGGTGATCCGCCCCAACTTCTGGTGTGAAAAATTTCAAAAACATGAAAAAATAAACAATATATCTGTGAAAATACTGTGTTGACTGTTGCTTTTCATAGATTTCCATTATAATGTCTCAATGGGTATCATGATACTCTCGTGTCCGTCTTTTGGTTAGTCCTTGTTCCCCAGATGCTCCGTTTGCGTGCTTGGTAAAGAGATCAAAAAGAAGTGGACTGCTGGAGCTTTTTCAAAGATGTGTTGCTTCTCATTATGTTGTATTCTTAGTTTTGCCGGGTAAAGGAGCGCAAAGCGTATTCCTGCTTTGTGTAGCGAGCTGCATACCGGTGTAAATTCTATCCTTCTCATCGCTACTTGATAAGAGAAGTCGTGGAAAAGTAATAATTTTTCCCCCTGGTATTCCAAGTCTCGAGTCTTTCTGAATGCCTCCATAATTGCTGCTTTGTCTGTATAGTTTAGGAGCTTGAAAATCACTGGGCGTGGCCTTCGTCGATCCAGCTGTTCTGGGCCTATACGGTGTGCTCTTTCCACTAGCATGTGGATGCTTGTTGGTAAGCATTTTAGATCTCTGGGTAGCCATTTTGAGACCATCTCCATCAGGTCCTTGTTTTTAACTGTCTCAGGTAAGCCAATCATGCGTATATTATTTCTGCGATTTCTATTTTCTAGTTCCTCCAGTTTTTCTTGGATCGCAGTATTGGAGGATTCTTGGGCCGCTATAGTTGCCTTAGCAGTGGACAATTCTTCCTCCACTAGGACAATACGGTACTCTGCTTCTTCGAAGTGTGCACTATATTCTTTTAGTTGGGTAACTACAGAGTCAATGGCTTCCTTTAGTCCTGCCAGTTTTTTATCCAATAAGGGGGCCAGGATATCAGATATCTCCTGTGCTCTTGTAGCTGAAGATGTATTTTGTTGGGAGGACTCATTTAGATCTTTTGCTATGTCTTCACCCGTTAAGGATATTGGTGGGCTAATAAGGGATTGATTTCGGTTCTTGTTATCTTTTACTTTTGATGATGTATTCCCCTTACCTCCCTTTTGGGATTTGCCCACATATTTATCCATAATTAGAGTGTGGCTTTGTGTTAGTTTTCAGATGATTTATTCTTCTGAAGTCCCTACTTTTTATTTGTATTCCAGAGAGTCTGCTGTTACTCGCTGAGTGGGTCTTTAATGTCGGCAATCTAGAAGCTGGATACAATTGTTGCTATCTGCCCTTTCAGGGCTGGGTACTTGTGCTTGCTAGCCAATATGCCCGCTGCCAAGGCAGAGGGGTATAATCTATACCAGGCTCTCTTTACCTTCCTACTGCCTCAGTGTCTCTGCTGATAGTTTGGGCTCAGAGGTGGATTATATGGACTCAATAGTGGGTGATTAAGTTATGCACAAACTATGTGGAAGGGAACTGTCTGATGGCACTTGCCTCCTCTGCTGTATCCTCCAGGCAGTGTATCTCCTCCATTCTCCTTCCTCTCCAAGCAGCTGCAGTGATGCTGGGGGCTGCCAAAATACTGCCCTCTCCTTTGCCAACGTTCTGCACAGCTGTTTTCTCGGCTCAGACCAGCAGAAGGAAGAGGTATCCTCTTTGCCACTACGGCTTCCTCAGTCAGTGCTTCTCCGTGAGAGGCGGGGGGGAGGGGACATGGAGCGTCTGGCTGCGTCTTTCAGTGGTACCGGGAATATGTTCAACACCCCTTCTCTCCCCGCATCCCCACAGCCTGGCTGCTCTCAGCTCTCGGCGTGCTGTCCAGCAAAGGCCGCCTGTGTTGCAGCGTGTGTCTCTCAGGACGCCCGGCGCCGGAAGCTGCCGTCCCCACAGCCTGGCTGCGGTCTGCTCTCGGCGTGTTGTCTGGCAAAGGCCGCCTATGTTGCAGCGTGTGTCTCTCCAGACACCCGGCGCCGGAAACCGCCGCCAACTCACTTCCTGCTCTGGGTAGGACAGCTCCCCGCGTCCTCTGATGCTCCGTTCCCCGGCTGACCCAAGGCTCCAGACCGGGTAAGTGGCTGGTCTGGTTCTGGTTCTAGCATCTCTATGTACGCTCTGATTCCAGGGAGGCAAGTAACTTCTCAGGTCCCTGTATTGCTGTGGGGTTGGCTCCGGTATCTACCTGGCTGCTGTTAGGTAGCCAGCTGGGAGCAGGGAGCTTACTTGCAGCGCGTCCGTATGCTTGGTCCGCCCACCGGAAGTCCACCAGTTTGATCCTTTATATTCCTTTATTCATTGGATCGCTCCTTCTGTTCTATTTTTCATGTCTTCCACTGTGTGAGGCACGAGCTAGCCTCTATTGGAGTTGAGCTGCCCATAATACATTACTGTGGACGGATCCATACACTCAAGACTTTGCGCAGATTGGTACTGTGTTTGTATGTATATATATATATATATATATATATATATATATATATACATACAAATTTTATCCGCGCAAAGTCAACTACTATGACTTTCAGGTGTAAGTCCGTCTCCAAATGAGTAGTGCAGCTCAACTTCAGCAAAGGCTTGCCTCAGCCTCGGGATAAGGTGCATGTGGAAGAGAGTAAGAAGGAGCGCACAATGAGTAAATTTAAAAGCAATTTACTAAAAGGTGTAATATCTCACATACATCATAGTAAAAGGCAATCAGCTCAGAGGTCACCGTGTCAGGATCGTGTACGCTGTCCCGTATGAGCTCTCCTGCTGGTACACGCTGACGCCGCTGTTCTTCTACTTACCATCTGCCCAAGTCGCTCTCCTGCATCCAGATTGCAGTGTGCCGCGTGACACGGTGACCTCTGAGCTGATTGCCTTTTACTATGATGTATGTGAGATATTACACCTTTTAGTAAATTGCTTTTAAATTTACTCATTGTGCGCTCCTTCTTACTCTCTTCCATATATATATATATATATATATATATATATATATATATATATATATATATATATATAGTATAGGTATCCAGATGAATGAAGACCAGAGGCGGCACTCACAGTAGGTCAAAGAAAAACAAAATATATTCAAATCATGTGGCAAAACATCACAATAACAACCATGTCAGCAAAACGTGTGTCGACCGTTTCGAGGCTTGCGCCCCTTCCTCAGGACAGCTGACTGTGCATAAAGGCTTAAACAGCAAATAGTGCAGTGCAGAAAACAACAGACTTAGTGAACATTATGGTTTAAATAGATAAGCACACTTACGTGGATACAGGAGCGCGTTGTGCAGCGGGGCTGGCTTCCGGCAGCGTTGTCACGAGACTGCTGACGTCAGTCTGTTGTCCCGGCAACCCGCCGGCGTCTGCTCCCACTGATCAACGGCAAGTGAAGGTAGTCAATTTCAGAGTGCGTTTCCTGTAAAATATACACAGGCGCACAGCTCAGTGAATGATCTAAAGTGCAAAGTGCTAAAAAGTGACTGAGTGCTTAACGTGCAAAACGAGCTTTAAAATCAGGAACACTGCTGTGGACAGGGGTCAATTTAAATGCTGGATCACGTTAGTGTGCTTATACCAACAAAGAAAATCGCTCCACATTACAGAGTAATACTTGCGTATTTAAAGAGACAGTAGTCACAATATTAATAATGCTGATCCCAACCATACTAAATGATGCATACATAATATAATAACGCTGCAATTTGTGCATGCTTTGCACCATCTATTAGCGCAATGCCTATCAAAAGGGTCTGTCTGTACAAAGCACTTATTTAAGGTCGAGTCGACATAGGTGTCATCATTTATACAAAACTCCATATTCTGTTATAGAATTGGTATATTAGATAAAGGGACTTGTGGAAATGGCGAGCATAGGTTCATGACTTATTTATATAAAAATATTTTTATAGAAAGATGTTCAGAGATGTTTTTTCATTGAGACCATGTGGGGATCCTGAATTTAATACATGGATCCAATAGGTCTCCCTTTGTAGGAGTTTTTTGATCCTATCGCCACCACGGATCAGGGGCGGAACATGCTCAATTATTTGGTGCCTGAGGTCGGTTAAGGAGTGTTGGCAGGCCTTAAAGTGGCGAGCCACTGGCTGGTCTATGTCTTTGCCAGCAAGACAATTTTTAATGGCCGACCTATGGGCTGTAGCTCGGTCCCGGAAGGGTCGACTCGTTTGGCCGACATAAATGTAAGCACAAGGGCACCTAATAACATACACCACAAAAGCTGTGGTGCACGTTATAACCTGATTGATTTTATGACGTTGACCGGTTTTCGGATGTGTAAAGATTGGACCTGTATCCATGTATCGACATGCCGTGCAGGTTGGACAACGGTAGCACCCTGGGGCCTTAACCTGGGTGTTGCTGGGGGTGATGGGCAATAAATTGGTTTTCACAACATAATCTCTTATATTGCGTCCCCTTTTGAAGCTTGGCATGAGCGTGGTTTGTGAAAAACATGGAAGGTCTCGGTCACTTGTCACCAGTGGCCATGTGGCCTTTAGAACCCGCGGCAGAGCCGCACTAGTAGTGGAAAAGGAGGTCACGAAAGGATTTTTTTTACTTATATCTTTTTTGTTGTTGTTATTTAGCAATTGTGCTCTAGGGGTATCCAATACCTCCTGTTTTTGTTTGTTCAGTAATCTATAATCGTACCCCCTTTCCAAAAATTTTTTTATTACTGTATTAAGGGCTTCGTCCAATCGGTCATGGTCACTGGTGATGCGCGCAATGCGTAACATCTGGGACCGTGGTAACCCCCTCTTCAGACTCGGCGCATGGTGGCTACCGTGGTGAAGCAGGGTATTTCGGTCCGTACTTTTAGTGTACACTGTAGTGTGGATAATGCCATCATTAAGGTGGATCAGTACTGATCCACCTTAATGATGGCATTATCCACACTACAGTGTACACTAAAAGTACGGACCGAAATACCCTGCTTCACCACGGTAGCCACCATGCGCCGAGTCTGAAGAGGGGGTTACCACGGTCCCAGATGTTACGCATTGCGCGCATCACCAGTGACCATGACCGATTGGACGAAGCCCTTAATACAGTAATAAAATTTTTTTGGGAAAGGGGGTACGATTATAGATTACTGAACAAACAAAAACAGGAGGTATTGGATACCCCTAGAGCACAATTGCTAAATAACAACAACAAAAAAGATATAAGTAAAAAAATTCCTTTCGTGACCTCCTTTTCCACTACTAGTGCGGCTCTGCCACGGGTTCTAAAGGCCACATGGCCACTGGTGACAAGTGACCGAGACCTTCCATGTTTTTCACAAACCACGCTCATGCCAAGCTTCAAAAGGGGACGCAATATAAGAGATTATGTTGTGAAAACCAATTTATTGCCCATCACCCCCAGCAACACCCAGGTTAAGGCCCCAGGGTGCTACCGTTGTCCAACCTGCACGGCATGTCGATACATGGATACAGGTCCAATCTTTACACATCCGAAAACCGGTCAACGTCATAAAATCAATCAGGTTATAACGTGCACCACAGCTTTTGTGGTGTATGTTATTAGGTGCCCTTGTGCTTACATTTATGTCGGCCAAACGAGTCGACCCTTCCGGGACCGAGCTACAGCCCATAGGTCGGCCATTAAAAATTGTCTTGCTGGCAAAGACATAGACCAGCCAGTGGCTCGCCACTTTAAGGCCTGCCAACACTCCTTAACCGACCTCAGGCACCAAATAATTGAGCATGTTCCGCCCCTGATCCGTGGTGGCGATAGGATCAAAAAACTCCTACAAAGGGAGACCTATTGGATCCATGTATTAAATTCAGGATCCCCACATGGTCTCAATGAAAAAACATCTCTGAACATCTTTCTATAAAAATATTTTTATATAAATAAGTCATGAACCTATGCTCGCCATTTCCACAAGTCCCTTTATCTAATATACCAATTCTATAACAGAATATGGAGTTTTGTATAAATGATGACACCTATGTCGACTCGACCTTAAATAAGTGCTTTGTACAGACAGACCCTTTTGATAGGCATTGCGCTAATAGATGGTGCAAAGCATGCACAAATTGCAGCGTTATTATATTATGTATGCATCATTTAGTATGGTTGGGATCAGCATTATTAATATTGTGACTACTGTCTCTTTAAATACGCAAGTATTACTCTGTAATGTGGAGCGATTTTCTTTGTTGGTATAAGCACACTAACGTGATCCAGCATTTAAATTGACCCCTGTCCACAGCAGTGTTCCTGATTTTAAAGCTCGTTTTGCACGTTAAGCACTCAGTCACTTTTTAGCACTTTGCACTTTAGATCATTCACTGAGCTGTGCGCCTGTGTATATTTTACAGGAAACGCACTCTGAAATTGACTACCTTCACTTGCCGTTGATCAGTGGGAGCAGACGCCGGCGGGTTGCCGGGACAACAGACTGACGTCAGCAGTCTCGTGACAACGCTGCCGAAGCCAGCCCCGCTGCACAACGCGCTCCTGTATCCACGTAAGTGTGCTTATCTATTTAAACCATAATGTTCACTAAGTCTGTTGTTTTCTGCACTGCACTATTTGCTGTTTAAGCCTTTTTGCACAGTCAGCTGTCCTGAGGAAGGGGCGCAAGCCTCGAAACGGTCGACACACGTTTTGCTGACATGGTTGTTATTGTGATGTTTTGCCACATGATTTGAATATATTTTGTTTTTCTTTGACCTACTGTGAGTGCCGCCTCTGGTCTTCATTCATCTGGATACCTATACTATACTAAGGTCTGGAAGGCACCCCCTCGTTGCCCATCGATGTGCTAAGTGCCGGTCGTTACCCCCTCTATATATATATATATATATAACACACAAAATTCCTAGATTTGCGCTGATCCTGAATACCTAACGGTCGCTATAGCACTTGGCCCCCTACTAGTGAGGCCACACCAATCGAATACCACCACAATAGTGCTAATTAGCGCCCAGTAGTCACACTAGTCTTTCCTATCTCTATACCATCCATAGACACATTTTTAAAATTAAAAACATTTATTGTAAAACCACTTTAAAACGATTTGTTTACACAGTTTTCTCAACAGAAGATTTTCTTTATACAATGGATGTATGCAAAAAGCCTGACGCGTTTCATCTCACAACAAGACTTCATCAGGGGTACTTTACATATATCTCTAAATAAAACATAGTAATAAGCATATCAGACAAGGAAAGACAACATTATACATACAATTAAAAAAATTACATTTTACAAATTGTCCTGTGTGGATGAAGAACAGACGGAAGATATTCTTTTTATAGTATTACTTTTATCAGATTCGTATAAGAGAAAAACCATTTTTATTTTTTATATTCACCATATATCATTAATTGAAAAGAAAACATTTTTCTTGGATATAAGATTCAAGCGGGAGGAAGGGGAGGAAAGAAAAAATGTGGAAATTTCCAGCTTGCATTACTATTACCATATAAGTTTTATATTTTATTTTCATAATTTTATGATTTTATGAAATAAAAAACATGTCATACCTTGTTCAGTCTGTATAGTAATTTCTTAGCAGAGAATAAAATTTCGGTACTGGTTTTACTGTCAATGGTTCAAACCTGACTCCTCATTGGGTATACTACAACTACCAACAGAAATATATAGATTCAAACTCATGATATCAATTTTGATCTCAATTGATTTATATACACTCATTAAGTTTCAGTTTTACCTTTAATTTATAATCTGTTTTGCTGGTCCATAATCATTCTTCACTTTTTATTTTATGAGGAATATCTAATAGGTTCAATGAATATAACAAGTTTTATGACATATAAATCCAACCCATTTAGATCCCTTTTAAATTATATTTATGTTCATATACATACCGATTAGATTTTTAGAATGATCAGGTGTTTGCGCAATCCTTGCGCCTCCACAGATATAAAAAAAAAAACAGGTAAATTGGACCACAATTCAAAGTTTTTTTTATCTCTCTCTCTTCTATAAAGAGGGGAGAAAAGTACAGTATGTTACGTTTTTCATCCTTGCTGGCGGGTCGCCAGAACGTACGCGCTGGCGACCCGCCAGCAGCCTCGCCAGCGAGGAGACTGAGACGCACGTGCGTCTCACGCGCACGCGCGTCTCAGTCTCCGTCGCTAGCGCGACGGAAACCCTGTCCGTCTCCGCCTCAGGGAGACGGACAGGGTTAGGGGGGGTTAGGGGGGGTGCGGGCAGGCGGCGGGGACCCCGGGTTACCGCCGGCAAGCCGGCGGGGACCCGGGGGAACGGATCGAAGCGCCGTCGGAAGGGGACGCGCGCGCCGCTCGTGCGCGCGCATCCCCTTCTCACCATCGCCATGGCGCTGGCGGGGGATGGCGGCTGGTGACGCCAGCGCCATCCCCTGCAAAGATGGGACCTGACCCATCTGTATATTAAAACTTATTTTAAGCTAGTTACAGATGTCCCCTTTATAGTACTATTTTTATTAGATTTTTACATACCTCCAATGGATAGGTAATCCTATAGTCCTTAGAGGCAAAAAAGCTTTCCAAAGGAACAAAGGAAATTCCTAATGGACAGCACATGAAAATATTGTATTACAATCAAAGTTTAGGGTAGCAAACACTATTTCCAGCTTTTATCCCCATAAGATCAAATAGCATTTTGTATACCTGGTATCTCCAGTAGTAGTGTTCTCCTCTGTATCCAATGTGCAAGTGATACCTGTGTGTCCAGGTCTCCTATTTATAGGAGGAAGTCTATGACCTCACTTCCTGTGTTTCTATAAATGTGTATTTTTATACTTTATATTATATATAATATAAATCTACTTATATGATTTTCTATAATTATTAGTGCATTCATTAGTTAATTATTTTAGAGTGGAATAATAATAATATTTTAATTGTGCCATAGTGAGCTTTAATTTTATATCGCTATACTCTCAGTAATTGTTTAATTTCTCTTATTTAAGTGGACTTGTTTATCTACCTATATTTAACTCCCTACCACCTTTATAGTAATAAATTTCTTCATAAATTTAGTATAAACACCTTAATAGGTATGTTTGCGTTCCACCTTCGGGTGGGTGAAACGCACAGCCATTTTAATTCTATTTCCTAGTGTGTGATGTAATGCGCTAATTATGGGATGCGCTCCACCATATGTCGAGTGGAACGCTCCATCACCGAGCCGGACAGCTACTGGCCGGCGCTATCTATAGATGTCATGCGTTCCACCCTTTCTCCGGGTGGAACGCTCTGCCATTTTCCGCATTGTTCAGTGCCGGAGATATCTCCCCGGCTATTGGCTAAGCTGCCCTAATAGCATGCGTTCCATTAGGTTATTTATTCGGAACGCAATGCTATTTAGTCAGTATACTTCCGCAAAGAAGTAGGTATTAACGTATAGTTTTATTTCTAACCTACACCAGTTTTAATCTTAATTAAGTGAAAAATTACAACGTGCCAGAATTATTTTATTTCTATTTATTTTTTAATTTTTTAATTTTACTGTTAGTGTTTACTATTTGAATACATCATAATTTATTTCCCCACTAATAATAGGAGCCCCTAAATTTCATGGATAGTCAACTGGAAACCGTGTTTGCCTTACAAAGGATAAATCGCATTAACCATCTTAAATTTACCCTTTAATCTAGTTTTTATTTCAAGCCAAATTAGAATATTACTTGAAAAGTGATATGGGACACAGAATGATAATGGATTCATACTTTTTGCTAAGCGGATGACAAACTATAGCAATAAAAAGTTACATATTGACATATCACCAACCTGATAGCAAGTTGTTACAATTTTACATATAAATACATCATATGGATATTGTAAAGATATAACCGGCATAAGTATTACAATGAAGTTACAAGCTTAACAAAGCATGGAATTTCACCCAAGCCAAGATGTAAAAAAATCTTGGAACATTTCATGAGAGTGTTTACCCAGGTCATGGTAAAATTTACATAAGAATAGTATTTATCAGTATATTTCCATATGCACAATTCATACAGGAATAACATTTCCCAATATTCCCAGTACATCACAAGAATACTAATGCGGTTGGAATGTACCTATATGAGGCTAAACTAAAAGAAAAGGAGTGATTTCAATGCATTCATTAAGTCCCTTTGGGGTCATGGTATTAAGGGAATAGATCCAAAAGGATTCTCTCATAGTTAATAGTCTGTCTTTATCACCTCCTCTTGGATCATCCTTAATTTGTTCTAAGATGGAAAATTTAAAGGAGCTTACTTCAGAGTTATGCTTACACTCAAAATGTCTAGGCAAGCTGTGTGTCTGTACTTTTTTCTTTATGTTACGTAAGTGCTCCTGAATGCGCAATTTCAGATTCCTCTTCGTCTTACCAATATATGATAAATTACAACCGCATTTCACAATATACACCACATAAGTGGAGTTACATGTTACCACATTTTGCATCCTATAATCTCTTTTCAGATGTTCTGGAATGCTAGGACCTTTCCTATCTATATACTGGCAGCATATACATTTATTACAGGGATATAGTCCCCTCCTGTCAAACATATTCCCCATTTGTAATGGGGGATCTGAGTTTTTAACTTATCTAAGTTTGCTAGGGGCCAGTATACTTGTTTTTTTGCCTTCCTGAAGACAATATCTGGTCTATCTGGAAGGTGAGGGCCCAGAACAGGGTCCATTTTTAATAGGTACCAATGTTTTTGGAGACATTTAGTAATTTGTTTGTTTTCCTGGCTATATTGTGTAATGAATGGTCTTAATTTTTTAGGAGTGGATTTTACCTTCACCTGAAGGAGATCCTGTCTATTTAATAAAGATGCTCTCTCTTGATCTTTTCGAATGTTTGAAATTTTATATCCTCTTTCCAAGAAGTTTCTAGCAAGTAAGTCAGATTGTTCCCAGTATGTTTTCACACTGCTACAATTCTTTCGGATTCTGACAAAC
This sequence comes from Crinia signifera, assembly GCF_055691185.1. Lineage (NCBI taxonomy): Eukaryota > Metazoa > Chordata > Amphibia > Anura > Myobatrachidae > Crinia > Crinia signifera. The sequence continues at coordinate 314,695,261 of NC_139220.1, read as the reverse complement.
TGGGCATAGGGGATGTTATTTTTCCACCTATCTAAATGGCAGCTGTTGGCTGGGATATAACTATTGGCATCTGTTTTTTTAAAGAATGTTTTGGTATTGATTTTATTTTCAGTGTCAACTGTTAATACCACGTCTAAAAAATCAATTTCAGTTCCATGCTCTTTGTATGTAATTTTCAAGTTGAAATCATTAATTTGCAACCCCTGGCTAAAAGAGTCTAAGCTTGTCTTATCTCCCTCCCACACCAAAATGAGGTCATCTATATATCTTTTATAGAACTGGATATTATTATTTTTATATTTATATTCTTGACCTTCATACATCACTTCTTGTTCCCAACTGTTCATAAAAATGTTCGCGTATGACGGGGCAAACTTAGTGCCCATAGCCGTCCCTTGTTTTTGGACTTAATGGGCATGGTTAAACTCGAAATGGTTGTGGGTAAGGACAAATTCTATACCGTCTAATATGAATGTTCTTTCTTTTTCAGTTGTTGTTATATCATCCGTTAAAATATTTTTCACCGCTTCTATTCCCTTTTGGTGTGGTATACAAGTATAGAGGGCCTGAACATCAATTGTGGCCCATCTATAAGTGGGCTTCCAACTGATAGTTTCCAGCTCCCTAAGAACTTGCGTGGAGTCTTTTAAGTAGGATTTTTGTGCCTTCACATAAGGTTGTAATTTTAGGTCTAAAAAGTGGGACAGGTTGGCTGTAAGTGACTCCACTCCTGCTACTATAGGCCGGCCTGGCGGATGAGTTTTGTTTTTATGTATTTTAGGTATATGGTATAGCAATGCAGTTTTAGCTTTTTCTACATACAGATATTCCCATTCCTTTTTACAAATAACATTTTTTTTATAGGCTTTATTAAGTAGTGTCAGGAGTTCTTCTTTATAGAATTCTAGTGGATTCTGATCTAATTTTTCATAGGTGGTGGGGTCGTCAATCAGTTTATATGCCTCCTCTAAATAGCTGGCCCGATCCTGCACGACCACTGCACCCCCTTTGTCGGCAATTTTTATAATAATTTCCTCATCTGTTTTTAGCTCTTTTAATGCCTTCTTTTCCTGTGATGAAAGGTTACTACATTTTTTATCATTAATTTGAAGATTCTTCAAATCTTCTTTGACCAAATCATAAAATATTTCCATGTGGAAATATTGTAACTAATAATTATAGAAAATCATATAAGTAGATTTATATTATATATAATATAAAGTATAAAAATACACATTTATAGAAACACAGGAAGTGAGGTCATAGACTTCCTCCTATAAATAGGAGACCTGGACACACAGGTATCACTTGCACATTGGATACAGAGAGAACACTACTACTGGAGATACCAGGTATACAAAAGGCTATTTGATCTTATGGGGATAAAAGCTGGAAATAGTGTTTGCTACCCTAAACTTTGATTGTAATACAATATTTTCATGTGCCGCCCATTAGGAATTTCCTTTGTTCCTTTGGAAAGCTTTTTTGCCTCTAAGGACTATAGGATTACCTATCCATTGGAGGTATGTAAAAATCTAATAAAAATAGTACTATAAAGGGGACATCTGTAACTAGCTTAAAATAAGTTTTAATATACTTTTCTCCCCTCTTTATAGAAGAGAGAGAGAGATAAAAAAAACTTTGAATTGTGGTCCAATTTACCTGTTTTTTTTTTATATCTGTGGAGGCACAAGGATTGCGCAAACACCTGATCATTCTAAAAATCTAAAATCTTAACGGTATGTATATGAACATAAATATAATTTGAAAGGGATCTAAATGGGTTGGATTTATATGTCATAAAACTTGTTATATTCATTGAACCCATTAGATATTCCTCATAAAATAAAAAGTGAAGAATGATTATGGACCAGCAAAACAGATTATAAATTAAAGGTAAAACTGAAACTTAATGAGTGTATATAAATCAATTGAGATCAAAATTGATATCATGAGTTTGAATCTATATATTTCTGTTGGTAGTTGTAGTATACCCAATGAGGAGTCAGGTTTGAACCATTGACAGTAAAACCAGTACCGAAATTTTATTCTCTGCTGAGAAATTACTATACAGACCGAACAAGGTATGACATGTTTTTTATTTCATAAAATCATAAAATTATGGAAATAAAATATAAATAATAGTAGTGCAAGCTGGAAATTTCCACATTTTTTCTTTCCTCCCCTTCCTCCAGCTTGAATCTTATTTCCAAGAAAAATGTTTTCTTTTCAATTAATGATATATGGTGAATATAAAAAATAAAAAATAAAAATGGTTTTTCTCTTATACGAATCTGATAAAAGTAATACTATAAAAAGAATATCTTCCGTCTGTTCTTCATCCATACAGGACAATTTGTAAAATGTAATTTTTTTAATTGTATGTATACTGTTGTCTTTCCTTGTCTGATATGCTTATTACTATGTTTTATTTATAGATATATGTAAAGTACCCCTGATGAAGTCTCGTTGTGAGACGAAACGCATCGGGCTTTTTGCATACATCCATTGTATAAAGAAAATCTTCTGTTGAGAAACCTGTGTAAACAAATCGTTTTAAAGTTGTTTTACAATAAATGTTTTTCACTTTAAAAATGTGTCTATGGATGGTATAGAGATAGGAAAGACTAGTGTGACTACTGGGCGCTAATTAGCACGATTGTGGTGATATATATATATATATATATATATATGGTGAACAAAAAGAGGCACTCTGGAGGTCTTTTTATAGAAACAATTTTTAATGAACAAATACCAATGTTTCGGGGTCTGCTAACCCCTTTGTCCAGGTGTATAAAATAAGACAAATCAAAATACCTTATATAACAGTGCTGAGGTGCATGCGGGAGCTCCCGGTACTGGGGCGGGCAGGTGGCGTCTGACCGGTGTGATGCGTCATGTGGGGGAAACTCTCCCAGCGTCTTAGGTTGCTGGGCAGCGCTCCCGGCATCTTGGGTTGCCATGCAATGCTCCCAGTGCATGGAAGTTGCTGCCTGGGGTGAAGTTTTGCGCCCCCCCCCCTTAATGGGTATCATGGTGTGTGTGGTATATGTATAATTGGCATTATGGTGTGTGGCATATGTATAATGGGAATCACAGTGTGTGGCATATGTATAATGGGCATCACAGTGTGTGGCATATGTATAATGGGCATCACGGTGTGTGTCATATGTATAATGGGCATCACTGCCTCCCCTCCCTGCATCCTCTGCCACTCTGCATTCCCCCTCCTACCCGGCATCCTGTGCCACCCTGTATAAGTCCTCCATTCCTTCATTCTCAGCCACCCTGCATCTCCCCTCCCAGCATTCTACGCCACCTACCGTCCCCCCTCCCTCCCTGCATCCTCTTCCACCCTGCCACTCTGCTCTCACCCCTCATCACCCCCTTCTCACCCTTCATCACCAACAACTCTCACCATGCACCAACCCCCTCTCACTCCGTGTCTTCTCATTCCGTTGCATAATGTGAACTTTAGCTTTCTTTTTTAACTCATTCTGTGTGGCATTTTGTGAATTTTGGATCATTCCATGTTTCATAATGTGAATATTGGCTCATACTGTGTGGCATAAGGTGTACAGGTTTTTGATAGAAAAAAGTGCCCTCTTGTTATGGTGCATAATGTGTTCAAGGGAGGTGGCCCATACTCAGTGTCCCACAGCGCACGCGGGGGGAAGGGGACAGGTGGGAGACCCCCTGTCACCCCAACCCCCCCTGTCTCTATCTATCTCCCCAGCCTCACAGGCTGCTGAATAGACCCTTTGCGCCTATTCTGCAGCCTGAGGGGCTGGGGACATAGCCAGCAGCTCAGAGAGCCACTAGTCATGCCCCCACAGCGGCAAAAATGGACGTGGCCTCATTGAAATAGGCCACACCCCCATGTTGGTAGGCCACGCCCCAAAAAATTGGGTCGTGCCACTCTGCATTCCCCCTCCTACCCGACATCCTGTGCCACCATGCCCCCCTCACACTCTGTGTCCTGTGCCACCCTGTGTAAGTCCTCCATTCCTTCATTCTCAGCCACCCTGCATCTCCCCTCCCAGCATTCTACGCCACCCCCTGTCCCCCCTCCCTCCCTGCATCCTCTTCCACCCTGCCACTCTGCTCTCACCCCTCGTCACCCCCTTCTCACCCTTCATCACCAACAACTCTCACCATGCACCAACCCCCTCTCACTCCGTGTCTTCTCATTCTGTTGCATAATGTGAACTTTAGCTTTGTTTTTTAACTCATTCTGTGTGACATTTTGTGAATTTTGGATCATTCCATGTGTCATAATGTGAATATTGGCTCATACTGTGTGGCATAAGGTGTACAGGTTTTTGATAGAAAAAAGGGCCCTCTTGTTATGGTGCATAATGTGTTCAAGGGAGGTGGCCCATATTCAGTGTCCCACGGCGTGCGCGGGGGGGGGGGGGCAGGTGGGAGACCCCTGTCACCCCCACCCCCCCTGTCTCTATCTATCTCCCCAGCCTCACAGGCTGCAGAATAGACCCTTTGTGCCTATTCTGAAGCCTGAGGGGCTGGGGACATATGACAAATGGTACCATTCTTGGATCTGCACATATATAGAGACGAAGATGGCACAATCCAGACGCAACTCTATAGAAAGGATACGGCAACTAACTCCATACTGCATCAGACAAGTTCACATGTTCCACCCACGGTGGACAACCTCCCAAAGGGTGAATTTTTACGTCTCCGCAGAAACTGCTCCAATAGACAACAGTTTGAACAACAATGTGAAGAACTCGGGGAGAGATTAAAGGAAAGAGGATACAGTGGGAGAAGGATTAAGCGGGCAAGAAGAGAAGCATCCCAGATGAGAAGGGAATCACTGATCTTCCCTAACAGAAAAGGTGAGAAGGATACGTAAATCAGATTTGTGGGAAATTACTGTAGGGAATGGAAAAATATCCAGCAGATAATCCAAAAACATTGGTCTGTTCTCCTACTAGATGAAGACCTTTCTCAAATATTAGACCCCAAGGTGGCAATGAGTTGGAGACGCTCTAAAAATCTAAAAGACGAACTCGTCCATAGCCACTTTACTAGGACAACTACCAAAAGTTCAGACAAATTAGTTGGATCTTTTCCATGCGGAAATTGTAAAGCATGTCGATATATGCGGAAAACGAAAGAGATACAAGACAGATATGGAAACAACATCAAGATCAACACCTATATTAACTGCAATACCACAGGGGTGGTTTACTGTATAACCTGCCCCTGCAGAAAGAACTATGTAGGCATGACAACGAGGCCACTTAAACAGAGGATACTAGAACATGCAGAAACAGTAAGAAATGCAGTATCCGACCTGGCAAAATTTAAAAAATTGACGTCAGTGGCACGCCACTTCCTGAGGCAACATGAAGGCTCCTTTTAGGAAGCAAGCATCTGTGGACTAGAAAATGTCAGCTTAGGAATTAGAGGTGGGGATATACAGAAGACACTTATGCAACGGGAAAGCGAGTGGACGTTTAAACTCAACGGACTTACACCGGATGGATTAAACGAGTACATTAATTATCAGATCTTTGTTTGAAGAACTAGAGAAAAGAAAAAACATAACGCCTTACTAAGAGACTCTCCTCGTGCAAGATTCTAAAAGACCAGTGACATACTAACAGTAAAGAATTAAGAACATGAGACCCACATAGGTATAGGTAACACATCCCTCACTCTTTCACGGTATATTTGCAGTTTAAAACACAGTGTGTAATGTTGGATTAGCACTTTCCCCTACATAAGCCTAATATATCACTATTTAGAATGTCCACTAAACTATTCAATAAAATTACACCCACGACGTGACCACAATGTAAAGGCACATCACAAATCCCCTATATAACACAACATAACTACACAACTTAATCATTCATTATCACTACTAAATAATAAATGTATAATTGTAGCAGTAGGAGCACTAGTGTAATACCCTGAAAACTTGTATTGTTATTGGGTGTCATAACGGGGTTGAATATGTATGGCGAAACAAGAACAAGTACATTTGCTAAAAACTCTGTCAATGTTAGTGATATATACTGTAGGTATGGTTAGTATGTGTCTCATGACAGCTCCTTTTCATGGGACACTGTCACTCATAAAGGATGGCCACTTGGTAAAAAAATGACTGATAAAGTTGGGGTGCTCGAGCCCCAGGACTGCGTGCCCACGGCTGCCCAGCCGTGGTCGCGTGGGAGTGTGATATAGGGAGCGGGGAGAGCCGTTTAAGACAGTTGCCGGGGGTAAGAGAGAAGGCAGAGTTGCGCAGCTAACCGGAGAGAGCAGCCGTGCAGAAAAAAAGAAAGAGTAATTACCGGAGGTCTGGCGTGGCTTCCGACGGAGCAACAGGAGCTCCGTGCTACTGTCACCCGGAGGCGGTGCTTTTGCAGTCACAGCGAGGCAGGGAGGTACAGCTTGGAGTCCCGATTCCCGGTGACCGAGTGTCTAAACCACGGCATTTCGGTCCGCCTGGAGGCGTGACCCCGCTCGTCGGGTGATCCCGGGATTGGTCCATGATATCCAGCAGAGGCGGCGCCGACCTTCAGAGGCGCGGCCTACAGAGCCAACTTATCAATAGCAGGCAAGAGGAGGAGACAGCGGTGATGCAGTTAGGCCCGCCCCGCAAGCATCCAGACTGTGAGTACATGAGCCACAGGAAAGGCAGTCACACAGGACAGTGGAAACTGAGTATAGAGAGTGATATCTAGTCTTGACCCAACTCTCAGCTACCCCCAGAATGTCACTCAGGGAGAGGCGGACACTTACTATAAAAGTTTCCCAACAGCTACATTACAGACAGAGACAGGGACCTATTGTAGTATTGCCTGGACCCCCAGAGAACTGATCCAGTGACCCAGCACGTCAGGGTAACACCAATGATTTAGTGTACCCAGGGAAGCAATAAACCCGGTCTAACAATAGGGAGCTACAGGGAAGTTATAACCACTGCAGCCAAGACAGAGAAGAAGAAAACCCCTATCACCCTGTAGTCACAGAGTTGCTTATTTAACCTGTCACTGCCGTGCTAGTTCAAGAGGAAGTGATAGTCAGCTCAGTTACAAAGTGTTCCAAGGCTTGATAGAGGACACAGCCGAGATCTCTAGTGTGAAAGACAAGGAGAGTGGAAGTGTTCAAATAAAAAAGTGCATCTTAGAACAGAACTATAGATACTCAGGCATCTGTCAGCACTGCCCTATCCCAGAGAACAGAGAGGATATAGCGTCTTCATTTATTTGTAGGATTATACAGTGCACCAGAGAGCAGGATAAATGTCTTGTCCTCAATAGCAAAGAGGAACTGAAAGCGGCTATACAGTATGTGGAAATAATACTTTGTTGCAAAAGACAGCCCTGTGACACAATTCATGTTGGAACATTGAGACTGTAGCACGTGGGTTGCAAGGGTAAATAGCTGTTTCATATACTGTTGTGAAAGTAATTGAATTGTTACAAGTGCAAAAGTAAATGGTGACATATTTGTGGTAATGTAACTAACTCTTTTAGTGGAATGTTAGTATAACATGTTGAAATAGTATTAATAATTTAACAAGAGATGCTGTAGATGGTAATGCGTGATGATATAACTTACCAATTTCTAAAAGTTATTGTTGTTTGGATTACACTGTTTTCTTGAAAAATTAAATAAATCCATAAAAATAAACACAACCCTCTGTACTTACCTGAAGAAAAGGAGACATCGTAATGGAGGAACCAGGACCTGTAAGAAAACAAAATAGAGGAGTGTAAGAAAGTTGCAGTATATTACACTAGCACCCTCACAATAACCTATCCCAAATAGTACATAATGTAATTCACACCTTACACAATACAATAAACACTCTAACCTTCAGCAAGACCCGATTTCATGTTCATACAAAAGATAATGTAGTCAACCACTGGTAAACGGCACTATCTCAATCATATGTTCTTGTCCCCCCACACACACCGGCAAGCCAATACCTTGCCCCTAGGCAGCCTATAACAAGTATGCAAATACAGCCACTGACCCCATAATTAAAGAGGGGTAGCAATAACAAACCCACGCATCTCATTAGTAAAGCCCTGAGCAGATACAATTTTTAAAAAGACTCCGGAAATATGTCCAAAATTTTAGCCAAGAATCAGGATGAAGGGTGGCTAGCGCAGCATCATGTGAGCGTTAATCAGAGAATCCCTCTGAACATAATCATGAAAACGATAATCGGGGAACCCCTCTGATGCTGCTTTCCCACTGCAGACCCGTTTTAAGTTACAGGTAATCTTAAACGGTATTTAGCATTCCCACTGCAGCAGATTAGTTTTAAATGCCATTTAAGTACCATTCCCATTGCAGGTAAAATGTTTTAGCTCTTCAAAACGTTTTTACAGCACAAATGAGTGCCTGTGACTTTAATGGGCTTTTCAGGGTTGTGGGGAGTGTCACAACACAGGCAACAACCAATCGCTTGAATTGTAGCCTGTTTACATTAAGAATACCGTTTAAGATGCATTCCCATTGCCTCTTAAACGGTAGATTACCGTTTAAAAAACTGATTTGAAAACGGGTTGAAATACTGTTTAACTTTAACCCCTTCCCGACATATGACGTACATTTACGTCATATGTCGGTTGCGGGGGAATCAAGCCAGCTCACGGAGTGAGCTGGCTTGAAAGAGAGCAGGTAATGGCTGTATATTACAGCCAGGTACCTGCTCTCACGGCCACGAGCGGCGAGTTCGCCGATCGTGGCCGTTTAACCCTTTAAGCACCGCGAGCAAAGCGCCCGCAGTGCTTAAATAGCTGATCGGAGGGGGGGCGCCCCCCTCCGGCGCCGATCGGGGCCCCCCGCGGCGAGATCGGAGGGTGCCGATCGGTTGCCATGGCAGCCAGGGGTCTAATGTAGACCCCTGTGCTGGCCATGTCAGCATTCCTATTACATCCTGCCTGAGGCAGGATGTAATAGGAAGTGCTGAAAATCACTATGTTCAGCCATAGAGCTCTATGGCTGAACCTAGTACAGGCGATCGCGCCCCCTAGTGGTCAAGTACACTAGGGGGCCTTGTAGTAAAAGTAAAAAAAAAATAATAATAAAGTTAAAAAAAAAAAATATTAAAAGTTCAAATCACCCCCCTTTCCCCATTTCACAAATAAAAATAAATAAAAAATAAAAAAATAAACATATTTGGTATCGCCGCGTTCCTAAAAGTCCGATCTATTAAAATATAACATTAGTTATCCCGCACGGTTAAAGGCGTAAACGGAAAAAAATTCCCAACGCCAAAACTACGTTTTTTGGTCGCATCGCCTACCCCAAAAAAAGTAACTAAAAGAGATCAGAAAGTCGCACATATCCCATAATGGTATTAATTAAAAAGTACACTTCAGCCCGCAAAAAATGAGCCCTCACCCAGGTCCGTAGGTGGAAAAATAAAAAAGTTATAAGCCGCAGAACATGGCGACGCGACGCAAATTAGAAAAAACGTAAAATTTTCTATTTTTTTTTTTAGTGTTAAAACGTAACGAAAACTATATAAGTTTGGTGTCACCGGAATCGTAACGACCCATAGAATAAAGATAACCCATCATTTTAAACGAACTATGAACTCCAAAAAAACCGTAACCAGCGCAAAATTGTGGAATTGCGGTTTTTTTTCTTTTTACCCCACATTGAATTATTTCCTGATTCCCCAGAATATTATACGGTATAGTAAATGGTACCATTAAAAAGTACAACTTGTCCCGCAAAAAAAAAAGCCCTCATGTTTCTATATAGCCGGAAAATTAAAAAAGTTACGCTTATTTGAACGCGAGGAGAAAAAAAAAAAAAGTTAACAAAAAACGCCCCGTCGGGAAGGGGTTAAACGGTATTTCAACTCTGGCTCTTTCCCACTGCAGCCTTAAACGGTATTTTGCCCTAAAAAATCGGCAATATACCGTTTTAAGGCTGCAGTGGGAAAGGGGCATTACAGTATATAGTGTGTGGATAACCATCACCATGACAACGGTGAAGCTACTAGCCAGGGACCATATATAAGAAATGTATCTTAATAACCTCAAATCAAATTCTAAACATATACCATCGTGTCATACTACCGCAATATTGCATAATGATTCCGCATGGTCAATAATCACCAATATCTTGATAACGTGAATAAGAGAACCATGCATAAACCATAAGCTTACTTAGGTCAGCGATCACAATGGAGGAGCATGGGTAGTGTAGTTAACAGCGGAGAATGGGCAGTCAACTGAATTAGGGTCCTCTATCAGTGGCTGACACCACCAAATAAGAATATTATCGCCATTCACTGATTATCACTTGTTATTATTATAATTTTTATAACACATGTTCTGACTAAAGGGGCAATTCCCCATTTAGTATAAAGGGTTATTGCACAATCACTAAGCATTTAAAAAAAAAAAAATTCAGCCAGATAGATCAACTGTCCAGGGGGTTCTGCAGAGCGCCATATGTGGATAAATTGACTATAAAAAAGCTGAAACATCCACCACTTTTAAGTGTGTATTGATCTGTAATCGCTAGACCTGAATGAAGCAGATATACTAAGGGTGTTTAGATAGTCGCAAGCCGTTGCATCTAATCTAAGTTTAGCTCTTCTATTAGATTCACGCACACAAATAATATTCTACATTAAAAAATATATTTTTTCTCTCTCGCCGTCATAATATTATTCTCTGCCTAAAGCCCACCTACATCAGGAAATTTTCTGCTGTACAGTCTTTTGGACTATCCCTCACATACAATAAGATAATAATTAATAAATAATAAAATTAAAGTTAGTGCCCCCAAAAAAAGAGTTATCTTTTTTCTCCTTAAACTTATGGTCACCCATAACTCTGGGGAGCACCACCAACATCTATATGTTTAGTATTTAGACTTATATTCGAACACATGTTGGTATTGATTATGTTAGTGATTTAATTGTCAGTGCAAGCCCAAACCCCTTCCCCCCAGCAATGGGCTGGGGACATAGCCAACAGCTCAGAGAGCCACTAGTCATGCCCCCACAGCGGCAAAAATGGACGTGGCCTAGTTGAAATAGGCCACACCCCCATGTTGGTAGGCCACACCCCCAACAAATTGAGTCGCGGCTTCGGGGTGTAACAACACCCCCCCCCCCTTTAGGGCTGCTTCAAGATATTTCCTGGGCTGGTTTTAATTCACAATCCGCCCCCGCACATAAGGCACTCAGTAGGTTGCCATGCGTAAAGTACAGTTAATTTGCCATGCTTACCACGTGCTGTAATTTGTGGAGCTGGCTTGGCTGGATCTTTAATACTTCAAATAAATGGAATAATATGAAAGATAGGTGCTGAGGTGATACACAATGTTCACAATAAGTTTAATATTTACATATAAAATTTCACATAAAAATTCACAAGAAAATTTGGAATACTTTACATAACATATAACGATTCCACACTTTTGAGAGCTTTTGGCACACTCAATTCAGAATTAATTCTGGCACACCTAAATACAAAGGGACCTCACCCAATATTGGTGCTGCGGTGGACTTATGCCGCAAGGCAAAGAATGCAGGTGCCGAGCAGTGATGCCCGGCGCCACCGTAGGAAGCTTAGGTTCCAAGAAAGTGCAGGAGCAGATAAAGTGTCCATGCTTTCAGTGCATTTCTCCAATCTTCCTCCAAATAGCAATGCGTTTCGTAGATATATTTCTCCTTTATCAGGCTAGCCCCCTGCATTCTCATGGCTCCTGCCCGCGGCAGGTGTTACTGCCGTACACTGCCTCCCAGGGTAGCTTGGGCCTCCCTGGAGCTCACCTGGAGCACTGCTAAAACACGGCCGCTGCTTGTGCTCCGCCCAACGGAAGTCAATCTGCTTCTTATTGTTATCGTTATTCTCAGTCCTGAAGTTAAGGCTAATTATTATTTACTCAAAGTTCTTGCATTATACATTTCTAAATTTGCTTGTATCTTTATGAATAAGAACTACATAAAACCTGCAAGCTAAGTCTCTTGTAGAAGTATGTGAAACTGTCCACTGAGTGGAAATGCTCGGGGTTAGCTGCCGAAGGTACAGATGTAGCCCCGCTCATTCAGCCTACCTATGTCGGTAATACCACCAGCCCACCATGGCGGCCTGGGGTGCAAGGCATCAAAATACATTGGGCAGTATGGATGGTTTAATGGTTAGCATTACTGCCTCACAGTGCTGAGGTCATGGGTTTGATTCTCACCATGGCCCTAACTGTGTGGAGTTTGTATATTCTCCTCGTACTTGCGTGGGTTTCCTCCAGGTACTCCGGTTTCCTCCCACAATCCAAAAATATACTGGTAGGCTTATTGGCTCTCAACAAATGAACCCTAGAATGTCTGTGTGTGCATGTACATGCGGTAGGGAATATAGAATGTAAGCTCCACTGGGGCAGGGACTGATGTGAATGTTCAAATGTTCTCTGTACAGCGCTGCGGAATATATGTGCTCTATATAAATAACTGGTAATAAATAAATACATTATAACAGCTTGGAAATTGGCGGTGGCGTTGCCGGATGAGTGCAATACCATTGATCATCCACCAGATGTCACTTTTTGAAATCTTCACTGCGCACGCGTTAAATGTGTGCGGCAGCGTGTGCATGAAGTGACTACAGTATTTAAAAGCTCTGTAGCGCAGGAACTACTTCGCTACTACTATACTGTCTAGTAAGCTACAGTACTGTAGACAGACACTAATAAATACAATTACATAGAAGTGCGTATCATTACACTATTTTATAACGTGCTATGGACACAGACGCTAATGCATTTTACTGGTTTGGTCAAAAGGTGCTAGGATGCATCTGAGTGGAAGCTTTGGCCACTCTTATCAGGTGTGTAGGCTAGTGAATAAGCGCGCCGCTCTGCATGTTGTACATTAAAGTACAGTATGCCTGAGTTTGATTGAAGGGAACTTAGTTTTTAAAGCTTTCTGTGCGTCTGCATGGGAACGAACAGCTTTAATTGCATTGTACTGTAATGGCTAAAGCTATAAGTGATATCTCTATAAATATAATGGGGATACATACAAGATCCTCCCTAAGCTTTTGGATGTCAAAACACTGTGTTTAGCCTCTTTATACAGTATTTCCTATTTGCAGTACTCAGAAATAAGGTGCTAGGTGGAAAATTAGCTTAAAGCTTAATTTCCCTGGTTACTGTGATTCAATTGGCTCAGAACTGGGTTTGTATGGAAGAGGAGACGTTTATCTACCAGAGTAAATGCAAGCATCAGAACCCATGGTGGGTCTGAATTAATGGGTCCATTCTAGTCAATTTGGAAAAATGTGTCTATTTTGCACCCTGATATCTACAGTTCTATGAATTCAGTTCAAAATCTAGATTGAGACCAGTGAGGGTTAGTGTTTTGAACTTATAAATTAATTCAATTTCAACTCTTACTAGTTTTTTTCCACATTTCTATCCTGTCAATTGCACATGATTTTTTTAATACCCATAAATCTTATTATGTTATTGGTAGAGCAATTGTGTCTTTCTTTATAATGGTTTGATAGATGATGTGATGATGTCCTTATTTGATATTGCAAAGATGTTCAGATAATCTTACTTTCAATGGTCTTGAAGTTCTACCTATATAATATAGTCCACATATACATTCTACTATGTAGATTACATTAGAGGTATCACACAATATGAAATCTGTAATCTTCATCTGAACCTGATTGATGATAATTTCTGTTATTTGTGATGATTCTGCACTGATGTTTCTGTACCCAATACAGGCACCACATCGATAAAAGCCTTTAGTCCATATTATATTGCGTTTTTCCTCGGGTATGGCTCTCCTGACTAGATGATTCTTTAATTTCATAGATTTCCGATAGATACATTTAAGTTTTAGCGGATATGATGTTCTTGAGTATTGGGTCCTGTTGAAGGAGGTACCAGTTCTCCTTGAAAAATGTTTCTGTCTTTATGGTTTTGGTCGAACTGTGTAAAGAAGGAAAACTGAAAATCCTTGTTATTTTTATATTATCATTTGGTTTTCAAGAAGAGATTGTCTATCGTTCTATTCAATTTCTGCAATCTCGTTGTTCAATAGATCTTCCTGGTAGCCTTTAACCAGGACATTTTCTTTCATCTTTTGAGCCTGTATTTGATATTTCTTTTGGTCGCTACAGTTTCTCTTTAATCAGAGGAACTGGCTTTTTGGGACTCCCTTCAACCATGGTTGGTGATGTTGACTATCTACCGGTATGAAGTTGTTAATGTCGGTAGGTTTATTGCAGTTCTTGGTCTGAATGCTATTATTCTCAATGTACTGTAGATGGTTAAATCGAGAAAATTCACCGTATCTAAGCTGAAATCAAAAGTGAATTAGATGTGATGATTATTCTGGTTGAGGGAATTAGTGAATTTTTCCAATTCTGATTGTTCGCCTTTCCGAATGAGTAGGACATAATCTATATAATATCTCTATTACAATAAGCTTGTACCCCAATTTGACCACTGTCTTGTTAGACATATTTAGTTGATGATCACAGAAGTCGATCGATGTCAGCTCCTCGCACCAGGAGTAAGTAAATCTTACCAACTTTACCAACAGCATCCGGGGAAGAAAAGGCCTGCTCTAAGACTCTCCTTCTTCCTGTAGCTATTTATATGGCACCTCCACTTATATTCCTTAATGGACAGCTTCATCGGATGTCCATTGATGCATGTGGATGTCACCGGCAGAAGATTCCGGTCCTGCAAAAACCGGACAGCATCCTCCTCGGTCTGCGGCAGGCTAAACAGAGTCACCGATGCAGATGAAGACGCAGCCATCGTCAAATGAACGAAATCCAACGCAATCAAAACAAAATCCAAACGAAAACACCTCACGACACCTCACGATCACCCCAGCTCTCCAATACACTTCTTATCTCCTCACAAAATCACCTGAGAGTGAAATTCTGCCAGATGTGCCAGAGGACGGGATTACAAATGGGCGGGAAGGGTTAAATCGCACCGCATTGTATGGCATACAATGCTATACAATGGTATACAATTTTGGTTGTACAAGCACTCCCCGTTAATTTCACAGGAAAATTGGGTCCCATCGCATACCATTGTTAGGGCATGCGATGCGATCCGTTTTCGAGGGTTAACCGCAAATATTAAGTGTCCCCTAAATGTATCATAGGGGGACCGCAGCAGGACTCTCCGATCCCTGCTGCGATCGCCCCTGCAGCGCCGCTGGCCGCATCCCCCATAGGTTTCTACGAGGGATGCAAAGCTGTCCGATGTATCAACATCGGGCAGCCCGGTATCGCACCCTTGAGCTATCGCCATTCTGATATGGCGATAGCCAATTGTAGACTATGGCTACATATCGCACTGGCCGTGCTGCAGTGCGGTCAGCTTGGTCGTGGGGGGGTCAGTGCGTAACCGCGCATGCGCAGACCCCCCGGCTTCCGGCTCCAGGCATCGCAGGCATCCTTTCAGAGCCCTGTTCCTGCGCCCGCCAGATGATACATTAAGGTGATATGATCGCATTTTACGATGCGATCCTGGGCGGTAATATTCCGCCCAGATCGCATTATAAATGCGATCAATGATAAATGGGGGCCTTATTCAATAAAGCTGTGACCTATTCTATTTGCCCATTAACTACGTTATCTTGTCTCAGTTATTGGTTGATCAGAGAAGGGCGCCGGTAAGTCACCCTCTCCCCCCTTAAGGGAATTCTGGCTGACACCACCCCCTCCCTGGCCTGTTAATAAGACTATGGATGTCCTTCCCTGTGGCATGATCACAAGTCTAGCTCTGCACATGCGTAAAAAGTTAATTAAATCAAAAAGAAAAGTAGTACAGACAGAGAATAGTACGGGGCCTAGCAGCGAGCAATGAGCAATAAAATACTCAAACTTATAACGGAAATAAAGAAGAGCTAGAACAAGACAGACATACTTAAAAGCAAAAATGACTACCCTATGGGTGTTGATCCCTAGTTTTTCCAAGAATTTTGGAAAAGATATAAAATCTTTTCCTCCGTAACATAATTTTTACTGGTACCACACCATATATAAAAATGTCTTAAAGACTCAGGTACAGGCAAGAGTTACATGCGGTGTCCAGACTCGGGTTCAAACACCCGGATCCGGTCCCGGAAGAACTTGCCCTAAATGTACACTACCACTGTGTCACGCTAGCAGTGGCACCAGCTGGAGTGTAACGGAGACTAGGTGCCTTGATGTAAGGTTTTTGCATAAACGACAGAAAGGAGTGATGCAATTGGATAAAAGAAAACCAGTTTTAATAAAGATACTGTAATACAGGAGATGAATAGTGGCACAAAGGTAATACTGAAGATATGCGATAACCAAAGTCAATGATATATAAAAGTTATTGTAAAGTTCGTAGTGGGTGGAGCACGAGGTTGATATCTGAAGATGGCTTGAAGTGTAGATTGGATAATAAACGTAAACTTGAATAATCAAACTGAAGAATATACTTGGAAAGATGATTGGATTGATGATTGAAGAATTGAATGAAAGATTGGATGATTGGAATCAGGAAGGAATGGCTGTGACCAGGAGTGACCAGGAGGGTTGCAGGTGAAGTGACCGTCAGGTGAGGACAAGGGTGATCCCCTTTGGGGGGCTAACCTTGTCCGGACCGTAGAGGCGGCAGCAGGGTCCTGCAGGTGGATGGTCGAGTACAGCAGGCAAGCAGAAGGATTCCTCTTGGAGATACCTGGCAGGCAGCAGCGCTGTCAGCAGGAGGGAGTCAGATGTCTAGGGAAGGACATCATTGTACTGACTGACTCCTAGACCTAGTCAGTCAGTGTTTATCAGGAGGGCTGCACTGTAATTAGTTGGAGCTGATTGGCAGTGCAGTCCCATTGGAGAAACCAGATGGCTGACGCCTAGGGGCGGTGACAGTTCCCAGCCTGCAGGATGCATGTGCATCACACTCCAGGCTGTGTGTCTAGCAAGGCCCAAACAGAGGCACAGAGCATCATGGAGCCTCAGGCCCCACGCCGAGCAGTACCTGCATGTCACCAGCGCGCACGTCATCACTGTCACCAGCAGGTGACAGTGCGACAGTACACAGCCCAGCAACCTGGGGACTGCCAGCGGAGGTAAGCACCAGAGCATGTACTGCCCTATTAGGGACCCCAGGGGTAACCATAGTATGGGAGGCATGGGTAGCAGCCATGGTGGTCGTGACACAATGTATGGCACACAGTCTAGATCAACATGTTTTGTGAGTTTATTTATTCATCAGGATCCAGATCAGTGTGATATGGTCGCTTTCTTTATACTGTAGCTCCGTCCTGCATTTCCAGTTCCGGTCAGTGGGAACAGGAAGTAGCTCCCGAATTCATAAGGCCCAAATTACCTAATTACATGTGGTCCAGATAATATAAAAAACAGTTTCCAAGTCTCCCCCAATAGAGGGTCCACACAGTGTTAAAGTCTCCTTTCCATGTGGATCCCCAGAATGGTGTACTGCGATGTGTGCTGAGCGTTTGTACTTTAGCCCATCAGTCAGCACATGCTCCGCCATCACCCCATGTGTAAGAGGCTTAAGACTATAGCCATGTGCTTATGATCAGAGGCAGAACTACCATTGGTGCAGCAGGTGCATCGCACTGCGGCCCCTGAGGACCAAAGTGCCTATCGTTGCCAAACCAGCAATTACTTATCCCCTGGCCCTCCCGCAGACCATATTGAGCAGAGTTGGTTTAAATGCCCAGTCCAGAGACCAGGGTGGGTTTCATTGCATGAGGGACCTGACCTTATGTCAGACAGACTAATAGCAGATTCCTGCCACCAATCAGCACTGATGATCAGTGGCAGCACGGATGGTGTAATGGTTAGCATTACTGCCTCACAGCGCTGACATCATGGGTTCAATTCCCACCATGGTCCTAACTGTGCGGAGTTTGTATATTCTCCCCGTACTTGAGTGGGTTTCCTCCGGGTGCTCCGGTTTCCTCCCACAATCCAGAAATATACAGATAGGGGCTCAGATTTTAAATGCACCCCATTTTTTCATACCCCTACTATCCAACTACGCATGGAGTCGATTTATTATAGTGTGGCGAGCGCAGCGAGCCACCGTGCACGAAGCATGGCGAGCGGATGCGGTCTCATAAGAAAAACGGGAGCCCAGATATTACATAAGTACCCAGATAGGTTAACTGGCTTCCAACAAAATTAACCCTAGAATGTCTGTGTGTGTGTGTGTATATGTGTTAGGGAATATAGATTGTAAGCTCCACTGGGGCAGGGACTGATGTGAATATACTGATGTGCACTATACTCTGTAAAGCGCTACAGAATATGTGTGCGCTATATAAGAAACTGTTAATAAATAAATAAATGATCATAGTCACATGCTGCCTGAGGGACCTGCCCCTTACCTTAGAGAGGCGGTGCTTGTCTTATGTGTGCCAGACTAATAGCAGATTCCTGCCATCAATCAGCGCTGATGATTACAGTCACATGCTGCCTGAGGGAACTGCCCCTTACTTTAGAGAGGTGGGGCTGACCTTATGTGTTCCAGACTAATAGCAGAGTCCTGCCCAGGGCCGGCGCCACCACTAGGCAGGACTAGCCATTTGCCTAGGGCACAGGCCACTGGAGGGCGGTACTGAGAAGCCGAAGAAGAGGTGCCATAGAGAGGTACCAGAAAGCCGGGAATGTGGAGCTGGTGAGTCTATGATCTTCCCTCTCCCCCTCTCCCCATCCTGCCCGTGAACCAACACAGCCCCTGGACACAGGGGGTGTGAGTGCCCGCCTCAGTATCGCCCCCCCCATGCCACAGTATCGTCCGCACCCTCCCCCCCCCGGAGTGTGGGCAGTGCCACGCTGGAATCCCCCCCCCCAGAGGGGAGCGGGTGGCGCGGGGGGATTTGCCTGGGGCGGGCGGGGGACTTGCACCGGCCCTGGTCCTGCCACCACCTATCAGTGCTGATGATCACAGTCACATGCTACCCCTAAGTAACAGACAGCTCTACATTGTTTCTGATTAACTTCTGCCTGTGGATTAAAAGCAGCTCACACCTGGTGCAACTGGTACTGTCAGAGTATGCCTCCTCCTGCCTTCTGCTCTCACTCTCTGCCTCTATGTCATACTGTGTCTCCCCCCTGCTTTACTCTGTCACCCACTGCTGAGCGGCATATTGCGATCTTGGGCTGGGGTAGAGGAGGGGTCCCAAATTATATTTTTGCCCCTGGGCCTGCCACTCACGTTTCACCACTGATAATGATAATGACTGCAAGTCAAGGTGGCTGATAACTAATACCCCTTTTACACCGCCGAAAAATCCGGGTCAGCGGCAGGTCAGACCCGGATCATCGGCGGTGTAAATGAGGTCAAGCCGTGTCCATTTACAAGGGTCCTCTACCCAGGTCCTGACCTGGATAGAACCCGGATAGGACCCGTGCAAATGCCGGTGTAAATGGTCCCGCTGCGGGTACCTGGACCTGGGTCCACAGTGTGCAGCGCTGGGGAAGCTGTCCCCAGGTGCTGCGGGAGGAGGGGGGGTACCTGTCAGCCAGACTCTGAGGTCGGAGCCGGAGGGGATGATGTGCGCTGCCGCCGCTGCTGCTGTACCTCCCACGCAGCTGTGAAATTCCTGTGGCGAATGGACAGATAGTCAGCATCGGGGGACCCCCGCCACTGACCATTTGCCACGAAGTTGCTGCGGGGGAGGTACAGCAGCAGCGGCGGCGGGGGAGGTACGGCAGCAGCGGTGGCGGCGCATATCATCCCCTCCGGCTCCAACCTCAGAGTCAGGCTGACAGGTACCCCCCTCAAAGGGTGTGAGCTTGAAGTGCCAGTGGCCAGGTGTGCCTGAACTGAGCAACATTTGAATAGCTACATTGGTTGCTTAAAATTTTGAATAAGGCCCCTTGTGTTACCAGTGCTGCAGATAAGGGGGGTTGTCAAACCCATTGGCACCTACTTATGTTTTGCTAGTAATGTACCAGCCTGGGTCTTGCGAAGCCTAGTCACCAAGACTAAAATCATGATTGCCATGATGACCTGTCAGTATGTTTTGGTTGAGCCCTACTATATGGTAACACCATGGGGCGGTCTCCACACCTTGTCCTATTGTCCCCATTCATCTTTGTCGTGAGCATGTCTTCTGCTGGGTTTTTAGTGCACTGTTATTTGTTTACTGTGCATGTGCACTCCTATCTGTTTTGTACCTGACATTGCTATTATGTGAAATATATATATATTTGCAAAAGGAATAGAGAAGACGCACCAATGAGCAGAATGTAACAATACTTTACTTTTGTAACAAAGCTCACATACATTGGAGTTAAAAATCTTATGCTTGCCAGCCAGATAGTTTGTCACCGTCACAGCCCGGACATCAGTGTGAAAGAACCGCCACCGCTCAGCTGCCGCCGTCAAGCCGCAGACCAGGGAACAGCACACACAGAGTCGGGAGGATCGCCGGCTGGATCGCAGGTGGAAGCAGGACGTCTCCACGTCGGACCAAGAGGAAGCCACGCCCAACGTGTTTCGTCACACTGTAGGACTCCCCTGATGAAGTCCTACAGTGTGACGAAACGCGTTGGGCGTGGCTTCCTCTTGGTCCGACGTGGAGACGTCCTGCTTCCACCTGCGATCCAGCCGGCGATCCTTCCGACTGTGTGTGCTGTTCCCTGGTCTGCGGCTTGACGGCGGCAGCTGAGCGGCGGCGGTTCTTTCACACTGATGTCCGGGCTGTGACGGTGACAAACTATCTGGCTGGCAAGCATAAGATTTTTAACCCCATATGTATGTGAGCTTTGTTACATAAGTCAAGTATTGTTACATTCTGCTCATTGGTGCGTCTTCTCTATTCCTTTTGCAAGTTTTCCCCGCTGGATCATTGGCACGATCCCAGAGAGAGACTGCACACATTTGGGACTTTGATGTGGACTTATATCTGAAAAAACACTAGGACTTTGCGCTGGGTATTTATATATATATATATATATATTGTGAGAAAATGGAAAGTACCTAACTGTCCGCGCCCTAATAGTGAATAGCAGCAACTCTGAAAGTCCCCTGTTAGCCGGGACTCAGGACAGATAGAGATACAAAAAAAGGGAACAGAGTGCGCTTAGAGGTGAAGGTACACAACTTTTTTTCTCAGTTATAAAATTTATTCAATAAAAAGCCTATACTTCGGCTTGTATAGCATACACAATACATATAGTAATTTTAACCATTGACACAATGTACAATTTTCCAATACAACAGCAGGCCCAACGTGTTTCGTCAGCTACGTGACTTCATCAGGGGCATTCGATGACTTAGTTGACACAGATACAGTTGCACTGTAAATAGTAAAAATATGTCAAGAAAAATATGTATCGCATTTTTAAAAATGACAAAAAGTAAGAAGAGGTTGGGGAGGACAATGGAGAGAGACAAAATCCAATAATCATTTTAAAAAACATTGAGATAAACGATGCGCAAATGAACATGAATATTCTTAATTAAAAACTACATTATAGCGAGTTACCAGCTCAACATTATTAGAAAAACTAAATTTAGAGAAAACAATGTCTTAAATCCTTCATTCTTTGGAGAAAACAAAGTTCTTAAACAAGTTCTTTTTAAAGAACTAATACATTGTGAACCATTTTTACATACATATGACATACTTTTACAACAATTAATAGCATATGTATATACTGACCAAACAAGAAAATAAATTGACAAAAAGGTACCTTTATGTAGTATCTCAAAAATGAAAAGGGTACAGAGAATGTTTTTTTGCAGGAATATATCTAGATGGAGAAATTAACAATGCCCGGGGGTTAGGATTTTATTCCCCTTTTAGTATATTGCACCGTCACCAACACCCATTAAAAGTGGGCTACTGAAAAGAGGTACAACGGGACTTACGTTTCACCAGTTAACAGCGCTCTTGTTAAAACTGGCCCATACAAACAAACAGTATTATGTCCCAATAGCACTGAGTACACCCGCTCAGAGTATTTTACAGTTTAGTATAACCCCATACATAAGTGTAATTAATGAATTAAATTGAACTATTTTTTATATATAAAATGTGTCACATAGATGTCACCATTGGTTGATATTTGGTAATGGTAAGGTAACGATTGACAGTCCGTATATCAGCTTGCGTTCCATACATAAAAAATGGCGTCCATTTGGAACGCATGAAAAACCCCGCAGAGCGGAAGTGTGATGCGCTTCGTACGTATCATCAAAACTAAAAGGGCATCACTCTAAATACCATCATCAATTGATATTAATTGTGGGATAGTTAACTATCCCTTGGTCCCAGTATATTTTATAACTATAGGGGAAGCGAGTCAGGAGGCACCTGCTTGCGCCTCATCAGGAAAAAATGGCGTCCATTTGGAACGCAGGAGACTCCGCCGAGCGGAAGTATGACGCGTCTCGTGCGTTCCAAAGAATCCTAAATGGCGGCGATTTGGAACGCACAGCGTGTATGCCGTTTGACTTCTTTAAGTCAGCGGCAGCTTATCTCTGTGCACCATAAACCCCCCTTAATATTAGCGGAGGTATTGTGCGTTGCCCTATATAATGGGAGTAATATATATTGATGGCAAAGCTCCATTAAGCCATAGGGCAATAATCATGTATTAAGATTGAAACAGGAAGTGACGTTTTAGTTCTAGACCTATATATAGCCTTCCCTAGGTATAGGCTGTCACTCTGCTTTTGGATACACTAGAGGTTACTTCCTGGTCACACAGCCTTATGTAAGTACTTTTTGGTTTGTTTTTTTTTGTTTTTTTTTGGGCTAATAATGCTCCTGCTTGTAATCATTGTCCTATATAGTTTTACTTGCTATGTACATTGACTGACTAGGTCTTTATGTTTATATTTAAAGCTGACCTGGATGTTGACATCTGCCACTGAGCGGGTGTACTCAGTGCTATTGGGACATAATACTGTTTGTTTGTATGGGCCAGTTTTAACAAGAGCGCTGTTAACTGGTGAAATGTAAGTCCCGTTGTATAAACTAGAAAAATGGAAAAAGATGTGTGGTGCGCAAATCAACAGCGGCTGGCACAGGGCGGTCAGGCCCTAAAGGTACAATATAAGAATAAAAGAGAATTGTGCCTGCGCTGGCTGCTTCCAAATAATTGTATCAGACGTTTCTCAAAAATATAAACAATTTATTAAAAAACATTCACATAAATAAAATCACACTAAATCTATATTGACTGAGAGTCCTTTGTTGAAGGTATTATCTCACTGGGATAGCGATATTGCAAGTACTAGCTGAGAATGATAAAGTGCTGTAAAGTTTATATTACCATCCTGGTCGGTCTGGAAGATATTTGTATACCAGAATTGGGATCACAGTCCTGAATTAGGCCCTATGGCGGGCGGGGGTATGGCACTCCCCTCAGATGGTAATGTCCTTTGGAGACTGGGATTAGGGATCATGCAGATATCCCAAAAGCTGGAACTCCAGTTATTTCCAGGGAGGACTTCTGAAGATGGTAGATGGCTGTGTCCCTTTAAGCAGCAATGGATTTTCAAACGACCAAATTTTGGATGCGTCCCATTTAGGGGAATATAGGGTCTCAGGCACCGGGTCTCAGCAGCACAATGGGGGTGTATTAGCAAGGCTCAACGCGTTTCCCCGGATGTGACCTCCGGCTTCTTCAGGAGCAAGTATATCAGTGTGAGTTCTCAGCTCACTATTTATACCTAAGGACTAATTGTCTATGACATACACCTGAGTGTGATAATCATATAAAAACTTTAGATAGCATGAGAAACGTCTCTAATTATATATAAAAAAGCTTTTTATATTGAGATGGAGGCAGTCATATATATATAAACAACTTTTTCATAAGAATAAATACTTTTCTTTTCCACAAGTGTATATTTGCGGTCATGTGACCCGGAAGTAGCATGCATTATGATCCACCTTGTGGTATATACATGAAAACTGGGCATCAGCATACACTTAAATGCGCGGCCTTAAGCCAGGGCGACCAGGGGAGTGAAGAGGGCCGCGGCGCCACGCACCGATTGCCGGTATCGGTAACGCGATCGCCACGGGACCCCTCCGCTTACCTGAACGCTGCTCCGTCTGTTGCCCAGCAACCGCTCCCGGTCACGTGCACGTCACATGACCCGGGGGCGTGCTGGACGGCGCACAGCGATGCGTCCTCTCTGCTCTGGAGGTAGGGGCGTGTAACGCCCTATTCACGCACGGAGGCTCGCGAGAACTGGCTGTTCTCATGTTAGGCCGCGCGTGTCTCCAAGAGCAGAGTCCCAGCGTCACTGTGTTGCCTAGCAACAAACGGAGAATGGTCTATCAGACCAAACCACTGTAGTGACCGCATTTATATGAGTCGATTATGCAGACATTGCACATTTACAAAAACATTGACAAATAATGACATTGGTTCTATTTAGATGACTATAATCCATTAGTAGATAGATATTGATCAGGATACAGTATGATCTAGATGAAGATTCCATAAACACACAATAATATTTTTTTAAAAATATAATAATAGATAATTACAGATCTATAATTTTATCATAGATGTATTTTTTCATATATACAATTCAGAAACATGGAAACACAATAGATGATAGTTAAATAGTAATTCATAAGAGTGATTTATACATAAAAACATTGAATTATTATGTATGGCTGGTTCACAACACTGTGTTTAACTCTATTGATTCATTTAATCCATCGGGATGTAATGAATTATATTTCAAGGTCCAATAGATCTCCTGTTTGCATAGGATATTAAATCTATCGCCTCCACGAGCTGTGTATCCAATACATTCCAGACCTGTTATGGTTAAACATGCTGGATTGGAATTATGATGGGTCTTATAGTGTCGTGAGACACTATGTTTTAAAAAACCTTTCAAAATATTGCGGCGATGTTCCATGAAGCGAGTCCTTATAGATCTCGTTGTCCTTCCTACACATGGGAGATTACAACTACAACGTAACAGATATATCATGTATGTGGAATCACAATTCATAAAGGATTTTGGATTTTCAAATTTATCTACACCTGTTATTGCTAACATAGGCTTTTTGGGAATATGTGTGCACATAGTGCATTTGTTCTTACCACACTTATAAAAACCATTAGGTTTACTGGGGAGCCATGACAAATGATTATTGGTTTCTGTTTCTTTTGGTATATTTAGTTTTTTCAAGAAGCTGGGTGCTAATATTGTTTTCAAGGTTTTGTTCTTTTTATACACAAAGGCAGGTTTTTTTGGGATGATGTTAGAGAGAATTTTGTCCTGATGCAGGACTCTATAATTACGAAAAATGATGTTTTTTATATCACTTGCTCTAGTGTTGAATTTGCTTATAAAAGCTATATCTTTTTTATCGTTCACTTCTTTGGAGGTATTTTTAATCTTAGTTTTGTTTTTTGGAATTAGAAGGTCGTTTCTATTCATTTCTAATGCTTTGGAATAAGCTTGATTTAGAAGTTCTTCTGGGTACTCTCTCTCCCTGAAGGAGCTGAACATGATTTTTGCTTGTGTTACAAATTGATCTTCATCAGTGCAATTACGCCGTAGGCGCATAAATTGGCCTTTTGGGATGTTGGTTTTCCAAGGCAGGTAATGTGCACTTTTAAAATGCACATACGCATTTGTATTCACAGGTTTTAGATAATAAGAGGATATTATTTTATTTTCTCTAGTTTTGAGAGTCACGTCAAGAAAGTCAACAGAAATCCGACTATAGGTGTGGGTAAATGATAAATTATAAGAATTCTGGTTAAGTGAGTGAACAAATAGGGTAGCTGAATCTAAATCCCCATCCCAAATAATAAGAAGATCATCTATGTAGCGGCCATAGAAGACCAGGCTCGACGCCCAGCTGCTCCCCCACACATGGGCCTCCTCCAACTCGCCCATGTATAGGTTTGCATAGCTGGGCGCGAACCTGGTCCCCATGGCCGTCCCCATAGTCTGTAAATAAAAATCACCGTGAAAAACAAAATAGTTGTGGGTGAGAATGAAAGCTATACTGTCCAAGATAAAATCCCTATGTTCCGGCCTGAGGTCCCTGTCTTGAGACAGGTGTCTTTGCACAACTTCACAGCCCAATTTGTGTGGGATGTGTGTGTACAGAGCGTTGACGTCTAGAGTGAGGAAGGCATAATTTTCCTTCCACACTATCTTCTGGATTTTGGTCAACAGATCGGTGGTATCTTTGATGTATGACCTCAGGTTCGGAACATAGGGCTGCAAGAAGAAATCAACATAGTGAGAAAGGTTTGCTGTGATAGAACTAATACCTGATACTATGGGGCGTCCAGGAGGTGAAAAAAGTGACTTGTGGATTTTGGGTAAAAAATAAAAGGTTGGAGTGATAGGGTGTGTGGGAAGAAGGAATCTGTATTCCTCTCTTGACGTGACTCCCTTATCAAGAACTCCCTCAAGGAGAGTTTTTAATTCGCCCAGGAACTTTTTTGTTGGATCTTGTGTTAATTTTCTATAGAAATTTATATCATGTAGCTGTCTATAAGACTCTTCCAAATAGTAGTCTCTAGTCATGATAACGACCCCCCCTCCCTTGTCTGCTTCCTTGATTATTAAATTTTGATCTTCTTGTAATTCTTTAAGCGCTTCTTTTTCTTTATTTGTTAAATTTGAAGGTTTATAAGTTTTGGATTGTTCTTTCATACATAGTTCCTTAAAGTCCTCTAATGTTATTTTATAAAAAGACTCTATGCTCGAGCTTTTCGCACTGATAGGGAAAAATTCAGATTTATTTTTGAAAGTAGTGGGCATGGCTCTTTCAACATCATAAATTTGTTTAAATTCTGTGTCCACATGATTCTGCTCCCATAATTCTTCTAAATTGGACAGCAACAATCTGTCACTCTCATCCAAAAGGATGGGAATTGATTCATCTCTCTTTTGGGTGAGGGATTTCTGAGCAAAAAACCGTTTGCGGCACAATGTGCGCACAAACCTGTTTAATTCCACAAACAGATCAAAAATGTTTGGTGGACTCGTGGGACTAAATTTTAGTCCCTTTTGCAAGACTGACAGATGGTTGCTATCCAATTCTTTTCCTGATAAATTAAAAACGCATGGAATTTTTGGGGTGTCTAGGTGTGTCTTTGATTTCTTTTTGAGGCATTTGCCTCCTCTGTTTCCCCTGTGCTTCCTTCTCTGCGTCTTTTTGGGGAGTCTTTGTTGTATTGTGAGTAATTTAGATCCCACCTGGTAGTTTTGGGGCGGGCTCCCAAAAAAGTCTGTTCTCGTTGTTCTGTGGATAGAGATTTTTGTAATTTTCTATCATGGTAGATTTTTTCTCTAGGAGTGTCTTCTTGATGACTATTTTGGTATCTATTATGATTTTCCTGAGATGGATATTGATATCGATCTCTATTTCTCGTATAATTGGGATTCTGGGGTGAGAAATGATTAGTATTTCTAAATCTATTATTATTATTTTGAGATTGTGTATATCTTCTATCTCTATGTGTTTCGGTGTCTCTGTCATTTCTTTTTCAATTATTACTATTCCTGTTAAAAGATCTTACATTATCACTCTGGTAATCTTGAATGTCACGTTTAAACTTTTTTTGTTTTGTATAAACTAGATCTTTTTCCAATTTTAGAACTCTTTCATTAACCGATCTGTCTTTTTCTATAAAGGATTCATCGGTCTTAAATTTGTCAAGAGATTTTTTCAAATCTTCTATATCCTTCTCTAATCTATCTACTTTGCTCATTCTATATTTAATCAATAGTTTTATTAGGGAAAAGGAGCAAGAGTCCAGAACTTGGTCCCATTCCACCTGGAAATCAGGATCATTTTGGAAAATAGAGCTTTTTAAAATCCTAAGACCCCTAGGGATCATTTTTTTTTCTCAAGGTACTGTTCCAAATTTGTGGCATCAAGCCAATTTCTGGACTCTGCTTTAAGTAAATCCTCCATTTTGTATAAATCTTTCTGCCACTCATCTTTTTCAGGTTTAGATGAATTAGTGGTATTACATGTGGACCATTGTGAGATATATGACTGCCTCCTATCTCTACGATCCAAGTAATTGGAATAACAGCTCATGATTGCTGCACCACACTGACTATGTATAAACTAGAAAAATGGAAAAATATGTGTGGTGCGCAAATCAACAGCGGCTGGCACAGGGCGGTCAGGCCCTAAAGGTACAATATAAGAATAAAAGAGAATTGTGCCTGCGCTGGCTGCTTCCAAATAATTGTATCAGACGTTTCTCAAAAATATAAACAATTTATTAAAAAACATTCACATAAATAAAATCACACTAAATCTATATTGACTGAGAGTCCTTTGTTGAAGGTATTATCTCACTGGGATAGCGATATTGCAAGTACTAGCTGAGAATGATAAAGTGCTGTAAAGTTTATATTACCATCCTGGTCGGTCTGGAAGATATTTGTATACCAGAATTGGGATCACAGTCCTGAATTAGGCCCTATGGCGGGCGGGGGTATGGCACTCCCCTCAGATGGTAATGTCCTTTGGAGACTGGGATTAGGGATCATGCAGAT
Source organism: Crinia signifera (assembly GCF_055691185.1). Classification (NCBI taxonomy): domain Eukaryota; kingdom Metazoa; phylum Chordata; class Amphibia; order Anura; family Myobatrachidae; genus Crinia; species Crinia signifera. The sequence goes on along the minus strand of NC_139220.1, from coordinate 314,666,740 downwards.
ATCCCAAAAGCTGGAACTCCAGTTATTTCCAGGGAGGACTTCTGAAGATGGTAGATGGCTGTGTCCCTTTAAGCAGCAATGGATTTTCAAACGACCAAATTTTGGATGCGTCCCATTTAGGGGAATATAGGGTCTCAGGCACCGGGTCTCAGCAGCACAATGGGGGTGTATTAGCAAGGCTCAACGCGTTTCCTCGGATGTGACCTCCGGCTTCTTCAGGAGCAAGTATATCAGTGTGAGTTCTCAGCTCACTATTTATACCTAAGGACTAATTGTCTATGACATACACCTGAGTGTGATAATCATATAAAAACTTTAGATAGCATGAGAAACGTCTCTAATTATATATAAAAAAGCTTTTTATATTGAGATGGAGGCAGTCATATATATATAAACAACTTTTTCATAAGAATAAATACTTTTCTTTTCCACAAGTGTATATTTGCGGTCATGTGACCCGGAAGTAGCATGCATTATGATCCACCTTGTGGTATATACATGAAAACTGGGCATCAGCATACACTTAAATGCGCGGCCTTAAGCCAGGGCGACCAGGGGAGTGAAGAGGGCCGCGGCGCCACGCACCGATTGCCGGTATCGGTAACGCGATCGCCACGGGACCCCTCCGCTTACCTGAACGCTGCTCCGTCTGTTGCCCAGCAACCGCTCCTGGTCACGTGCACGTCACATGACCCGGGGGCGTGCTGGACGGCGCACAGCGATGCGTCCTCTCTGCTCTGGAGGTAGGGGCGTGTAACGCCCTATTCACGCACGGAGGCTCGCGAGAACTGGCTGTTCTCATGTTAGGCCGCGCGTGTCTCCAAGAGCAGAGTCCCAGCGTCACTGTGTTGCCTAGCAACAAACGGAGAATGGTCTATCAGACCAAACCACTGTAGTGACCGCATTTATATGAGTCGATTATGCAGACATTGCACATTTACAAAAACATTGACAAATGACGACATTGGTTCTATTTAGATGACTATAATCCATTAGTAGATAGATATTGATCAGGATACAGTATGATCTAGATGAAGATTCCATAAACACACAATAATAATTTTTTAAAAATATAATAATAGATAATTACAGATCTATAATTTTATCATAGATGTATTTTTTCATATATACAATTCAGAAACATGGAAACACAATAGATGATAGTTAAATAGTAATTCATAAGAGTGATTTATACATAAAAACATTGAATTATTATGTATGGCTGGTTCACAACACTGTGTTTAACTCTATTGATTCATTTAATCCATCGGGATGTAATGAATTATATTTCAAGGTCCAATAGATCTCCTGTTTGCATAGGATATTAAATCTATCGCCTCCACGAGCTGTGTATCCAATACATTCCAGACCTGTTATGGTTAAACATGCTGGATTGGAATTATGATGGGTCTTATAGTGTCCCGTTGTACCTCTTTTCAGTAGCCCACTTTTAATGGGTGTTGGTGACGGTGCAATATACTAAAAGGGGAATAAAATCCTAACCCCCGGGCATTGTTAATTTCTCCATCTAGATATATTCCTGCAAAAAAACATTCTCTGTACCCTTTTCATTTTTGAGATACTACATAAAGGTACCTTTTTGTCAATTTATTTTCTTGTTTGGTCAGTATATACATATGCTATTAATTGTTGTAAAAGTATGTCATATGTATGTAAAAATGGTTCACAATGTATTAGTTCTTTAAAAAGAACTTGTTTAAGAACTTTGTTTTCTCCAAAGAATGAAGGATTTAAGACATTGTTTTCTCTAAATTTAGTTTTTCTAATAATGTTGAGCTGGTAACTCGCTATAATGTAGTTTTTAATTAAGAATATTCATGTTCATTTGCGCATCTTTTATCTCAATGTTTTTTAAAATGATTATTGGATTTTGTCTCTCTCCATTGTCCTCCCCAACCTCTTCTTACTTTTTGTCATTTTTAAAAATGCGATACATATTTTTCTTGACATATTTTTACTATTTACACTGCAACTGTATCTGTGTCAACTAAGTCATCGAATGCCCCTGATGAAGTCACGTAGCTGACGAAACGCGTTGGGACTGCTGTTGTATTGGAAAATTGTACATTGTGTCAATGGTTAAAATGACTATATGTATTGTGTATGCTATACAAGCCGAAGTATAGGCTTTTTATTGAATAAATTTTATAACTGAGAAAAAAAGTTGTGTACCTTCACCTCTAAGCGCACTCTGTTCCCTTTTTTTGTATATATATATATATGTATATATATATGTGTGTGTTGCCTCCTGGCAACAAGCAATTTCACCCCCCTTGGCAACGAACAAGCATTTTAAACGACATCCACAAGGAAAGGCAGGGCTGACCCAGGTTCAGTGTAAATGGTGCAGACCCAGGTCCGACCCAGGTCGAAGTGCTGTGTAAATGGGGTATAAAGCAGGGTCAGACCCTGGAAACTCCAGCGTTCAAAGACCAGGGTCCGACCAGGGTTTTTGGTGTAAAAGGGGTATAAATCAGAACCAGATTATGAGACACTTTGACAATTGGAATCTCTGAAATTTGGCTGAATTTTAAATTGACCGTATCTACCCTGCCATCCGTACTAATCAGTCCTCATTGTATTATCTCTGCAGGTGACAAGTCCATATCTCAGCTGGATGTAGTGATAGCTGTCGAAGGAGAGGAGGTCATCATCCCCTGCCATTACCCACAGGAGGCCACTGGGGCAGCACAAAGCGTCATCTGGTATAGAGCAGAGAATGGATGTTACTCACAAAATAAATATGATATTTACAACTCAGCCAATTCATACAGCAATGACAAGTACTCCCTGGTCAGTTTCCCCACCGATGTCTCTCTGCGCATACACAGATATAAAAGCATGTATTACACCTACTACTACTGCTGCAGTGTGACCATCGGTACTGAGACAATCACCAGCAGAGAAGGAACAGAGCTGGTGACTGCAGGTGAGAATACAGCATAACAATGTGTACATACAGTAGCTATATACAAATGGTTGTCACTGCGCTGGTGGGTATATCAGGTACAGTAATATGACAAGGGAAGTAATCCTTATCAAAGAGTCCGCTTATTCCATATACATAACACAAGATCCCTTTATAAGTCCTATTCATATACTGTATAATACATTTCAACATACTAAAAATGGCCATCAAAATAATTACTAGTGAGCTAATTTGCTGGTGTCCCAGCTGATTTATGGTGTGTACACACATGGTACAAGCCAGCATACAATTTTGACTATATAGTCAAAATTGCATCGGTACTTGTTTCCTAGCACGGCGCCCACTACGCCATATGCGTAGTGGGCTATTCAGGGTAGTGAAATCGCATCGCATGCCATTATTGTATGGCATGCGATGCAATGCGATTTTTGTAAAAAATTTTTAGCATCCTATCTTTTTAATGGGCTAAGTCAGTGTATACATGAAAAAGATAGGATGCGATAAAAAAATCGCATCACATCGCATGCCATTATTGTATGGCATGCGATCAGATGTGATTTTTTATTGCTTCCTATCTTTTTAATGGTCGCATGCAATTAGGTTTGAATGACCCCCCCTCTATCGACGCCCCCCCCCCCCCCCCCGAAGCGTGGCAAGGGGCGGCGGAACGCGTCCGCCCGACTTTTTCATTACCCCACTATCCACGTCGGCGTGGAGTTGATTTTATAGTGTGGCAAGCACAGCGAGCCACCGAGCCCGAAGCGTGGCGAGCGCAGCGAATCCCGCGAGGGGATGCGGAATACATGTAAAGTAATCTGCGTCCCATCGCGGGGTTCACTGCGCTCGCCACGCTTCGGGCTCGGTGGCTCGCTGCGCTCGCCACACTATATAAAATCAATCCACGCCGACGTGGATAGTGGGGTAATGAAAAAGTCAGAGGACGCGTTCCGCCACCCCTCACGGGGCTCGCTACGCTCGCCACGCTTCAGGGTGGCATGGATAGTGAGGGGGGGGGGGGGTGCGTTAAACCTATTTTTGGGACATACAATCATATTATTGTATACCTGATGGCATCGCACACCCTATAAAATCGCATGCGATTTTGCGGGACATACGATGCGATGCCATGCGATATACTGGGGTACAATGACCAAAGAAAAAAAAGACATTGAAAAAAAAAAATCGCATCGCATGCGATCAAATGTCATGAGATGCGATTTCCTTACAGTGCCATACAGTACGTAGAAAATCTGGGCACCGTGCTAGGAAACAAGTACCATCGCATCCATGTCGAGTAGCTCGCTATGTGATTAGATCGGGATGGAATAGCAAGCCTAATATCGACTGTGTGTACACACCATTAGAGAAGCAGCATAGATCCTCTGCACACAGAGCGCAGCCAGACTCTGCTGCTCACACTTCAGCACACAGGCTACACAGACTTCCCACACAGACAGCTCAACCTGACATTACTGTCCTCATCCCTCATTACAGACACCCCTCACTCAGGTAGAGGCGGCTGCTAGCGGCAACAAGCACGGCGACTCCGCTGCTAAGCTTATGTAACCTACTGAGAAAAAGCCGCCTGTTATATATATATATATATATATATATATATATATACAACAAAGAAATACCAGTGCGCAAATAGTTCAGAAAGCCAGAGTCCAATTTAGACCATATACCCTTTTGGAGGGTCTCTTCTCCAAGTGTCTCTTAAAATTGCACTCAGGATATAATTCCCGGCAGCTTAAACTCTCTGCCTCCACAGAGGCGATCCTGGATCCACACAGGTGATTTATCTAAAAGAAAAATGAGGAGAGCAAGCGCTCATAGTGCATGAATCTGTTTTAAAAGTTTTATTAAACACAGGGTAAAAGGTTGGTGGTACAGAAAGCGGGGATCACGTACCAAATCAGGCGGTACAAACACCGCTGTAAATGCACATAAAGTGGCTGACACCGCAGCACAATTGTTGGAGAGGTTACACTCTATCAGGTTTACCAACGGGCGGCGCACGCCATTCAGCAGACAGCGGTCGATTCCAGCAGCGGTGATCCACTTTCCAAAGGTTCAACTCCGGTCAGAGATGACGCTAGGCCACGCCCCGATGCATTTCGTCATCGAAGTCGAAGTCGATGACGAAATGCATCGGGGCGTGGCCTAGCGTCATCTCTGACCGGAGTTGAACCTTTGGAAAGTGGATCACCGCTGCTGGAATCGACCGCTGTCTGCTGAATGGCGTGCGCCGCCCGTTGGTAAACCTGATAGAGTGTAACCTCTCCAACAATTGTGCTGCGGTGTCAGCCACTTTATGTGCATTTACAGCGGTGTTTGTACCGCCTGATTTGGTACGTGATCCCCGCTTTCTGTACCACCAACCTTTTACCCTGTGTTTAATAAAACTTTTAAAACAGATTCATGCACTATGAGCGCTTGCTCTCCTCATTTTTCTTTTAGATATATATATATATATATATATATATATATACCGATGCCCGGTCAAACGGGCTCACTGCCTTATCGCCAAGTTAAAAAGACATAACGACTACTCAGACAAAATTACTTGTCTACTTCTGTGACTGAAGGCAAACTGCTACGTATCTAAGGTAACCCAATCCTACTGAGCGTTTACCCAATACAGTGGCGACATGGGTATTACCTAATTAGGGAAATACATATATCATATGGGAATTATAACCTGAACGCACAATTGCCACTGACAATGCATACACAACAATTCAGTGCACTCTCTATTCCAGGCTCCAATTGTGATTTGCTCTCTAGTTGATCAAATCTAAACTGTCAATCAGATGCTATGTCTACTAAATTGTTCTATTTTTGCAGTGAACATACAGAATATGAAGGGCCGGATTATAATGGGGGCACAAGGGGTCAGTGCCCCCCTTTTTTTTTTAGCTAAAGGTTTTGTGCATGGGAGTGGGGTAGTGCTGCAGCTTCACCTATCTGCCAATGTGACAATGATTAATGGTGCTGAGCATTGGGAGCCAAGTGTGCAGTGCATTAATGGGAGTTGACTAAGTCCCATGACACTTTGCACCAGAGGGCAGAGACTGAGATGTTTGTGCTGAGCTCTGATTGGTGGAGCTCATTACATGCTTCTCAGGCCCATGGATAACAGCAGCAGCAGCCTAGTCATGGGAGGGTTTTTAATCCGAGGCAGCACTGGGACTGCAAGGTCTCCTACAGAGTAAGGTGCAGAGGGACAAACACAGGCATTTCATGTGGTATGTATGTATGTATGTATGTTTGTATGTATATATATATATATATATATATATATATATATATATATATCGGGGTCGGCACTCTTCAGGATCTCCAATGGTATCACCTCTGGTGCCTCTCAGCGTGTGTGGCACACGAAGTATATACAGGAGCAGTATGATGGCACTCAAAGGATTTTTCACAGGATACACAGGACACTAAAAGTGTAGCAACGTTTCGGTTTTATTAACCTTTTTCAAGCTATATATATATATCAGCAATATATGTCCATATAAGGATCCTGGTGGGGACCCCAAAAGAACAGGCGGCACTCAAACAGCTTAAATGAATAAATCCTATATTTATCTTAGAAGCAGAAGGTTACAAGCATTTGTCGAAAAAAAAAATGCTTGTAACCTTCTGCTTCTAAGATAAATATAGGATTTATTCATTTAAGCTGTTTGAGTGCCGCCTGTTCTTTTGGGGTCCCCACCAGGATCCTTATACGGACATATATTGCTGCTATCTCAATTATGAGCAAGGCGTTGTGCTATATATATATACTGTATATCCCCTGAAGTGTTACCCATTGACCAAGTTTATACTGCCTTTACTCTGTGTTTTGAGTGTAATATTCCCCCATGCAGTTTGCGGCCAGTAATGACAAGTGCAAGGGGGCCCCCCTGTCTAAAGTGCCCCGGACCCCCCGAAGGCTTAATCTGGCACTGAGAATATGCAACAGTCATCTGCATTAGAGGTTTGAGGCATATTATCAGATGCCTCCGCAAGCAGCAAAATAAATGTAAATGAAATACAAGGCTTCACACCACGGGCCATCTGATATACCTGTATAAACCACACTGAGGCCTTATTCAGATCTGAGCTCAGTACAAATTTGTTTGGAAAATGGGCAAAACCATGCTGCGCTGCAGGTGCGGCAGATGTAACATGTGCAAAGAGAGTTCGATTTGTGTGAGTTATTTTGTTTCTGTGCAGGGTAAATACGAACTGCATTATTTTTACACTGCAATTTAGATTTCAGTTTCAGCACACCCCACCCAAATGTAACTGTCTCTTCACATGTTACATCTGCCCCACCTGCAGTGCACATGGTTTTGCCCATTTTCCAAACAAATTTGTACTGAGCTCAGATCTGAATAAGGCCCTGAATATAATGTTTTGTGGGCTCATACTATGGTGTTCCCACTAATTTCTTCTGGTTCAGAAATGACTATAAACTGGAAATATACAGATGGAGCCCTCATAGGCGAATCTAGAATTATGGTAATGGGTGGTCCCAGATCTAAACATAACAGCAGGGGGACCTTTGCATGGAGTAGCCGCGTGACAAAAGGGGCGTGGCCTCATGGGAAGGAGGCGTGGGATCACAAAAAGAGGTGTGCTATTACAATTTAGACCATATACAGTAATGCCCATTACACATAAGGCCACACACCATAATGTCCATTACACATTGTGCCACACATCATGATGCCCATTACATACTATATAACAAACCATAATTCCCATTAGATATTTGCCACATAAGTGCTGCTTACCTACGTGCGCATTGCTAGGGGGTTCTTGCTTGATGGCACCATAGTACCCATTACACATGATGCCGCACACCATAGTACCCATTATACATGATGCTGCACACCATAGTACCCATTACACATTATGCCGCACACCATAGTACCCATTATACATGATGCTGCACATCATAGTACCCA
>NC_139220.1:313993829-314053829 GCF_055691185.1 Crinia signifera | reverse complement strand
AATTAATCCCTCTCACCCAGTGTCGGTGGTGGAGCCACAGATGGCAAAGGCAGAGTGTCCTAAAAAATAGATCCACCCTGCAGGCTCCACAAGCTTAGCACTGGGCTGGGTCCTTGGGTATTAGCAGCAGTCCTGGGCCAACGCGTTTCGATTCTCTAGGAATATTTTTCAAGGCTGTGAGCCTTGACGCGTTGGCCCAGGACTGCTGCTACTACCCAAGGACCCAGCCCAGTGCTAAGCTTGTGGAGCCTGCAGGGTGGATCTATTTTTTAGGACACTCTGCCTTTGCCATCTGTGGCTCCACCACCGACACTGGGTGAGAGGGATTAATTGCATCTTTTAACTTCTTTTATATGTGATGATTTTATTATTCTTTTTATTCCAATAAACACCTTTTTGCGCCCAAGGAACCATTCAATTTCTTTGCTACCATCAAAAATTATTTTGCCCATAATCAAAGTGGAGATTTAACAACCTGCAATTTTGCACCATTTGCACCATTTCGCTTGCCATTGAATGGTATTTTAGTATTATTTTTATGAATTTATGTATACATGAATCATGTTTATGCTAATTTTATTTTTTTCTTATTGATTAATAAATTGTTATAAAATTGATGCGTTTAAATTTCTTCCTCAAATAGCGCTATCAAACTTTCTTTCTTCCCTGTATTTGGGTGAAGCCTCTATTAATCAGGGTACTCTGGCCTCATGAAGAAAAAATACAGTTGTGTAATACCACTAGGGTGATTACCAGGCGATGCACAGGGCCCTTTTGTCGAATCAAGCAGCAGTTAGAATTAGGGATAGTCCGTCCCTGATGCATACAAGCGAAAAAAAAGTTCTGTAACTGCGCTATTTGAGGAAGAAATTTAAACACATTAAGTTTTGACAATTTATTGGTTATTAAACAATCAAAATAAAATTATCATAAACATTATTCATGTATACATATATTCATAAATATACCACTAAAATACCACTAAATGGCAAGCAATTGGTGCAAGTTGCAGGTGAATAAAAATCTCGACTTTGATTAAGGGCAAGATTTTTGGATATTGCACCCCACTGGTCCTTTTTGTATGTGGATCTTGTATGTGGACTCTACGGACAGTATTAAGAAGGGGAGAGAAACATTCACTGTCACTCACATATCTGGAATGGCTCCCACTACTCCAAGCTGCACTTGAGGTGGTCCCCGTGAAGTTGTTATGCTGTCCTCTGATCTCTTTTGGATATCCCCAGTCGGAGGTATTGTCTGTTTTTGAGTCCCAGGTTTAGGGTTTTTTACCCAAATGTTTGTAATCCACAGTCCGCAATGGAAGAAGGAAGTGGGGGTACTCTCGCCTCATGCGTTCCCAATTTGGCGATTGCAGCCAGGCAATCCCAATGGCTTTACTCCTGAAAAGCTGACGCAGATTCCAAAAAAGTTTTAGAGGCGCTCCTTTTTGAGGGATCTGTCCTTTTTGGTTCAGAACTTGATAAAATAGTGGAGACACTGGCAGCCTCAAATATGGCATTTCTGCCATTCATTCCTGCTCCTCTGTCTTGCCCTTCTACCTTTCAGTTCTAAGCAGCCTTGGGAAACCAGATGCCCAGACTCAAAGCCCGCCGACAAGTCTTCTGCATGACAGGGCCCGCCTCCGCCTGGGGGAGCCCAGGGTAGGATGCCATCTGGTGGGAATTGGGGACTTGTGGCGGGAATCCACAACAGACGCTTTGGTGCTGGAAGTAGTGTAGCGGGGTTATGTCCTAACATTTCATCATCAACAAACCCGCTCCTATTTTTCAACAGATTTTCCTCAGGACTCAGAAAAAGCCAAAGCCTTAGAATTGGCCATCCATCATTTCCTAACGTCTGGAGCATGGGTCTTCAAACGGTGGCCCTCCAGATGTTGTGAAACTACATGTCCCAGCATGCCCTGACAGTTTTGGCATGCTCTTATAGGAAAAAAATGTGGCAATGCATGTTGGAACATGTAGTTTCACAACATCTGGAGGGCCACAGTTTGAAGACCCATGGTCTGGAGTCATAACGCCGGTACCCCCACCACAGTGGTGGACCAGTTTCTATGCCAGCCTGTTCTTGGTGCAGAATTCCAACAGCACTTACCATCCCATACTTAACTTTTAAATGCCTATAAATACGTAATCCCCGATTTTGGATGGAAAACCTGCAATCGATTGTTCTCGCATTTGAACTGTGGGATTTCATGGCTTCCCTGTACATCAAGGATGCCTATTTACATGTATCCATTCATCTGGAACATCAGAAATTCCTAAGGTTTGTGGTGCAGGGACGACACTTTCAGTTTCAAGTACTACAGTTTGGACTCTCCCCGCGTGTTTACAGAGGTCATGGTGGTCATGAGCAGCAGGCTTCAGAGACAGGGTATCCATATCCTGCTGTACCTGGATGACCTGCTGATCTTGGCCCAGTCAGAGGAGGTCCTTCAGGAACACCTGTCCACAGTGGTGCAGTTGTTACAGACTCACGGCTGGATTATCAACTGGCCCCAGTCCTCCATGGTACCCATGCAGTCCATGATAAATCTGGGGCTCTATTGGACACTCTCAGGCAGCTGATATATCTTCCCGAGTAGAGTCGCAGAACTCTGCAATTCCACGTGCGAGATCTCCCTTCTCACAGGTGGATGTCTGTGCATGCTTGCATGAAGGTCTTGGGGTCGATGGTGTCGACCTTTGACATGGCAGAGTAACCCAATTCCATTCCCGTCCTTTGCAGAAGGAGGTTCTGAGCAAGTGGTCGGGATCTCACAGATTGGTCACAGCTCATTGTCCTGTCCCCGGTGGTACGTCTCTCTAGGTCTTGGTAGATTCTGGATTGCAAGCTCGAGGTGGGGCGACCTTTCTGGATTCGGGAATGAACCCTCCTCACCACAGATGCCAGCCTTCGGGGGTGGTGAGTAGTCTCTTGTTAGTGGTCCTTTCATGGCCTTTGCAGTCCTCAGGAAAGCCTACTATGCCTTTATATATTGGAGTTGAGGGCAGTCTTTTGGGAGCTATTTTTGGCGGAAAGCTGGCTCCAGTGTCTTACGGTACAAGTCCAGTCCACAACGTGACAGCAGTGTCTTATATCAATCACAAGGGCGTCTAGAGTCCTCTGTACCATGCTCCTGGCACACAAGCTTTCTTCTGAGGGTGTGTATTATCTAATCTGGAGAGCTTACTATTCTTTGTTTGCTGAGCGGCGGTTGAATCACAAAACTTTCCACCAGTTTGTGGCTTTATTCCATGAACGTCCGTATTTCGGCCTTGTACATCCTGTTCATGAGGAAGCTTCTTATTACCAGAACGTTTCTGCAGGGTGTCCTGCATATCCAGCCACCTTTTGGTCCACCTGTGTCTCTGTGGGATCTTTTCTTAGTTCTCAGAGTTCTTCAGGCACCTCCCTTTGAGCCTCTGCATTCAGTGGACTTACCGTGGCATACTTAGAAAACTATTTTTCTGTTGGCCATTGATTTGGCCAGGAGAGTCTCAGACCTGTCGGCCCCCTCCTGCTGTTCCCCATTTTGATCTTTCACCCAGATAGGGCTGTCCACAGGACCAGACTGGGTCATCTTCCTAAGGTAAGGTCTAGTTGTCTAGGTTCCACATGAACCAAGAAATTTTGGTCCAGGCCTTTCATGGGTCCGGGGTCTCTGCTGAGTGGTCTGTGCTCTTCGGATCCGAAGAGCACAGGGATATTAGGAAATCGGAGGCGCTTTTTGTCTTGTACAGTTTTCACAAGCATGGTTGGCCTGCAATTAAGCAGACCAAACCCCGCTGGCTTCGTTCTGTCATTTCAAAAAACAAATATGTTTGAATAGTAGCGCAACCCCCTTAAAAAGATGTAATGGACACAATAAATATTTATAAATTTATTGTGACAAAGAATGATAAAACAAGCATAATAAAATACATGTGTGATATTTACAAAAGATCCAAGGGTAGGTTTCAATTTTCTATGGTTACACCAGGCAAATATAACGAAGACTTTCTCTCACCATATGATGGGATTGCGGTGGGCTATGCTCCCATATGAAGTCCTGCGGCCACACCGCAGATGGCTTGGTGTAGAATGAGTCCTCAAGTAAAGTGCTGGTGCGTCCTTCAAAAAGTGTCTGGTCGTTTTAAAGTGCAAGGTGCCAGTGCACTGTGATGGGCAGTCTGTATCCAGAAAAGCTGCAACGCGTTTCGGAGAACTAAGTCCCCTTTTTCAAGCTGTGTATGGATACCTTTTGCCACAGACTCCTTTTAAACCCACTTCCTGGGTCTGATAAGTCTGCTCTTCCAATCAGAAACGCTGACGATTCGCGGGCAGGAAGTGCCGTGCGTTCCACACGGCACTTCCGGTTTGCGTTCCATTAGCCGCATCGTCACTTCCGCTTCCGGTTTTCGTATACGTGGATGCGGCTATGGACTCGGTACTTCGGCGCGCTCTGATCCTCTTATTTTGGTAGTGTGGACTCTGCTGCTTTAGTAAGCACCTCCCACTTGCTCTCACTTGAGGGGTGTGGCTTCTCCTTCTATAAAGATATACTCGAGGTGCGCCCGCCATTTTGTTTAAGGGCAAGAGTGAGGGCAAATGGTGCTATGCTTCAAAACATCCAATTTTTTTTGGAGTTAACCCTGTGGAAAAGGGACACCTCCTCATATACCTCTCTGTGCAGTACTTTGTATTCCTGCATAGTCCATCCCTAATACCGGGAGGGTCCCCCTCCACTGGGTTTTTATTGCAGAATTGTAGTAGGTCCAGATTCACATATAATAAATAAGAAGAGATAAAAAAGAGTTTAATAAAATTTGCAATAAACATATGACATTCTAAAATATAATAGACTTTAAAAATAATGAATTCCTTAAAAATGAGTAAAAAACAGAGTGATAAAACAGTGAGCCGCAGATATACCTTATTCTAAAAACCACTTTAGTTCGAAATCGGCATTGTGGCCATTGGGATGAAGACTATTAAGTGTGAAAATCCACTTCATCTCGCTTTTGGCTAGCCTAATTTCAAGATCTCTGGTTTTCCAATTAGTAGATAACTGTTGGATCCCCAGAAATCTTATGATCTTATTCTCACATTTGTGGTGTACTTTTAGAAAGTGATCTGAAAGGGGGTGCGTCAGGCATCCTTTTTTTATATTGTAAATATGCTCTGCTGACCGCAATTTGAGATTTCGAGTGGTTTTTCCTATATATATTTTTTTACACTCGCATTCCAATAGATATATCACGTTTCGTGAATGGCACGTGATAAATTGGTTGATCTTATATTTAACCCCATTTACTTCGAAATGAGTGGCTTTTTTGTCAAAAGGTTTTGTGTTGGTAGCTTTACACATCAAGCAGGATCCACACCTGTGGAACCCCTTGTTGCGATCGCTACCTCCACTTTTCTCTGGTAGGGCGCTCTTCACCAAAAGATTTTTCAATGAGGGAGCTCGCCTATAAATAAATCTCGGTTTTTGGGGCATCACCCCCCCCAGCACAGGGTCATCCAGGAGTATCCTCCAATTTTTTTTGATGATTGCTTCTACCTTTTTGTGGTGGGATCCATATTGAGTAAAGAATGCCCACTCAGCAACACCCGATTTGTCATTTTTATCTTTCTTAGGTTTGACTTTGAGGAGATCTTGCCTATTCAACTGGTTGACCTTTTCTTTTGATGCTTGGAGATTTTCCAACGTATACCCTTTTTGTATGAATCTCTGATCCATTTCGGAGAACTGTTCTTCTAGTATCTCCTGCTTTGTACAGTTCCTTTTCAGACGCATGTATTGTCCGAATGGGATACTGTTAAGCCACCTTTCGTGGTGTTCACTGTTTTTTTGGATATATGAATTGGAATCTGTTTCCTTTCTGTGAGTTTTGGTATTAATACTCCCATGCTCAATATATATATGTAGATCCAGGAAAACTAGATTTGATTTACTCATAGTGAAAGTTAATTTAATATTAAAATCGTTCAAATTTAAAATGTCACAAAAATCCTTTAAAATCCTCTCCTCCCCTCTCCATATGAATAAAACATCATCTATAAATCTCCACCATGACACCAGATCCCCCCCTCCCGCCAACCTCTCATCCACCGCTCCCATCTCCCAGTAGGCCATGAAGAGGTTGGCGTAACTGGGGGCGAACCTGGTGCCCATGGCTGTTCCCTTTACCTGCAAATAGTAGCTGCCATTAAAATAAAAATAATTATTTGTTAAAATGAATAAAATGGACTCAACTAAAAACTCTTGTAGTTCTTTAGAGTACTCACTTTTATCTAAAAAGAACCTGATTGCTTCTTGTCCTTTTTGCCAATCTATGATTGTGTACAGTGTGCTAACGTCAGCACTGACTAAGAAGCAATCTTCTGTCCATTGGATAGAGTCCATTTTTCGTAAAACGTCCCCTGTGTCTTTCAAAAAGGAACGTGTTTTACTTACTAATGGCTGCAGGTAAAAGTCAACCAAGGCTGACAGGTTGGAGGTGATGCTTCCTGTCCCTGTAATTATTGGTCGCCCTGGGGGTTTCGTAAGATGTTTGTGAATTTTGGGCAATACATAAATAGTAGGTGTGGTGGGGTTGGAGATGTTAATAAAATCAAATTCTTCTTTAGATAAAAGATTATTTTCCATTGCTTTGGAGGTAAGTTCTTTTAGTCTCCCTGTTATTGGGGCTGTGGGGTCGCTTCTTAGCTTTTTATATGTTGAGGTATCGCCCAATTGTCTCTCAATTTCTTTCACATAATCAACTTTATTCATAATTACAACCCCACCCCCCTTATCCGCAGGTTTGACTATAATGGAGTCATTTTGTTGCAGATTATCAATTGCTTCCCACTCTTTCTTAGTAATGTTTTTCTTTTTAGATGTTTCAACATTTCTAAGTTCTTTCGTTACTATAGAATTGAAACAATCTATGCTGCCTTTTTTGACATGTTGGGGATAAAATTTAGATTTGCAACGTAAAGAAGTTTTATTGACTGTTTCATTTTCTTCCCGGGGTATTGCTTGTTGTCTGTCATCACCCTCTTTGGATAAGAAGAATTTTTTAATGCTTACTTTTCTTACAAACTTTTGTAAATCTATAAACATCTCAAATGGGTTGGCTTTTGCCGTTGGAGCAAATTTTAAGCCCTTTTCTAATATTTTTTCTTCTTCTTGTGATAATTTTATGTCACTTAGATTGAAGATTTTTCCCTTTTGATTTGAGTTACTTAAACTTGAAGATTCATCTATTACGCTGTTTATGGGAGGGATTTTGGGGCGTGGCTTCCCTCCTCTCTTCCCTCTACGTGTTTTCTTTGTCATTCTCTTCTGGGGGGTATTCTGTCCCTCCCAAAAAAAGATTTCTGAGGTCTTAGTTCAAAATTATCATTCCTCAATGGTTCAAATCTGTTGTTTACACTAATGGGATCTCCCCTATTGGTGAATCTGTTCCATCTTTTTGGGGTAGCCCCCAAGTTGGGATGATGTCTCCTGGGTGTCTCAAAAACTGGACGTGGTCTTTCTCTATTGTTTGGAATGGTTGGTGGGTTTTGATAATTTCTTACCCGCCAATCATCATTCCCTTGATGCTGGACTCTTTGTTTGAAAGATTTTCTATTCCCCTTATGTGAATCCGTTTTCCTTAATTGCACCGGATTTTTAACAGAATTCTTTTGTTGTTTTTTCTTTAGACGTGGGGTTTCATTAATGTTCCCCTGAGTCTCACTTAATGGGGGAGGGTTCTTTTTAACAATATCAGCATCTATGTCTCTCTGATATTTTTTTCTTTTTCTGATCTGAAGCTCTCTAGAATTTTTTTCTAATTTGGCGAGAATATCTTTTTCTCTATTTATGACCTCATCTGAACCAGTATAAGGGGCAACGATAATTTTTAACCTATCGATTTCCCTATTAGTATCTAGCAATTCCCTCTTTCTTTCTTGTATAATCAATTCGGTGAGGGTTTTGGAACAATTGTGTATTATCATATTCCATTCCTTCAGGAAGTCCTCCCGAATAGAGTTAAACGAGGGGGTTTTCTCCAAAGTAAGCCCTTTGGGAACTAAATCTTTACTAAGATACTGTTCTAGAGTCATGATTTCCCACCATAACCGGTTTTCTTTTAATAAAACCTTTTCTAGATTTTTTAGAGTGGTAGTCAGGCTCTCCTCCTCTAAGGAGATGCCATTTGTTTCAGCTGAGAATACGTCCTTAATATTTTTTCTATTATCTCTATAGGTAAAAATCTTTTGCAGCTTTTTAACTCCACAGACTTGGTGTAAAATTGGACAATGGTATAGAAACAAGTGTCTGTGGAGTAATTCAGCGCAATGAATTAAGTAGGGTGCAGCTGTTCAAACAGGAGAAGGTAAACCACCTTCAAGGTACAGATTCAAAAAACAAATATGTTTGAATAGTAGCGCAACCCCCTTAAAAAGATGTAATGGACACAATAAATATTTATAAATTTATTGTGACAAAGAATGATAAAACAAGCATAATAAAATACATGTGTGATATTTACAAAAGATCCAAGGGTAGGTTTCAATTTCCTATGGTTACACCAGGCAAATATAACGAAGACTTTCTCTCACCATATGATGGGATTGCGGTGGGCTATGCTCCCATATGAAGTCCTGCGGCCACACCGCAGATGGCTTGGTGTAGAATGAGTCCTCAAGTAAAGTGCTGGTGCGTCCTTCAAAAAGTGTCTGGTCGTTTTAAAGTGCAAGGTGCCAGTGCACTGTGATGGGCAGTCTGTATCCAGAAAAGCTGCAACGCGTTTCGGAGAACTAAGTCCCCTTTTTCAAGCTGTGTATGGATACACAGCTTGAAAAAGGGGACTTAGTTCTCCGAAACGCGTTGCAGCTTTTCTGGATACAGACTGCCCATCACAGTGCACTGGCACCTTGCACTTTAAAACGACCAGACACTTTTTGAAGGACGCACCAGCACTTTACTTGAGGACTCATTCTACACCAAGCCATCTGCGGTGTGGCCGCAGGACTTCATATGGGAGCATAGCCCACCGCAATCCCATCATATGGTGAGAGAAAGTCTTCGTTATATTTGCCTGGTGTAACCATAGGAAATTGAAACCTACCCTTGGATCTTTTGTAAATATCACACATGTATTTTATTATGCTTGTTTTATCATTCTTTGTCACAATAAATTTATAAATATTTATTGTGTCCATTACATCTTTTTAAGGGGGTTGCGCTACTATTCAAACATATTTGTTTTTTGAATCTGTACCTTGAAGGTGGTGTACCTTCTCCTGTTTGAACAGCTGCACCCTACTTAATTCATTGCGCTGAATTACTCCACAGACACTTGTTTCTATACCATTGTCCAATTTTACACCAAGTCTGTGGAGTTAAAAAGCTGCAAAAGATGTTTACCTATAGAGATAATAGAAAAAATATTAAGGACGTATTCTCAGCTGAAACAAATGGCATCTCCTTAGAGGAGGAGAGCCTGACTACCACTCTAAAAAATCTAGAAAAGGTTTTATTAAAAGAAAACCGGTTATGGTGGGAAATCATGACTCTAGAACAGTATCTTAGTAAAGATTTAGTTCCCAAAGGGCTTACTTTGGAGAAAACCCCCTCGTTTAACTCTATTCGGGAGGACTTCCTGAAGGAATGGAATATGATAATACACAATTGTTCCAAAACCCTCACCGAATTGATTATACAAGAAAGAAAGAGGGAATTGCTAGATACTAATAGGGAAATCGATAGGTTAAAAATTATCGTTGCCCCTTATACTGGTTCAGATGAGGTCATAAATAGAGAAAAAGATATTCTCGCCAAATTAGAAAAAAATTCTAGAGAGCTTCAGATCAGAAAAAGAAAAAAATATCAGAGAGACATAGATGCTGATATTGTTAAAAAGAACCCTCCCCCATTAAGTGAGACTCAGGGGAACATTAATGAAACCCCACGTCTAAAGAAAAAACAACAAAAGAATTCTGTTAAAAATCCGGTGCAATTAAGGAAAACGGATTCACATAAGGGGAATAGACAATCTTTCAAACAAAGAGTCCAGCATCAAGGGAATGATGATTGGCGGGTAAGAAATTATCAAAACCCACCAACCATTCCAAACAATAGAGAAAGACCACGTCCAGTTTTTGAGACACCCAGGAGACATCATCCCAACTTGGGGGCTACCCCAAAAAGATGGAACAGA
Source organism: Crinia signifera (assembly GCF_055691185.1). Lineage (NCBI taxonomy): Eukaryota > Metazoa > Chordata > Amphibia > Anura > Myobatrachidae > Crinia > Crinia signifera. The sequence continues at coordinate 314,043,651 of NC_139220.1, read as the reverse complement.
TTCACCAATAGGGGAGATCCCATTAGTGTAAACAACAGATTTGAACCATTGAGGAATGATAATTTTGAACTAAGACCTCAGAAATCTTTTTTTGGGAGGGACAGAATACCCCCCAGAAGAGAATGACAAAGAAAACACGTAGAGGGAAGAGAGGAGGGAAGCCACGCCCCAAAATCCCTCCCATAAACAGCGTAATAGATGAATCTTCAAGTTTAAGTAACTCAAATCAAAAGGGAAAAATCTTCAATCTAAGTGACATAAAATTATCACAAGAAGAAGAAAAAATATTAGAAAAGGGCTTAAAATTTGCTCCAACGGCAAAAGCCAACCCATTTGAGATGTTTATAGATTTACAAAAGTTTGTAAGAAAAGTAAGCATTAAAAAATTCTTCTTATCCAAAGAGGGTGATGACAGACAACAAGCAATACCCCGGGAAGAAAATGAAACAGTCAATAAAACTTCTTTACGTTGTAAATCTAAATTTTATCCCCAACATGTCAAAAAAGGCAGCATAGATTGTTTCAATTCTATAGTAACGAAAGAACTTAGAAATGTTGAAACATCTAAAAAGAAAAACATTACTAAGAAAGAGTGGGAAGCAATTGATAATCTGCAACAAAATGACTCCATTATAGTCAAACCTGCGGATAAGGGGGGTGGGGTTGTAATTATGAATAAAGTTGATTATGTGAAAGAAATTGAGAGACAATTGGGCGATACCTCAACATATAAAAAGCTAAGAAGCGACCCCACAGCCCCAATAACAGGGAGACTAAAAGAACTTACCTCCAAAGCAATGGAAAATAATCTTTTATCTAAAGAAGAATTTGATTTTATTAACATCTCCAACCCCACCACACCTACTATTTATGTATTGCCCAAAATTCACAAACATCTTACGAAACCCCCAGGGCGACCAATAATTACAGGGACAGGAAGCATCACCTCCAACCTGTCAGCCTTGGTTGACTTTTACCTGCAGCCATTAGTAAGTAAAACACGTTCCTTTTTGAAAGACACAGGGGACGTTTTACGAAAAATGGACTCTATCCAATGGACAGAAGATTGCTTCTTAGTCAGTGCTGACGTTAGCACACTGTACACAATCATAGATTGGCAAAAAGGACAAGAAGCAATCAGGTTCTTTTTAGATAAAAGTGAGTACTCTAAAGAACTACAAGAGTTTTTAGTTGAGTCCATTTTATTCATTTTAACAAATAATTATTTTTATTTTAATGGCAGCTACTATTTGCAGGTAAAGGGAACAGCCATGGGCACCAGGTTCGCCCCCAGTTACGCCAACCTCTTCATGGCCTACTGGGAGATGGGAGCGGTGGATGAGAGGTTGGCGGGAGGGGGGGATCTGGTGTCATGGTGGAGATTTATAGATGATGTTTTATTCATATGGAGAGGGGAGGAGAGGATTTTAAAGGATTTTTGTGACATTTTAAATTTGAACGATTTTAATATTAAATTAACTTTCACTATGAGTAAATCAAATCTAGTTTTCCTGGATCTACATATATATATTGAGCATGGGAGTATTAATACCAAAACTCACAGAAAGGAAACAGATTCCAATTCATATATCCAAAAAAACAGTGAACACCACGAAAGGTGGCTTAACAGTATCCCATTCGGACAATACATGCGTCTGAAAAGGAACTGTACAAAGCAGGAGATACTAGAAGAACAGTTCTCCGAAATGGATCAGAGATTCATACAAAAAGGGTATACGTTGGAAAATCTCCAAGCATCAAAAGAAAAGGTCAACCAGTTGAATAGGCAAGATCTCCTCAAAGTCAAACCTAAGAAAGATAAAAATGACAAATCGGGTGTTGCTGAGTGGGCATTCTTTACTCAATATGGATCCCACCACAAAAAGGTAGAAGCAATCATCAAAAAAAATTGGAGGATACTCCTGGATGACCCTGTGCTGGGGGGGGTGATGCCCCAAAAACCGAGATTTATTTATAGGCGAGCTCCCTCATTAAAAAATCTTTTGGTGAAGAGCGCCCTACCAGAGAAAAGTGGAGGTAGCGATCGCAACAAGGGGTTCCACAGGTGTGGATCCTGCTTGATGTGTAAAGCTACCAACACAAAACCTTTTGACAAAAAAGCCACTCATTTCGAAGTAAATGGGGTTAAATATAAGATCAACCAATTTATCACGTGCCATTCACGAAACGTGATATATCTATTGGAATGCGAGTGTAAAAAAATATATATAGGAAAAACCACTCGAAATCTCAAATTGCGGTCAGCAGAGCATATTTACAATATAAAAAAAGGATGCCTGACGCACCCCCTTTCAGATCACTTTCTAAAAGTACACCACAAATGTGAGAATAAGATCATAAGATTTCTGGGGATCCAACAGTTATCTACTAATTGGAAAACCAGAGATCTTGAAATTAGGCTAGCCAAAAGCGAGATGAAGTGGATTTTCACACTTAATAGTCTTCATCCCAATGGCCACAATGCCGATTTCGAACTAAAGTGGTTTTTAGAATAAGGTATATCTGCGGCTCACTGTTTTATCACTCTGTTTTTTACTCATTTTTAAGGAATTCATTATTTTTAAAGTCTATTATATTTTAGAATGTCATATGTTTATTGCAAATTTTATTAAACTCTTTTTTATCTCTTCTTATTTATTATATGTGAATCTGGACCTACTACAATTCTGCAATAAAAACCCAGTGGAGGGGGACCCTCCCGGTATTAGGGATGGACTATGCAGGAATACAAAGTACTGCACAGAGAGGTATATGAGGAGGTGTCCCTTTTCCACAGGGTTAACTCCAAAAAAAATTGGATGTTTTGAAGCATAGCACCATTTGCCCTCACTCTTGCCCTTAAACAAAATGGCGGGCGCACCTCGAGTATATCTTTATAGAAGGAGAAGCCACATCCCTCAAGTGAGAGCAAGTGGGAGGTGCTTACTAAAGCAGCAGAGTCCACACTACCAAAATAAGAGGATCAGAGCGCGCCGAAGTACCGAGTCCATAGCCGCATCCACGTATACGAAAACCGGAAGCGGAAGTGACGATGCGGCTAATGGAACGCAAACCGGAAGTGCCGTGTGGAACGCACGGCACTTCCTGCCCGCGAATCGTCAGCGTTTCTGATTGGAAGAGCAGACTTATCAGACCCAGGAAGTGGGTTTAAAAGGAGTCTGTGGCAAAAGGTATCCATACACAGCTTGAAAAAGGGGACTTAGTTCTCCGAAACGCGTTGCAGCTTTTCTGGATACAGACTGCCCATCACAGTGCACTGGCACCTTGCACTTTAAAACGACCAGACACTTTTTGAAGGACGCACCAGCACTTTACTTGAGGACTCATTCTACACCAAGCCATCTGCGGTGTGGCCGCAGGACTTCATATGGGAGCATAGCCCACCGCAATCCCATCATATGGTGAGAGAAAGTCTTCGTTATATTTGCCTGGTGTAACCATAGGAAATTGAAACCTACCCTTGGATCTTTTGTAAATATCACACATGTATTTTATTATGCTTGTTTTATCATTCTTTGTCACAATAAATTTATAAATATTTATTGTGTCCATTACATCTTTTTAAGGGGGTTGCGCTACTATTCAAACATATTTGTTTTTTGAATCTGTACCTTGAAGGTGGTGTACCTTCTCCTGTTTGAACAGCTGCACCCTACTTAATTCATTGCGCTGAATTACTCCACAGACACTTGTTTCTATACCTTCGTTCTGTCATTTGGCAAGCATACCTGGAACCTCTCCCCTAGTTCCTGAGGGGGTTCGTGCACATTCCACTAGGTCTGTGAGTGCTTTGTGGGTTGTTTGGGGTGGTTCAACAGCAGAGCAGATTTGTATAACGGCGACCTGGTCGTCCAACAATACCTTTTTGCGGTTTTACGCTTTTGACACTTTTGCTTTTCAAGACTCAGCCTTTGGGCGGAGTGTGCTTAATGCTGCTCAGGCGCGTCCCCACCCTTAAGGTGTTGCTTCAAGATGTCCTAGCATCAGCCCTGTGTCTCCTGGGTACCGAAGAATAAAGAGAGATTTATGTCTTACCTCTCTTAGGGCCTTATTCTGGTCAATGCGTACTTTCCCGAATTCTTTCGGATGGCGTTTTTTAGCCGTCTGCGCATGCGTGGGCAATGCTATGCGCATGTGCCACGCTAGGTCTCCGTACTTGTTCTCACTAATACCGTACAGAAATGTGCACCGCATTCACTCGGGAGATATGGGCGTATTATGGGCGTCATTCGGAAGTACACAGGGGCGTAGTTTCAAAGTGGGCTAAACTGGGCGTAAACATGGGCGTGCACGAGGGAGTGCACTCATTCTGGTAGGCGTGCATTCGGACAGCACACCGAATGCACACGAACCAAAAGGCAAGAAATATGCGGTGTCCATAAGCAAGTATTTCTTTGCGGACACCACTCGGTCATGCGCTAGGCAATCGGAACGCCCAATCAGTATGGGCGCACCTCAACCAATGTCAGCTGAACGCAATACAATCCACTCCTTTACTCATTAATTACACTCTTCTCATTGCTTCAATTGGAACCATTGCAGCTTAAATGGACCATTACTAAACACACAAATATATGCTGCAGTTTTGACACACATTTACACTGCAACCAATGGACAGAACTTACTATCACTAATATAAATAGACATGTCACTTCTACATTTACCAATATAACCACACATTTGGGGATCAAAATATAAATTTATTACAATAACGTCAAACAAAAAATGGAAAAAGCATGTTTTTGGACACATGCAACAAATTAAAAGGTACCATAACAGGAATGTACAAAAATAAAACAATGTATTATAGACATACATAGCCACAGCAGAATCATTAGGAACACATCAGGTGGCTTCACAACAAAAGTATAGCACCAACACTTCAAGTACAGCAGACAGTAATGGTAGCCGAAAGAGGGCAACAGGGGAACCAAACAAGACATTCGAACCGAGGGCAAATGTGGGTACCCTCTGCACGGGATTGGACACAGGAAGCTGACACACACAGCTAAATTAAAGATTTGGGAAGACATAAGGGTGGAGATTAATGCGGACACAAGTTCATTTGCGGGCACGTTTGGCCCTGGTAGGCTCCTTGCCACGTGCAGCAGCTCCTCGGCCACGGCCACGTTGGGATGGTGGCCCAGGTGGAGCAGATGCTGGTGAGGGGGGGGGATGGTGTTCCCCCTCTGCCAGCAGGGAGTGCTGGTGGTGGAAATGCACCAGAAACGGATGACAATAGGGCTCTATTGCTGGAAATTAGCTCCACCATAAGCTCATTATGGTGGAGGAGGAGGTCATTTTGGCGCAGGGCTTGATCTGCCAGCACCTGCAGGCTGGCAGCTATGGCCTGCTGGGTGCCAGCCATGGCCTGCTAGGTCTCAGCAATAGCCTGCTGGCTCCCAGCTATTGCCTGCTGGGTGCTGACAATACCCTGCATGACCTCCTCGGTCCTACGCATCCGCTCTGATGCTAACTCTCCCTGCTGGTGAATCTGCCCAAGCATCTGCACCCACCTGTCGTAATCCGTTGTGGCCGTTCCCTGCTGCTGCTGCACATGGCTGCCACTGGTGGCAGGTGGCACAGACTCCTCCACCTCCTCAAGAGATTCTTGACCAAACGGTGGGGATGCTGGTGAAAGAGAAAATTACAATTACAACACATTCCAAGAAAATTACTACCAACTACTTATGCCATGACAAATAATTACCTTCAACAAAAGCAGCAAAGACTTCCGCTGGGGCCTCGCTATCCATGTTGCTCACCCCCCGGACCTCCTCTATTGCTATACAGCACTCGGCCATCTCCTCCAGGGGGGTGAGCTTCAGGCGGCCTGGCATGGGGCCAGCCCCAGAGGTGTGGCTGTGTTCCCACCGTTTGGTCAGTTTCTTCTTGAGGATGGTTTTGAAGTCGTGCCACCTGCAATCAAAGTTTACATATTACTACATGTCACTCCTCATGTTTGCTGTAGCAGCCATTGCAATCTGCTACAGATTACAACATGTGCTTCATCACACATAACTTACATTATATTAAACTATAAAATCAACCCTTAGAAGATACATTAACACTCACCCTACAATAACTATCGACTAAGTGACATGGCAATCATGTCTGTGCCTCCTAGCAACGTGACCGACCATTTACCAACTCCATCTAACATCTAATTAAAACATTACTGGTCTTGTACTGCTCAAATGTAGCACACATGAACTTGCCTCTTCTTTACGTGCTCCGCCTCACGAACTTGTGAAGCTACCGCATTAATCTCCACAGTTATGTCCTCCAAAATCTTCCATCTCCTTGTGTGTTTCAACCTGTCCTGTGGACACTCTATCCAATCCCGTGCACGGGGTACCAGTATGGCAAGCTCCTGCGGTTCGAATGCCATGTTCCTGCTGCTTGGTTCCTCTGCCGGCCTCTTTCGGCCATGGCCACGGCCACCTGTCGCTGTACTTGTAATGCTGGCCAGGCTACTCTGTCGGGAAGCCATCTGCTGTGTTCCCAATGATTCTGCTGAGGCAGAAGATGGCCCAGCTGCAGATTGGGATGATGTTGCTGCTCTTCTCCCACTGGCTGGTCTGTGGTGAGGGGCACATAGGAGGTGCTGGAGTCCAGGTGAGCAAAGAGTTCCTGGCACTCCTGGTCTCCCTCAGATTGAGATCCAGCCATGTTTGCAACAACATTTTGGTTTTCTAGCACACCTTTATATACTATTTCTGTCATTGGCGTACATCAGCGACACCCTGCGTTCTTTGCGGCAGCGTTCCGTATGGCAGCGTTCACTGTGCGGCACATAGGCCACGCCCATACCAGCGGACAAACAAAAGTACAAAACCAGGCATACTTTCAAAGTCTGATTTTGTACTTATTGGCAGATTTAATCACCAATGAACACCTACAACTGTGGCCAGACATGAAATCTATATGTGAATGTTCATTTGTACTGTGCACTTGTTTGGTATGTACAACAAATGACACTAACCCATTCCATATGTTAATCCAGTCCACCACTCAGGCAATAGTAATCAGTGCTTGCATCCAAATCACATGTGAAAGGTCTCTCAATACTGCCTTGATGCTAGGTACATTTCATTCCACATCTCTAGTGTGGGCCGGTAGAAGGTAAGTGTTTACATGGCACCATGGCCTAATATTGGGAAAAGGTCTTGCACTATTTGCTATGTTTCTGGTGTATAGCTTTCACACTAATAAAGCTGTCTATTTTAGTACCTTGTAGAGTTATGTGTAACTGGATAGTGTTGCACACTATTTCTCCTGTTGTTTTCAGCCATGTTTGGTGAGTATAATGGTTTCCCAACTTCTTTCACCCTGTCTGTTTTGGAGATACTAAGTAATACCAAGGTCAGCTCAGCGATGCAAAGCTACAGCAAGTCTTGTTTTGCGATGCAATGTTTTAGCCGTCTGTTGTGGCGCATACACGCTGTTAATGTAAAAATGAACAATAAAGTTAATACCAAATATCACTCTGAACAACCAATTACAGGACATGATTGCTTGTATTGCGCCATTGCTAAGATGGCGGCCTATGGGAGAGCAGCCCCATTTACGCCTGCGGAGCTCAGGGCACTGGTCTCCGTTATGGAGACTGGGCTGGGGCATGCGGGCCCATTTATCACGAATAGGCAGAAGCGTAGTACCTATGCTGCGGCCCGCCGCCGAATCTACGCCCGCACCCAGGTGCGGAGGACCATCGCTCAGCTGGAGCAGCGATGGTCAGACCTGAGGCGTCGACAACCAGATTTGCTCCAGCAAATCAGGGCCAGCATTGCGCGATGTGAGTGTTTACACATTAAATGGGCATTTGTACATTATTGCATACATGACCTTTTTTAAGCCAATAGGGTAACCTGGCTGATCATGAGTTAAACATGGCATACACTATATTTGTGCTACTTCCTGTTTGACATCCTGTAATGTGGATATAATATGTAATTGTCTAGGAGTATTGTTTGTGATGCATACAATGGGCCAAATGTCACATCATAACTGCCATGTTACAGGCTGTGTTTGATAAAAGCCAGTAAGGAGCTGATTGGCTGGACATTTATCTCTACTTATCACCTTTGCATTTATTGCTTGTTAAGGCTTAATACATCTGTCCCAATGACCCCTAATTGGCACTAATGTATTTTTTTCTCCAACACAGCACGGGATCGAGCAAGGCAGGCCCGGGAGGAGGCAGAGGCGGCCCAGGAGGAGGGCACAGAGGAGATGGCCGAGGAGGTGGTGTTGGAGGAAGGGGAGGAGGAGGAAGTGGAGGCGGCGGAGGTGCCGGAGGAAGGGGAGGAAGTGGAGGAGGTGGTGCCAGGGAGGAGGAGGAGGTGCCAGTGGAGGTGGTGGCAGCTGAGGAGGCCCGGGAAGAAGAGGAGGAGGTGGAGCTAGAGGAGGATGAGGAGGCCTGTGAGGTGGTGCAGGCGGCCAAAAGTGGTATGTATACATAAAGAATCATTATTCCTTTTCTCATCTACTATTTGCTATGTAGCACTGGTGATTCAATTGTGTTTTAAAATACTATAAAGTCATAAAACAAACTGGGTAGCAACAGACACACTTAGGGGTTAGATAGGGTGGCCAAACCATCCCTTTCATCCTGGACACATATTAATGACACAGGTTGTGGGGATGGCTTTCAGGTCGATTTTAACTGCCACTGAACCTGTGTAGTTAATCTGTATCCTGGAAGAAAGGGATGACGTGCTCATGTAAGGGTTACATGTCCCTGCTGCAAGCGTACAATCTGTAGCCTCATATACAGATGGGGCACTTCCCATCCTGGCTGGCGGATCGCCAGAACGTCCCCGCTGGCGACCCGCCAGCAGCCTCGCCAGCGAATATACTGAGACGCGCGTGCGTCTCACGCGCACGCGCGTCTCAGTCTCCGTCGCCAGCGCGATGGAAACCCTGTCCGTCTCTGCCTCAGGAAGACGGACAGGGTTAGGGGGGGTTAGGGGGGGGTGCGGGCAGGTGGCGGGGACCCCGGGTTACCGCCGGCAAGCCGGCGTGGACCCGGGGGAACGGATGGAAGCGCCGTCGGAAGGGGAGAAGCGCGCGCGTCCCCTTCTCGCCATCGCCATGGCGCTGGCGGGGGATGGCGGCTGGCGACGCCAGCGCCATCCCCTTCCAAGATGGGACCTGCCCCATCTGTAGGTGAATTGAGTTTACAGTTGATTGATATTTCTAAACTACATTAAGTATGTCATAAATGGAGTATGGACAGGCGTGGCTTAGAATGGTCAGTGCCCCTGGGCCCTCCTCTAGCTAACCACCCCATGCGGTCTGCATGTATTGTTGCCACCATAATTTTTGCTTGATTTTGTCTTAATAATGATTTTGTGCATGGGAGTGGGTTAGTGCTGCAGCTTCACCTACCTGGCATTATGACAATGATTTATGGAGCAGACCATCAGCAGGCAAGCCATGCTTGATTGCACAAATGTACTGTGCATTTCTGAGAGTTGACTAAGTCCCATGCCACGTTGCATTAGAGAACAGACACTGAGCGCTTTTTGATGAGTTGTTATTGGTGGAGCTCATGACATGCTTCTCAGAGCTTAGTCATGGGTGGGTTTGGATTCAGAAGGAGCACTATGACTGTGAGGTGTTCTACAGAGTAAAGGGTAGAGGGAAAAAAACAGGCTTTCCATCTAGTATGTATGCATGTATGTATAGATGTATGTGTCATATATATAGTTATATATGTCTCTATATACATATATATATATACATATATATACACACACACACACACACCTGTCACCTTGCCCTCCTGCGTCTCAGGGCACACATGCAGCTGGTCCTGGCCGATCTGCAGGACCTAACGGACCTGCTACTTTGATTTTTTTTTTATTTTTTTTATTTTTTTCATTTTAAAAATGTTGTACATATAATAAATAGTTGTAAACAGTTAGAAGTTGTCTGTGTGTTTTTTTTACATTAAACAGTATACTGTATGTGTAAATTGTTTAGAATATTTTTAATTAGCAAAAGGTACATACTGTATATAGATGTATGTTATGTTCACATGATGTAAGGGTTAATGTCTGTAATGAATGTAGTAGTAATGTGTTTAAGTATGTATTAGGATTTAATTGATTCCAATAGGAAACAAACACTTTTTAATGAGGTTGCCTAATTGCATAAGTGTGTCATGTGATCGATTTCGGAGGTCAGATAAGAGTGGTGATTTGTGCGTAAATACACCGCATCGGTGCGTACGGCCAGGTTCCCGTCCGTTCTGACGCGGTAAGACCGTGCATACACTGTAAGACCGTGCAGAATATGTGTGTTTCCACCGCACACGCAAGGTTTGGATGTCGTCCGTAAACACGCCCTGGTCTTCCAGTGTGAGTCCGTCCGTATGCGGAGGTCCGGTGGGCGTTTCTTCAGACGATGTCCGCACAGCGTGGCGTGCGGCCCGCTCCGAAAGATTTCGGAAATGTACGCACCGACCAGAATAACCTCCTTAATCTCTTGCTTTGAGGTATTCAGGAGACACAGGGACCCTCCCTGCTGCACCTGCGTTAGTTTGGCATTTTCTGTTTATTTGTTCTTTAGTCCCTTTGCTGTGTGGACTAGAATGTTGGTCTCCAATGTTTCGGAGATGTCTTGGCTTGCTAATGAAAACTGGCACATTCATGGCACATTCACATTCGTATTTACTAATATGAATGCATAAGCCATCGACAGAATATGAATAGGAGTCACCATTCAAAATAATGGTGATTCCTAATTTACTAAACGGCTGTAATGAAAATATGGCCGGTAGTTAGTGGGATACAGCCGCTAATTGCCGGGAAAATATGCCTAGAAAATAAACTTCCGGGCGTATTTGGCTTTAGCCTGCACAGATCATTTAGATCTGTGCAGGCTGCAGTGTAAAAAAATATAAAAATAAATAAATAAAAAACAGTGTGGGGTCCCCCCCATGGCAGTAACCAGCCCCAGGCTCAAAGAGACGATCCAGGTTTTAAAAACTCAGGGATCAAACCATGTAGGGTTCCTTGTATTTTTTTAAAACCAGCACCAGGCCTAAGGGCGGGTCCTGGCTCCCAAAATACGGGGAACAAAAAGACTAGGGGTCCCCTGTATTTTAAGAACCAGCACCAGGCCCAGCCAGCCAGCAGGATAATGCCACAGTCGGGGGACACTTATTATATAAGGTCCCACAGCCAAAGCATTAGCCCCCTGACTGGTCAGCCTGGGCAGGAATCCTGGCGAAGTGGGGACCCCCCCCCCCCACAATGAAGGGGTCCCCCCCTCCAGAACTTTTATGCCCTGGTTGAAGCCTGGAGCTGATAAATGTGTAAAAAATAGACTATTGGGTTATCCTGTGGAACTATGAGTTCCAGCAAGCCTGGGCCGCATACTGGAACTTGGAGAACCACAAGTTCCAGCTTGCAGCCCATTAATGGGCTCAGGGGTACCGGGGACAGCCCCAGGCTTCAGCCTGGTCAGGAAAGTCAGGAAAGTTCTAGAGGGGGGACTCCTTCATTGGGGGGGTTCCCACTTCCCCAGGATTCTGCCCGGGCTGACCGGTCAAGGGGTTAATGCTTTGGCCGGGGGACTTGTATAAAAAGTCTCCCCACAGCTGTGCCATTACCCTGCTGGCTGGTTGGGTCTGGTGCTGGTTTACAAAATACGGGGGGACCCCTACTCATTTTGTCCTGCGTATTTTGGGAACCAGGACTGGCTCTTGGGTCTGGTGCTGGTTTAAAAAAAAAATACGGGGAACCCCTATTTAATTTGGTCCCTGATTTTTTAAAACCAGAACCGGCTCTTTGAGCCTGGGGCTGGTTATGCCGTGAAGGGGGGGACCCCACATCATTTTTTTAAAATATTTATTTAATGTTCTCTTTTTTTTTTACACTGCAACCTGCACGGATCTGACTGATCCCTTCAGGCTTCCGATACGAATTTGTATTTATCGGCCTTATATACTGCATTGACCAGAAGTAATTTGAGTTGGTCCTGGACCAACAACCCATCACCCCTGCAATCACCCTTGGTGCCATTGGACCCAGCTTGGGAACCATTGCACCAAACTATTCCAGTCTATCACTGTACTTCACACGTCCATTTGTTTTTACATCTATTACTTCTTCTTAGTTGAAACGAGTTGAGAGAAAAAAAAATATTAAAACAGCTTCCTGTACACTCACTCTTGTTGTAGGGCAAGGTAAGATATCTAGTTCAACATCTGAATAGCCATGGCAAAACACACTGGTTCCACTGAACATGTACCCAACGCGTTTGGAGTCTAACAAGGGCTCTTCAAGCCAAAAATTGAAATCCAAATTATGGGCAGCACGGATGGTGTAATGGTTATTATTACTGCCTCACAGCACTGAGGTCAGGGGTTTGATTCCCACCATGGCCCTAAACTGTGTTGAGTTTGTATATTCTCCCCGTACTTGCGTGGGTTTTCTCCTGGTATTCCGGTTTCCTCTTACATTCCGAAAATATACTGGTAGGTCATTGGCTCCTTACAAAAATGAACCCTAGAATGTCTGTGTGTGTGTATACCAGGGTTGCCGACTCTCCCGGAATGTCCGTGAGACTCCCGGAATCATGGGACATCTCCCGGAAGAGGGCCCCTTTCTCCCGCAGCAGCTGCCTCGCTTGCGCGATGCTAAGTGCGCATGCGTTAGATGCCGCCGGCGGCAGCAGCAGTCGGGCCAGCTCTTCTGGGATCCTGCTGCTACATACGCCTTCCGGGTCCGGCCCCCTGTCCCTGCTGCTGCCGACTGGGCCTTTACGGTGCCTGTCCTGTCCCCGAACAGGAAGGAGCAGGACTCAGGATAGGAGCAGCGCTGAGCGCAGGCGGCGGCCGGGAGCTGAGCAGCAGCGGTGGCAGCAGGAGGAGAGGATGGCCGGTCTCCTGTGTCTGCCGGAGCCCCTGACGGCTCTGCAGCCGCGGCGGCTGGACGAGCTCAAGTACAGCGTGTCCGGCTGCTCACTAGTGGAAGGTGCAGATCTACTGGAACTGGCTGGTGAGGAAGGTGCCACTATGGATGGCCCCCAACACTATCACCACCCTCATACTAATCTACTACTGCCCCACAGCCACTGAGGAGGTATGTGCCTGCATGTTGGGTATGGCTGGCAGTGGGTGTCGATGCAGGTGTGTGTGTATGTGTGTGTGTGTGTATAGGGAGGGAATAGGGTCTCCTGGTCAGTATCCAGTCATTGCAGTGTTTGCCCTCCCTGTTGTGTCACCTGATTTGTGGCACATTTTCAGCATCCATCTGACATGCCACATGCCCTGGTGTCCTGAGTGTCCTGCTAGCTGTATACTTATATATATAGCTATTTTTAATCACTGCTGCATTGGGGGGGGTGGTTAATGGAGGTGGTGGGCTTCTTCTTTGTGCTGCCACCTGCTCTGAAAGTTGCCAGCCAGCCCATGCCTTTGCCTGCTCTCCCAGCACTAGTCTGTCCCTACTACTCATTCCTTGCCCTCCCCCTGACTCCACTCTGCCTGGTCTCCCAGCACCATCCCCACTACACTACCCATTCCTTGCCCTGTCCCCTGACTCCCCTCTGCCTGATCTCCCAGCACCGTCCCCACTACACTACTCATTTCTTGCATTCCCCTGACTCGACCGCTGCCTGTTCTCCCAGCACTGCCCCCACTACTCATTCCTTGCCCTCCCCCTGACTCCCCTCTGCCTGGTCTCCCAGCACTGTCCCCACTACACTACCCATTTCTTGCCCTCCCCCTCTGCCTGGTTTCCCAGCACTGTCCCCACTACCAATCTGGCTCCATGCTTATCAAAATACTGTAGGGGCCCCCTGGTGATGCAAGGCCCGTCCCCTGGTGACGCAAGGCCCGCCCCTGGCGACGCAAGCCCCCCCTAGCGACGCAAGGCCCGCCCCCTGGCTTTTATATTTCTCCCTGAAATGATTTTTCAAAAGTAGGCAACCCTGGTGTATACATGTGGTAGGGAATATAGATTGTAAGCTCCACTGGTGCAGGGACTGATGGCATACGGGGGGACCCCTACTCATTTTGTCCTGCGTATTTTGGGAACCAGGACTGGCTCTTGGGTCTGGTGCTGGTTTAAAAAAAAAATACGGGGAACCCCTATTTAATTTGGTCCCTGATTTTTTAAAACCAGAACCGGCTCTTTGAGCCTGGGGCTGGTTATGCCGTGAAGGGGGGGACCCCACATCATTTTTTTTAAAATATTTATTTAATGTTCTCTTTTTTTTTTACACTGCAACCTGCACGGATCTGACTGATCCCTTCAGGCTTCCGATACGAATTTGTATTTATCGGCCTTATATACTGCATTGACCAGAAGTAATTTGAGTTGGTCCTGGACCAACAACCCATCACCCCTGCAATCACCCTTGGTGCCATTGGACCCAGCTTGGGAACCATTGCACTATACTATTCCAGTCTATCACTGTACTTCACACGTCCATTTGTTTTTACATCTATTACTTCTTCTTAGTTGAAACGAGTTGAGAGAAAAAAAAATATTAAAACAGCTTCCTGTACACTCACTCTTGTTGTAGGGCAAGGTAAGATATCTAGTTCAACATCTGAATAGCCATGGCAAAACACACTGGTTCCACTGAACATGTACCCAACGCGTTTGGAGTCTAACAAGGGCTCTTCAAGCCAAAAATTGAAATCCAAATTATGGGCAGCACGGATGGTGTAATGGTTATTATTACTGCCTCACAGCACTGAGGTCAGGGGTTTGATTCCCACCATGGCCCTAAACTGTGTTGAGTTTGTATATTCTCCCCGTACTTGCGTGGGTTTTCTCCTGGTATTCCGGTTTCCTCTTACATTCCGAAAATATACTGGTAGGTCATTGGCTCCTTACAAAAATGAACCCTAGAATGTCTGTGTGTGTGTATACCAGGGTTGCCGACTCTCCCGGAATGTCCGTGAGACTCCCGGAATCATGGGACATCTCACGGACTCCCGGAAGAGGGCCCCTTTCTCCCGCAGCAGCTGCCTCGCTTGCGCGATGCTAAGTGCGCATGCGCTAGATGCCGCCGGCGGCAGCAGCAGTCGGGCCAGCTCTTCTGGGATCCTGCTGCTACATACGCCTTCCGGGTCCGGCCCCCTGTCCCTGCTGCTGCCGACTGGGCCTTTACGGTGCCTGTCCTGTCCCCGAACAGGAAGGAGCAGGACTCAGGATAGGAGCAGCGCTGAGCGCAGGCGGCGGCCGGGAGCTGAGCAGCAGCGGTGGCAGCAGGAGGAGAGGATGGCCGGTCTCCTGTGTCTGCCGGAGCCCCTGACGGCTCTGCAGCCGCGGCGGCTGGACGAGCTCAAGTACAGCGTGTCCGGCTGCTCACTAGTGGAAGGTGCAGATCTACTGGAACTGGCTGGTGAGGAAGGTGCCACTATGGATGGCCCCCAACACTATCACCACCCTCATACTAATCTACTACTGCCCCACAGCCACTGAGGAGGTATGTGCCTGCATGTTGGGTATGGCTGGCAGTGGGTGTCGATGCAGGTGTGTGTGTATGTGTGTGTGTGTATAGGGAGGGAATAGGGTCTCCTGGTCAGTATCCAGTCATTGCAGTGTTTGCCCTCCCTGTTGTGTCACCTGATTTGTGGCACATTTTCAGCATCCATCTGACATGCCACATGCCCTGGTGTCCTGAGTGTCCTGCTAGCTGTATACTTATATATATAGCTATTTTTAATCACTGCTGCATTGGGGGGGGGGGGGGGGGGGTGGTTAATGGAGGTGGTGGGCTTCTTCTTTGTGCTGCCACCTGCTCTGAAAGTTGCCAGCCAGCCCATGCCTTTGCCTGCTCTCCCAGCACTAGTCTGTCCCTACTACTCATTCCTTGCCCTCCCCCTGACTCCACTCTGCCTGGTCTCCCAGCACCATCCCCACTACACTACCCATTCCTTGCCCTGTCCCCTGACTCCCCTCTGCCTGATCTCCCAGCACCGTCCCCACTACACTACTCATTTCTTGCATTCCCCTGACTCGACCGCTGCCTGTTCTCCCAGCACTGCCCCCACTACTCATTCCTTGCCCTCCCCCTGACTCCCCTCTGCCTGGTCTCCCAGCACTGTCCCCACTACACTACCCATTTCTTGCCGTCCCCCTCTGCCTGGTTTCCCAGCACTGTCCCCACTACCAATCTGGCTCCATGCTTATCAAAATACTGTAGGGGCCCCCTGGTGATGCAAGGCCCGCCCCCTGGTGACGCAAGGCCCGCCCCTGGCGACGCAAGCCCCCCCCCTAGCGACGCAAGGCCCGCCCCCTGGCTTTTATATTTCTCCCTGAAATGATTTTTCAAAAGTAGGCAACCCTGGTGTATACATGTGGTAGGGAATATAGATTGTAAGCTCCACTGGTGCAGGGACTGATGGCATACGGGGGGACCCCTACTCATTTTGTCCTGCGTATTTTGGGAACCAGGACTGGCTCTTGGGTCTGGTGCTGGTTTAAAAAAAAAATACGGGGAACCCCTATTTAATTTGGTCCCTGATTTTTTAAAACCAGAACCGGCTCTTTGAGCCTGGGGCTGGTTATGCCGTGAAGGGGGGGACCCCACATCATTTTTTAAAAATATTTATTTAATGTTCTCTTTTTTTTTTACACTGCAACCTGCACGGATCTGACTGATCCCTTCAGGCTTCCGATACGAATTTGTATTTATCGGCCTTATATACTGCATTGACCAGAAGTAATTTGAGTTGGTCCTGGACCAACAACCCATCACCCCTGCAATCACCCTTGGTGCCATTGGACCCAGCTTGGGAACCATTGCACTATACTATTCCAGTCTATCACTGTACTTCACACGTCCATTTGTTTTTACATCTATTACTTCTTCTTAGTTGAAACGAGTTGAGAGAAAAAAAAATATTAAAACAGCTTCCTGTACACTCACTCTTGTTGTAGGGCAAGGTAAGATATCTAGTTCAACATCTGAATAGCCATGGCAAAACACACTGGTTCCACTGAACATGTACCCAACGTGTTTGGAGTCTAACAAGGGCTCTTCAAGCCAAAAATTGAAATCCAAATTATGGGCAGCACGGATGGTGTAATGGTTATTATTACTGCCTCACAGCACTGAGGTCAGGGGTTTGATTCCCACCATGGCCCTAAACTGTGTTGAGTTTGTATATTCTCCCCGTACTTGCGTGGGTTTTCTCCTGGTATTCCGGTTTCCTCTTACATTCCGAAAATATACTGGTAGGTCATTGGCTCCTTACAAAAATGAACCCTAGAATGTCTGTGTGTGTGTATACCAGGGTTGCCGACTCTCCCGGAATGTCCGTGAGACTCCCGGAATCATGGGACATCTCACGGACTCCCGGAAGAGGGCCCCTTTCTCCCGCAGCAGCTGCCTCGCTTGCGCGATGCTAAGTGCGCATGCGCTAGATGCCGCCGGCGGCAGCAGCAGTTGGGCCAGCTCTTCTGGGATCCTGCTGCTACATACGCCTTCCGGGTCCGGCCCCCTGTCCCTGCTGCTGCCGACTGGGCCTTTACGGTGCCTGTCCTGTCCCCGAACAGGAAGGAGCAGGACTCAGGATAGGAGCAGCGCTGAGCGCAGGCGGCGGCCGGGAGCTGAGCAGCAGCGGTGGCAGCAGGAGGAGAGGATGGCCGGTCTCCTGTGTCTGCCGGAGCCCCTGACGGCTCTGCAGCCGCGGCGGCTGGACGAGCTCAAGTACAGCGTGTCCGGCTGCTCACTAGTGGAAGGTGCAGATCTACTGGAACTGGCTGGTGAGGAAGGTGCCACTATGGATGGCCCCCAACACTATCACCACCCTCATACTAATCTACTACTGCCCCACAGCCACTGAGGAGGTATGTGCCTGCATGTTGGGTATGGCTGGCAGTGGGTGTCGATGCAGGTGTGTGTGTATGTGTGTGTGTGTGTATAGGGAGGGAATAGGGTCTCCTGGTCAGTATCCAGTCATTGCAGTGTTTGCCCTCCCTGTTGTGTCACCTGATTTGTGGCACATTTTCAGCATCCATCTGACATGCCACATGCCCTGGTGTCCTGAGTGTCCTGCTAGCTGTATACTTATATATATAGATATTTGTAATCACTGCTGCATTGGGGGGGGGGGGGGTTAATGGAGGTGGTGGGCTTCTTCTTTGTGCTGCCACCTGCTCTGAAAGTTGCCAGCCAGCCCATGCCTTTGCCTGCTCTCCCAGCACTAGTCTGTCCCTACTACTCATTCCTTGCCCTCCCCCTGACTCCACTCTGCCTGGTCTCCCAGCACCATCCCCACTACACTACCCATTCCTTGCCCTGTCCCCTGACTCCCCTCTGCCTGATCTCCCAGCACCGTCCCCACTACACTACTCATTTCTTGCATTCCCCTGACTCGACCGCTGCCTGTTCTCCCAGCACTGCCCCCACTACTCATTCCTTGCCCTCCCCCTGACTCCCCTCTGCCTGGTCTCCCAGCACTGTCCCCACTACACTACCCATTTCTTGCCCTCCCCCTCTGCCTGGTTTCCCAGCACTGTCCCCACTACCAATCTGGCTCCATGCTTATCAAAATACTGTAGGGGCCCCCTGGTGATGCAAGGCCCGCCCCCTGGTGACGCAAGGCCCGCCCCTGGCGACGCAAGCCCCCCCCCCTAGCGACGCAAGGCCCGCCCCCTGGCTTTTATATTTCTCCCTGAAATGATTTTTCAAAAGTAGGCAACCCTGGTGTATACATGTGGTAGGGAATATAGATTGTAAGCTCCACTGGTGCAGGGACTGATGGCATACGGGGGGACCCCTACTCATTTTGTCCTGCGTATTTTGGGAACCAGGACTGGCTCTTGGGTCTGGTGCTGGTTTAAAAAAAAAATACGGGGAACCCCTATTTAATTTGGTCCCTGATTTTTTAAAACCAGAACCGGCTCTTTGAGCCTGGGGCTGGTTATGCCGTGAAGGGGGGGACCCCACATCATTTTTTTAAAATATTTATTTAATGTTCTCTTTTTTTTTTACACTGCAACCTGCACGGATCTGACTGATCCCTTCAGGCTTCCGATACGAATTTGTATTTATCGGCCTTATATACTGCATTGACCAGAAGTAATTTGAGTTGGTCCTGGACCAACAACCCATCACCCCTGCAATCACCCTTGGTGCCATTGGACCCAGCTTGGGAACCATTGCACTATACTATTCCAGTCTATCACTGTACTTCACACGTCCATTTGTTTTTACATCTATTACTTCTTCTTAGTTGAAACGAGTTGAGAGAAAAAAAAATATTAAAACAGCTTCCTGTACACTCACTCTTGTTGTAGGGCAAGGTAAGATATCTAGTTCAACATCTGAATAGCCATGGCAAAACACACTGGTTCCACTGAACATGTACCCAACGCGTTTGGAGTCTAACAAGGGCTCTTCAAGCCAAAAATTGAAATCCAAATTATGGGCAGCACGGATGGTGTAATGGTTATTATTACTGCCTCACAGCACTGAGGTCAGGGGTTTGATTCCCACCATGGCCCTAAACTGTGTTGAGTTTGTATATTCTCCCCGTACTTGCGTGGGTTTTCTCCTGGTATTCCGGTTTCCTCTTACATTCCGAAAATATACTGGTAGGTCATTGGCTCCTTACAAAAATGAACCCTAGAATGTCTGTGTGTGTGTATACCAGGGTTGCCGACTCTCCCGGAATGTCCGTGAGACTCCCGGAATCATGGGACATCTCAAGGACTCCCGGAAGAGGGCCCCTTTCTCCCGCAGCAGCTGCCTCGCTTGCGCGATGCTAAGTGCGCATGCGCTAGATGCCGCCGGCGGCAGCAGCAGTCGGGCCAGCTCTTCTGGGATCCTGCTGCTACATACGCCTTCCGGGTCCGGCCCCCTGTCCCTGCTGCTGCCGACTGGGCCTTTACGGTGCCTGTCCTGTCCCCGAACAGGAAGGAGCAGGACTCAGGATAGGAGCAGCGCTGAGCGCAGGCGGCGGCCGGGAGCTGAGCAGCAGCGGTGGCAGCAGGAGGAGAGGATGGCCGGTCTCCTGTGTCTGCCGGAGCCCCTGACGGCTCTGCAGCCGCGGCGGCTGGACGAGCTCAAGTACAGCGTGTCCGGCTGCTCACTAGTGGAAGGTGCAGATCTACTGGAACTGGCTGGTGAGGAAGGTGCCACTATGGATGGCCCCCAACACTATCACCACCCTCATACTAATCTACTACTGCCCCACAGCCACTGAGGAGGTATGTGCCTGCATGTTGGGTATGGCTGGCAGTGGGTGTCGATGCAGGTGTGTGTGTATGTGTGTGTGTGTGTATAGGGAGGGAATAGGGTCTCCTGGTCAGTATCCAGTCATTGCAGTGTTTGCCCTCCCTGTTGTGTCACCTGATTTGTGGCACATTTTCAGCATCCATCTGACATGCCACATGCCCTGGTGTCCTGAGTGTCCTGCTAGCTGTATACTTATATATATAGCTATTTTTAATCACTGCTGCATTGGGGGGGGGGGGGGTGGTTAATGGAGGTGGTGGGCTTCTTCTTTGTGCTGCCACCTGCTCTGAAAGTTGCCAGCCAGCCCATGCCTTTGCCTGCTCTCCCAGCACTAGTCTGTCCCTACTACTCATTCCTTGCCCTCCCCCTGACTCCACTCTGCCTGGTCTCCCAGCACCATCCCCACTACACTACCCATTCCTTGCCCTGTCCCCTGACTCCCCTCTGCCTGATCTCCCAGCACCGTCCCCACTACACTACTCATTTCTTGCATTCCCCTGACTCGACCGCTGCCTGTTCTCCCAGCACTGCCCCCACTACTCATTCCTTGCCCTCCCCCTGACTCCCCTCTGCCTGGTCTCCCAGCACTGTCCCCACTACACTACCCATTTCTTGCCCTCCCCCTCTGCCTGGTTTCCCAGCACTGTCCCCACTACCAATCTGGCTCCATGCTTATCAAAATACTGTAGGGGCCCCCTGGTGATGCAAGGCCCGCCCCCTGGTGACGCAAGGCCCGCCCCTGGCGACGCAAGCCCCCCCCCTAGCGACGCAAGGCCCGCCCCCTGGCTTTTATATTTCTCCCTGAAATGATTTTTCAAAAGTAGGCAACCCTGGTGTATACATGTGGTAGGGAATATAGATTGTAAGCTCCACTGGTGCAGGGACTGATGGCATATGTTGAAATATTCTCTGTACAGCGCTGCGGAATATGCATGCTCTGTATAAATAACTGATAAATAAATAAAACTGGTCCTAATTTTATATTCTATGGTTAAGGTCACATCTGGTAAACCCGGATGCACATCATGTTGCTGAGGTCTAGCCTTCTACAAACATACAAAACAACATAGACATGGTACACACCCAGGCAAGACATGGTACATTCACCTAGGGCCAGGCAAATCCCAAGGGGCCCTGGCTGGGCCCCATGAAATCCCTCCAATCCTATGATCCATCACAAAAGCTGGCTTCTAGTTAAATGTTTTACAGATGCTCAGTAACGAGGCTCAGACCAGCATTAATATCAGTAATACGGGCACTGAGCTCCGTTACTGTGCCTGTAAGCTCAGTCTTGTCTCCAACCGAATGAGAATGAGGAGCTGTTACACACTTCTCCCTCTATGTCTTCTCTCCCACATTACCCCAGAAGCTGTCATAGGGAATCATGTTACTCATGTTACTAGAAAATAAGGCAGGGTATGGATATGGTGGCTATGCACTAATAATCCACAGTGTATTAAGCAAACCAAATATACAATCAAATTATATATAAAAAATTATATATAAAAAAATAAAACCCAAGTCGACCTCACGACCTGTTGACAGAAAGTCATGTTGACTGTTTCACCTGTACATTCTATATGTCGGTATTTTGACCTTGTCGGGATTTTAATTGTCAGGATTTTGTCCTTGTCGGGATGTTAACCCCTTGAGTGGTATGCCCGGAAATTTTCCAGGCTCAGCTGCGCTGCAGCAGCGGGCTGTCCCGGAAAATTTCCGGGCATGCCACTTTTTGCATTAGGGGTCACCCCCCCTCCCTCCCTCTTGTTGCCCCCACTCCCTCTGCCCTGGCGATCGTATGCCACCGGAGCTCCCCCGCCAGCCGCTAATCACTATTTGTATAAGTGACGTAGGCGGCAGGCTCGGGGATGGTCGGCGCGGCTCGGGGGGACTCGGGAGAGTTCAGGCACCAGAGTCCTCCCGAGCCGCCACAAAACATCCCCTGAGCCTGCCGCCTGTGTCATGACTGACAGGCGGCAGGGGGAAACAGTGGCAGGGAGGCTAGCGGCTGCAGCAGAGCTAGCTCCGGCGTACACTCGCTGGAGCAGAGGTGAGGGGGGGGAGATGGCAGCTTCCCACTATCTGTGGTGGGTTTTGCTGGGGCAGGACAAACCTGCCCCAGTAGGTTTGTCCTGCCCCAGCAAAACCCACCACTCAAGGGGTTAAATGTCGGGATTTTGACCTTGTCGGTATTATGACCCATTCGGGATTTTGACCGTCGGGATTTTGACTGCATCCCCACAGGCAGATGAAAAAGTAAAACCTCTTTGCTGGGGCAATCCTGAAATCATAAATCGATTAAAACTTAACTTTTAATGAATTCATGTATATACAAAAAGAACAGTACGATTGTCTCTGTGACCTCCTAATTGACCTCCAATAAATCTCAGAGGTTTATTTAAGGGGAGGGGAGAGGTGGGGAAGACCAGCCAGCACTAACCAGAAGAATTCAGAGACGCTGTCTTATGCAGCCCACACACATGCCGATGCCGGCGGTGCGATGCTGTACGATGGGGTGCGCGCTCCCGCGGCACCTCATCATACAGTACAAAAAGTATGTGCTGCACATACTTTTTGTACCTGCTTTTTCTAGCACAGCATCGCATCGCATGCACATCGTATGCACAAGGCATACGATGCGATGCTGTGTGTGCTAGTTAAGCCCACAACGCACGCTGAAATCGGTGCGTGTGTGGGCTGCATTAGGCTTGTGTGTGTGTCCCAGTCCCCTAGAAAAATCAGGAGTTCAGATATACTGTTCAAAATATTTATATTTCAAAAGCCAGAGACGGTCTAAGGGCAATGCTGCTCGGGCGTCTCATTACGCTAGCTAAAAGCAACAATAAACAAGTGACGCTAGGTAGGGGATATGGTCATTTGGTTTACAGCATGCTAGTCGACAAGCATTGAGTCGACACCATTAGGTTGACATGGGTCAAGGTCGACATGGTTCTAGGTCAACATGGCTTTAGGTGGACTTGGCTTTAGGTTGACACAAGCATTTGGTCGACATGGTCTAGGTCGACAGTCAAAAGGTCGAAATGGGGTTTGTCACTGTTTTTTGAGCGGACATGCTGACAGCCGGTATTTCATGCACTACCATCCACTAGGGCGTGGTGGGAGAATAAATTAGTGTGCCGAGCACAGCGAGGCACAGTGATCAAAGCAATGTGAGCACAGCGAGTGATGCGAGGGGATGCGGTGCACTTTAAACTGTGTCCATGTCGACGGCGTCAACATTTGGGTAAAAAAACTGTGAAAAACCCCATGTCGACCTTTTGACTGTTGACCAAGACCATGTCAACCTTATGCTTGTGTCGACCTAATGACCTGTCGACCTAAAGCCATGTTGACCTAGAACCATGTCGCCTTTTCCCTATGTCAAACTAATTGTGTCGACCTAATGCTTGTCGACCAACATGCTGTAGACCAAACGATCCCAACCCCTAGGTAGACAGATGAATAATTAAAATACGTGAACATCAGCCTTGCAATACACTACAGTCATAACCTTTTAAGTGAATAAAACAAGTATAGTTTGTGCTACTTATTACACAAATAGAAAATACTGTATATAGATACACAGTGAGCTTATAGTTGGAATAATGGCCCTTATTCAGATCTGATCACAGTACAAATTTGTTCTCAGAATGGGTAAAAACCATGTGCACTGCAGGTGGGGCAGATTTAACATGTGCAGGGAGAGTTACATTTGGGTGGGGTGTGTTGAAACTGAAATCTAAATTGCAGCGTAAAAATAATGCAGCCAGTATTTACCCTGCACAGAAACAAAATAACTCACACAAATCTAACTCTCTCTGCACATGTTACATCTGCCCCACCTGCAGTGCACATGGTTTTGCCCATTTTGAGAACAAAATCTGCGATCAGATCTGAATAAGGGCCAATATCTGTCCTTCACTAAAAGAATGGTGCGTTACGATGCATTATCGGGACAAATGCCATCGGCAAGCTGGATGAGGGTGGCTACATCTGTACTTCCCTATCTCTATTATTTCTAGAGTTTCACCATCCCTTACTTCCTCTTAGTTGTCATCAGATGACAAAAAATACATTTAAATAGCTTCCTGTGTACTCATTCTTCATTACTTATTATACTATATTCAGTCTCCTTACCACCGTGTACAAGGAACATGCGGCTGTTTATTTTTCTTTTTTACTGTTCCCAAGGTAAGAGAGAGATTTGAGAACCTCATAATGATTATGTTTAGGATAATATGGATGATGATAATAATGGTGATGATGAGGATGATAAGGATGATAATGGTGATATAGAGGATGATATGGATGATAATGGTGATGATGAGGATGATATGACTGATGATAATGGTGATGATGAGGATGATATGTATGATGATAATGGTGATATAGAGGATGATATGGATGATAATGGTGATGATGAGGATGATATGACTGATGATAATGGTGATGATGAGGATTATATGGATGATAATGGTGATGTAGAGGATGATAATGGTGATGATGAGGATGATATGGATGATGATAATGGTGATGATGAGGATGATATGGATGATAATGGTGATGATGAGGATGATATGTATGATGATAATGGTGATGATGAGGATGATAATGGTGATGTAGAGGATGATAATGGTGATGATGAGGATGATAATGATGATGATGAGGATGATATGGCTGCTGATAATGGTGATGATGAGGATAATATGGATGATAATGGTGATGATGGGGATGATAAGGATGATAATGGTGATGTAGAGGATGATAATGATGATGATGAGGATGATATGACTGACGATAATGGTGATGATGAGGATTATATGGATGATAATGGTGATGATGAGGATGATATGGATGATGATAATGATGATGATGAGGATGATATGTATGATGATGATATGGATGAGGATAATGGTGATGATGAGGATGATATTGATGATGATAATGGTGATGATGAGGATGATATGAATGATGATAATGGTGATGATGAGGATGATATGAATGATGATAATGGTGATGATGAGGATGATATGAATGATGATAATTGTGATGATGAGGATAATATGGATGAGGGTAATGGTGATGATGATATGAATGATGATGAGGATGATATGGATGATGATAATGGCGATGATGAGGATAATATGGATGAGGATAATGGTGATGATGAGGATAATGATGATGATGAGGATGATATGGAGATGATGAGGATAATGGTGATGATGAGGATAATATGGATGAGGATGATATGGATGAGAATAATGGTGATGATGAGGATGATATGGATGAGAATAATGGTGATGATGAGGATAATATGGATGAGGATAATGGTGATGATGAGGATAATATGGATGAGGATAATGGTGATGATGAGGATAATATGGAGGATGATAATGGTGATGATGAGGATGATATGGATGAGGATAATGGCGATGATGAGGATGATATATATGATGATAATGATGAGGATGATATGGATGTTGATAATGGCGATGATGAGGATGATATGTATGATGATAATGATGAGGATGAGGATAATGGTGATGATGAGGATGATAATGGCGATGATAAAGATGATATGTATGATGATAATGATGAGGATGATATGGATGAGGATAATGGTGATGATGAGGATGATATGGATGATGATAATGGTGATGATGAGGATAATATGGATGAGGATAATGGTGATGATGAGGATGATAATGGTGATGATGAGGATGATATGGATGATGATAATGGCGATGATGAGGATGATCATGGTGATGATGAGGATGATATGGATGATGATAATGGCGATGATGAGGATGATATGTATAATGATAATGATGAGGATGATATGGATGAGGATAATGGTGATGATGAGGATAATGGTGATGATGAGGATGATATGGATGATGATAATGGCGATGATGAGGATAATATGGATGAGGATAATGGTGATGATGAGGATGATAATGGTGATGATGAGGATGATATGGATGATGATAATGGCGATGATGAGGATGATCATGGTGATGATGAGGATGATATGGATGATGATAATGGCGATGATGAGGATGATATGTATAATGATAATGATGAGGATGATATGATGAGGATAATGGTGATGATGAGGATAATGGTGATGATGAGGATTATATGGATGATGATAATGGTGATGAGGATGATATGGATGATAATGGTGATGATGAGGATGATATGGATGATGATAATGGTGATGATGAGGATGATATGGATGATAATGGTGATGATGAGGATGGTATGGATGATAATGGTGATGATTAGGATGGTATGGATGATAATGGTGATGATGAGGATGGTATGGATGATAATGGTGATGATGAGGATGATAATGGTGATGATGAGGATGATATGGATGATGATAATGGTGATGATGAGGATGATATGGATGATAATGGTGATGATGAGGATGGTATGGATGATAATGGTGATGATGAGGATGGTATGGATGATAATGGTGATGATGAGGATGGTATGGATGATAATGGTGATGATGAGGATGGTATGGATGATAATGGTGATGATGAGGATGGTATGGATGATAATGGTGATGATGAGGATGGTATGGATGATAATGGTGATGATGAGGATGATATGGATGATGATAATGGTGAAGATGAGGATGATATGGATGATGATAATGGTGATGATGACGATGATATGGATGATGATGAGGATGATATGGATGATGATGAGGATGATATGGATGAGGATAATGGTGATGATGAGGATGATCATGGTGATGATGAGGATGATATGGATGATGATAATGGCGATGATGAGGATGATATGTATAATGATAATGATGAGGATGATATGGATGAGGATAATGGTGATGATGAGGATAATGGTGATGATGAGGATGATAATGGCGATGATAAAGATGATATGTATAATGATAATGATGAGGATGATATGGATGAGGATAATGGTGATGATGAGGATAATGGTGATGATGAGGATGATATGGATGATGATAATCACGATGATGAGGATAATATGGATGAGGATAATGGTGATCATGAATATATAATTCTGAAATAATATGTACAACAGATTGTAACATTACTGAAAAAATCGGAAAAACAATGACAATTCTAATGATAACAGGAACATTCTGTACCCTATGACTATAGAAGAGTGGGACCTGCTGCCAATCCACCAGAGCAGCAGTTCTCAAACTGTGGATCATTACCCCAAAGTGGGCTGTGACCATCTCCGCAGGGGTTTAAGAATCCTTGTTACAAACCGTCAGGCTGATGAATTCTGTAATCTCAGTGATCTCCCACTGCCTCTCACTCCCACCTTCTGCATCCTCCTGCCAGCCACTGCCTCAACCTCTCTTCCACTGTCACCCCCCACATCTCCCTGCTACCCAGTGCCTTTCCCTGTCATTCACTACCTCGTCATGGCCTCTCAATGTTTTCACAGCAGGTATAAATGTTATCATGCACATGAATATATAAAAAAAACATGTACAGTGCAGTACAGACTCAAACAGGAGCTTGTCCCCGGTATTGTGTAAGAAATGATGTTATTACGTTACTGGTCACTTCCCTTCTGTTTTGTGCTTACACAGTGCTGCCATGCGTGAGTGGTCTGCAGACCACATATATGTGGTGACCATTATGCAGTAACTTGCCAAGGTCCTGTAATAATTTTTATTGGCACTAACTACCCAGGTGTCTCTTTAACAGATGACTACATCAGTTATTCTGGGTGCCAACATAAAAAAAATAGCAAAAGTTTTAAGAGAAGAAAGGTACAGAAAAGAGCAGGGGCATAACTAGAACTGTGTACCCCTTAGGGGAGAAAAACAGACAGGGAGAGAAAGAGAGAAAAAGACTGAGTGAGAAGGTGTCAGACGGAAAGATAGAGGGATAGCGAGAGAGAAAGAGAGAGTCAGAAAGAGACAGTGTCAGGGGAGAGAGATGGTGTCAGATAGAGTGAGTGAGGTGGTTATAGGAGAGACAGAGTACGGGAGAGAGCCGAAGAGAGAAATAGTGTCAGAGAGAGAAAATGTCAGGGAGCATAAAAGAGAGACAGTGTTAGGGATAGAGAGAATAAAGCAAGATTAAGAGTGTACAGGAGAGACAGGGTGAGCGAAGGGGGAGAGAGGGAAGGATAGGAGTGACAGGCAAAAATAGTATTATACTGTAGTGTGTCAGAGAGAGAGATGGTATCATGGAGAAAGAGGGAGAGGGACAGTGTAAGAAAGAAGGAGGGGTTTAGAAGAGACACTGTCAGAGAGAGAAGGAAAAAAAGAGAGAGGGGCATGGGCGGATGCAGGGGGCGGGGCACCCAGGCCTGTGCCCCTCCTGTCATGTCAGACATATTTTGGAGCTAAGGACCGGGGCTTTCCAACGAGCCCAGCCCCGTGTCACGATCCCCCCGGGAACCGGAGATATCGCCAGACAAAGCTAGAACGGTTTCCCCATAGGATAACATGGGACCGGATAATTCTGACCCCCACCCGGTTCCGACGGCTGCCATTTCACCCCGCAGCATCACAGAAACTCGTGGTTGATCTCATTCAAACCCAAATTGCTGGGCCTTGATACCAGGCAGGCCCATATTGGTCAATTGGTTCGGGAAATATTGTGGGTAAACAGAGTTTTTTTATTTCTGAAATGTAATTTCATGGCTGTTCATGTTCTTTGGAACCAAGCACTACAGTTTCTCGGGACCAAAGTCATGTGAAGCTCACTTAAAAGTTCTTCAATATGATACTGGTCTCATGTAAATGGGTCAGTTGGTTCCAAAGATATAGCCGGTTAAAATGAGATAGCCGGTTAAAGGGAGGGGGGGGGAGTGAATAAAGCAAGAGAGAGGGTGGCTAGAGGGAGGGAGAGTGGAGAAAGGTGAGGGGGAAGAGAGAGGGTGGGTGGATGGTCAGAGAAGGGGGGCAGAGAGACAGAGTGGGAGGAGAGCGAAATAGGGGGTGAGTAGAATAGAAAAAGGAGAGTGAGATGAAATACTGAGGGTGGGGGAGCAGAGAGAGGGGAGGGAGAGAGAGACAGGGGGGAGAGTGGTAGGAAAGTGAAAGAAAGAGGAGAGAAAGTAAGGGTGGGGGAAAGAGAGGGAGAAGGGCAAGAGGGCAAGATAGAGAAAGTGAGGGTGGGGGTACAGAGAGGAGAAAGGAGTGACAGATGGAAGAAGAGAGACACGTAAAAGGCAGTGTATGGGCAATGACTGGGGGTAATAGGGGGTGCCAAACAGGGTAGCCGGGCTTTAAATCTACAGTGTCTAGGTAGACAATCAAAATTTCAACAACCAGTCACTACAGTAGCTACTGGAGTAATCCCAGAAGACTGGAAAACAGCAAATGTAGTCCTATTGCACAAAAGTGGAACCAAGGAAGAGGTAATCAACTATCAACCAACCAGTGAGCCTTACATCAGTAGTAGGAACGGTACTTATGTATTATCTGGGCACCCAATTTTTTGATCGGGTCGGAAAAATCGGGTCGATGGCATCGCATGCAACAAAATTGCATGCGATGCGATGCGATGGATGCTATTTTTACATTGGATTCAATGTTAAATGGTCCCTGAGACCCGATTTTACATTGGGTCCAATGTTAAATGCCCCCCCAGACCCCATTTTTTATTGTATACCCACACTGTTCATACCCCCACTATCCAAGTGGGCATGGAGTTGATTTTATATAGTGTGGCGTGCACAGCGGGCCACCGAGCCCGAAGCGTGGCGAGCGGCCGCGGAATACATGTTAAGTAATCCGCATCCCCTCGCGGGGCTCGCTGCGCTCGCCACGCTTCGGGCTCGGTGGCTTGCTGCGCTCGCCACACTATATATAATATACTCCATGCCCACTTGGATAGCGGGGGTATGAACAGGGTGGGTATACAATAAAAAATGGGGTCTGGGGGGCATTTAACATTGGACCCAATGTAAAAATCGCGTCCATCGCATCGCATGCGATTTGGTTGCATGCGATACGATCGACCCGATTTTTCCGAAAAAAAATCGGGTCCATCACATCTGATTGTATGCCTTAAGGCATAAAATAAAAAAAATCGGGCGCCCAGATATTACATAAGTACCGTAGGAACATTGATGGAAACACCCTTAAAACAAAGAGTTGTAGGATCTACTAAAGGAAGATCATGTCAAACAAATATTATTGACTTTTTTGACTGGGTGACTAAAGTAATAGATCAAGGTGGGGCTGTAGATGTAGCTTATCTAGACTGTTAAATAAACTTGAAAGCTTGGGATAGGATTCTAAGATGGTTGAATGGATAAGAGCGTTGTTGCAGGACAGAAAACAGAGAGTTGTAGGAAATGGAGTACAGTCAAAGGAGGAAAACGTTACCCCAGGTATCTGTACTTGGACCAGTGCTTTTTAATATGGTTATTGGTGATATTGCAAATTGAATTGAGGGTAAAAATGTGCATTTTTGCAGATGACACAATGGTATGCAACAGGGTAGACACACCAGGAGGGGTAAAACAAATGATTGATGATCTAGGTAGATTAGAGGAATGGTCAAGAGCATGGCAACTACAGTTTAATGCCAAAAAAATGCAAAATCATGCACTTGGGTTGCAAAAATCCAAAGACTCAATATAGTATAAATGGCACTATAATGGAAACTACTGAGGGAGAGAGGGATCTAGGTGTCACTATTTCAGGGGACTTAAAGGCAGGTAGGCAATGTAACAAAGCAATGAAGAAGGCAAGTCAGATGCTTGGTTGCATAGGGAGAGGTATCAGCAGTAGAAAGAAAGAAGTAATAATGCCACTGTATAGGTCATTGGTACGACCTCATCTAGAGTATTGTGTTCAGTTCTGGAGGCCATATCTCCAGAAGGATATAAATACATTAGAGACTGTACAAAGAAGAGCAACTAAAATGGTGCATGGCCTACATCACAAAACGTACCAGGAAAGACTAAAATATCTTAATATGTATACTTTAGAGCAGAGAAGGGAAAGGGGGGACATGATAGAAACTTTCAAATATATCAAGGGCTTTAACAAGGTACAGGTGGGAGACATTCTTCACAGGAAGAGGAGCAGCAGAACACGAGGACATGCACTGAAACTAGAGGGAGGAAGATTCAGGTGGGAGACATTAGTCACAGGAAGAGGAGCAACAGAACACAAGGACATGCACTGACACTAGAGGGAGGAAGGTACAGGTGGGAGACATTCTTCACAGGAAGAGGAGCAGCAGAACACGAGGACATGCACTGACACTAGGGGGAGGAAGGTACAGGTGGGAGACTTTCTTCACAGGAAGAGGAGCAGCAGAACACGAGGACATGCACTGAAACTAGAGGGAGGAAGATTCAGGGGAAATGTGAGGAAGAATTACTTCACAGAAAGAGTAGTAGATAAGTGGAATAGCCTCCCATCAGAGGTGGTAGAGGCAAATACAGTAGTACAATGTAAACATGCTTGGGATAAGCATATTGATATCCTTACAAAAAAATTAAGGATCAAATATGGTTTGAGGTAACATGTTTAAAAAAGGGCAGACTAGATGGGCCAAGTGAAAGGGTAGGTTCAACCACCACCAGCGTAGGATAAATAAAATAATACTTCCCTTCTGTGGGTATAATTCCTTCTCTGTATACACTTGTATTAGTCGTACGTATCCTCTGCTCAACTTATATTCATTTGTACATGAAAAAAGAGCATATATATAACATAGTGTATACTGTTTAATATAGGGGTATCACATACATATAAAACATCAAAAACATCAATATAAAATTTGCACACAATAAAATTCCAAAGTGGCTAGTGCATAGGTTAAAGAACTTTGAGGTAGTTACCAGATGGCCAGTGAACCATAAATAAATATAGTTCAAAGTGAGCATGCAAGAATGATTCCACGATCGCCCGGGCACAATCAGGATCACACGCTGCTGCAGGATAACAGTCCCCCAGTCCAGTCCAATGCCTCTGCCCGCCGACGCGTTTCAGACTCGATCTGAGTCCTTTTTCAAGGCTTGTCCTTGTGTGCATATGTCCATTCTTTTATGTGGTTCAAATCTCGCGGTGTCACGCGAAAAACCCGGCACTTCCGGGTTCGCGGCACCGCGATGACGCATGTGACAGCGTCTCCGTCATCACGCCTAGCTACGCGAGATCCCGATACTTCCGGGTTCGCGTGAGCGCACTGACGTCCATGGTAGCGTCCGCGTCACTCCATGATGACGCTCCGATTGGCTCCCTTCATCTGCTCTATTCTGGGCTTCTCCTGTGCCCGATCATGTGATCACTGCCACTCTCACATGATCGGGAGATGAAGCCTTTAATGCATGATTTGCTTCCGCCCATACAAACTGTGGGCATACGTATTTTACCTTAGATAAGGAGAGATAAAAACGGAATAAATACAAGATAAAATCACTATAGAAAAAGACATGATTAAAATATGTTGGTAAAACCATTTATAAAAACCATTTTAACTCAAAGTCTGAGTTAATACCATTGGGTTTTAAAGTATTAAAATTGTAGATAGTTTGCATTTCTACCCTTGCCAGTTGGGCATCTGTGTCCCTACGGCGACAATGGCCTTCCACGTATTTGATTCCCAAGAATATCTTGATTTCATTAGGGGAACTATTGTGGTGTTTTTTAAAATGTGAAGGGAGGGAATGCGTTTCTATTCCCTTCTTGATATTCCTGATGTGCTCACTTAATCGGATCTTAAGTGGCCGGGATGTTCTGCCAATGTAGAATAAATTACATGTACACCCAATGGTATATACCACGTTTTTGGTATTGCATGTGATAAATTCCCTAATTTGGTGTTCCTTTCCATTGATATTTATTTTTTCCACCTTTCTATCCCCCTTAATATTAATACACGCACAACAGCTTCCGCATCGGTGAAACCCCTTGGTTCTTATTTGACGTCTCTCTAAGTTAGATGGATGCATACTTTTAGTCACAGGAGAAGCCCAGAATAGAGCAGATGAAGGGAGCCAATCGGAGCGTCATCATGGAGTGACGCGGACGCTACCATGGACGTCAGTGCGCTCACGCGAACCCGGAAGTATCGGGATCTCGCGTAGCTAGGCGCGAGGACGGAGACGCTGTCACATGCGTCATCGCGGTGCCGCGAACCCGGAAGTGCCGGGTTTTTCGCGTGACACCGCGAGATTTGAACCACATAAAAGAATGGACATATGCACACAAGGACAAGCCTTGAAAAAGGACTCAGATCGAGTCTGAAACGCGTCGGCGGGCAGAGGCATTGGACTGGACTGGGGGACTGTTATCCTGCAGCAGCGTGTGATCCTGATTGTGCCCGGGCGATCGTGGAATCATTCTTGCATGCTCACTTTGAACTATATTTATTTATGGTTCACTGGCCATCTGGTAACTACCTCAAAGTTCTTTAACCTATGCACTAGCCACTTTGGAATTTTATTGTGTGCAAATTTTATATTGATGTTTTTGATGTTTTATATGTATGTGATACCCCTATATTAAACAGTATACACTATGTTATATATATGCTCTTTTTTCATGTACAAATGAATATAAGTTGAGCAGAGGATACGTACGACTAATACAAGTGTATACAGAGAAGGAATTATACCCACAGAAGGGAAGTATTATTTTATTTATCCTACGCTGGTGGTGGTTGAACCTACCCTTTTTCTATTGCATACGTCTCTGGGTGTCTGAGAAACACCCCCAGGTGATACCCACCCTAGCATAAGGTGCGCACATACTAATTGCACTTGCCCTCTTGTGATTGTAGATGGGCCAAGTGGTTCTTATCTGCCGTCAAATTCTATGTTTCTATGTAACTATTGGTCGACAGTCAAAAGGTCAACACGGTCAGAAGGTGAACATGGTCAAAAAAACGACAGTTAAATGGTCGACATGGTCAAAAGGCCGACATTGAAAAAGTCGACAGGCGTTTTCATGA
Organism: Crinia signifera; assembly: GCF_055691185.1. Taxonomy (NCBI): domain Eukaryota; kingdom Metazoa; phylum Chordata; class Amphibia; order Anura; family Myobatrachidae; genus Crinia; species Crinia signifera. The sequence goes on along the minus strand of NC_139220.1, from coordinate 314,009,470 downwards.
TTTTTTTAAAAAAAAATGACATGTTCATACTTTACTATTCACGTAGGCATAGAGTTAGAGTACAATAATGTGCCCTAAAAAACTTTTTCAGTGTTGACCTTTTTACCACGTCGACCTTTTCAATTTCCACCTTTTGACCCTGTCGACCTTTTGAATGATGACCATTTGAATGTCGACCTTTTGACCCCATTAACCTTTTGACTGTTTACTTTTTAAAACCTGACGACCTTTTAACTGTCAATCATTTGACCCTGTCGACCAGTAGTTGTCGACCTTTTAATTGTAGACCTACACACTGTAGATCTACGAGACCAAACCTGGCAAACAGATGCTCTGTGACCAATGGTGGCATCTAGAGACGCCCAAGGGGATATGGTCATTGGGTCACCAGCATGATGGTAGACAAGCATGAGGTCGACATGCATTTAGGTCGACATGACTTAAGGTAGTCATGCAGGAAGGTCGACATGACTTAAGGTGTACATGGGTTAGGTCAACAGGGTCATTAGGTCGACAGGATCATTAAGTCAACATAGGTAAGGCCGACAGGGTCATTAGGTCGTCTTGGGGTTATTCACAGTTTTTGGAGCCGACATGTGCCGACAGGCGATATTTCATGCCCTACCATCCACTAGGGCATGGTGGGAGAATAAAATAGTGTGCTGAGCATAGCGAGTCATGCGAGGGGAAGCAGTGCTACGTTTTAGTGTTTATGTTGACTGTGTTGACATTCCAGTTAAAAAAAAAGTAAACTTTTTCAATGTTGACCTTACCCATGTCGACCTAATGACTAGGGCAGAGTGAAAAAATTGAAATTGATAAATTCAAAATCGGCTAGTGTGGGAAAGTTGTGACTTGACCTGAATAAGAAACGTGCAAAAGCATTTTGATCTGAGTAAACATCTTCTGTTCTGGCAAGAGGCCTAAAGTTTCACTTTTTTGGTGAAAATGACGAAAACTATGAAGAATCTCCGATCTAGTTAAAATGATGTCATGATGTCAGAGTGGTTCATTAATATACTATAGCTTAGTAAAAGAGAGTTCGAGCTTGTCCTAGTGCAAAGTGACTGACTGAGAAAAAATCCCTGTTAAATGACCCATTTTCATGGTTTCAATTGTGAATATGGTGTTTTCAGGGGAACGTGTTTTTTTTTTGGGGGGGGGGGGGGGGATTCTCTGTAATTGATGTGATCAAGAAAATAAACTTGGTGAAAAAAGAACAGGGTAAATCCCTTTTGTTTGCCTTTAATAGAATAGTGCACCTCAGTGTCTTCTAATGTCCAACACTCTTCACTGAATGCTCCAGTAAGTTCAGTAACAATGCATTATGCTCTGTTCTTTAAGTGCAAGATTTAAAACACTTCTGTTTATTGTCTTTACTTGTGGCAGTTTATTTTAAACATGAATTGGTCTGAAAAACAGTTTGCATCCCCTATGCTGGGAACATGAATGGGCTGCATTACGGCATATAGTTACGCCAAAGATAAGCCTATATATTAACAGTTAAATACGTTGCAGTGTATTATGCTGTAATAAACAAATACATCTAATGTTTAGTGATATTTAAAATGATACATTAAACAGTTTATACTGTTACTTGTAATATGGAGCCAGCGTACATTCGGCCTCCTATCATTTAGATAGCAGCACCAATATGGACAGGGGCGCATTGTGTCTTATCAATAAGAGTGTCTGGTTGTCAGATCTTGCTAATAAGAAATAACTGTTGCAGTCTGTTATTGAAAAACAGTAACTGTTACAATAAGTATTACAAGTAACAGTGTAAACTGTTGAATGTATCATTTTAAATATCACTAAACATTAGATGTATTTGTTTATTACATCATAATACGTAATGCAGCCCTTTCATGTTCCCAGCATAGGGGATGCAAAACTGTTTTTCAGACCAATTCATGTTTAAAATAAACTGCCACAAGTAAAGACAATAAACAGAAGTGTGTTAAATCCTGCATCTAAAGAACAGAGTGTAATGCATTGGTTACTGGACTTACTGGGGCATTCAGGAAAGAGTTTGTTGGACATTAGAAGACACAGAGGTGCACTATTCAATTAAAGGCAAACAAAAGGGATTTGCCCTGTGTTTTTTTTTTCACCAAGTTTCTTTTCATGATCACATCAACTACAGAGCCATCATCTCCCAAAAAAAAAAAAAAAACACGTTCCGGAGAAAACACCATATTCACAATTGAAACCATGAAAATGGGTCTTTAGCAGGGATTTTTTTCTCCCGCTAAAGTCAGTCACTTTGCACTGGGACAAGCTCGTACTATCTTTTTTACTATGCTAAAGTATATTAATGAACCACTCTAAGACATCCTGACATAATTATAACTAGATTGGAGCATCTTCATAGTTTTCCTCATTTTCAACAAAAAAAGTGAAACTTCAGGCCTCTTGCCAGAACAGAAGATGTTGACTCAGATCAAAAAGCTTTTGCACGTTTCTTATTCAGGTCAAGTCACAACTTTCCCACACTAGCCGATTTTGAATTTCTCAATTTCAGTTTTTTTCACTCTGCCCTACTGATGACCCTGTCGACCTAAAGTCATGTCTACCTTCTTGCATGTCGACCTTAACTCATGTCGACCTAATTGTATGTTGACCTAATGGTGTAGACCATAATGCTGGTGACCTAATGATCCCTACCCATGCTTAAAACAGTAATGCAGCATGTATAGACTCTATGTGACATATTGGAAACATACCGGAAGCTGATTGGATCATTTCTATCTGGGATTTATTACAGGGCTCAGCGGCACTTCAGGTTTTATATGTGTCCATCAGCCAAAAACCGTGACAGTGACGGAGCATGGAAACATCACCATCCCCTGCACATTCTCCTATGAGAAGGACTCTGGGCAGGATGCACAGTACAGAGTTCGCTGGGGGATATCACGAGGTTCATACTGCTCCAATATCATTGAGGATATCATTGACGCTGATGGGAACGGTAAAGGCCAATATGAAGGGAGAATCTCCAGGGTGCATGATCCTAATAACAGCCGGAGAGAATCTATCACAGTCACTGGACTGCAGCCGTCCGATGGTCCCATCATCTGCTGCAGAGTATCTCATATTAATTCCATTGACAATTACTGGAATAGTGAATACGGAACCTTTCTCCACTTTACAGGTAAAGATTCATTTCTAACCATCTATACAGGTACTTGACATCTGCAGGAAACCAGGTGGTTATTTATTGGTGTACTGTATAAAAGATGTATGGCAATAACAAATGAAAGCTGATTGAGGACAAATCGGTTTAGTTTGCATAGCGGTCACTGATATTTTGGATGACCATTATCCTCAGGTCGAATAACATCTCATATTTTATAGGTTTCTGTTTTTGGTGGAATAATTATTGACACAAAAAATAAAATAACCTGCGCATATGTGATGGTGAAGCTCTCTGTATAGTATGGCGGTCACTACAATGCCCTCTGCATTATATGGCAGTGAATGTAATACTTATTGTATTGTATGGTGGTCACTGATGCCTTCTGTATAGTATGGCGGTCACTACAATGCCCTCTGCATTATATGGCAGTCAATGTAATACTTATTGTATTGTGTGGTGGTCACTGATGCCTTCTATATAGTATGGCGGTCACTACAATGCCCTCTGCATTATATGGCAGTCAATGTAATACTTATTGTATTGTGTGGTGGTCACTGATGCCTTCTATATAGTATGGCGGTCACTACAATGCCCTCTGCATTATATGGCAGTCAATGTGATGCTGATTGTATTGTGTGGTGGTCACTGATGCCTTCTATATAGTATGGCGGTCACTACAATGCCCTCTGCATTATATGGCAGTCAATGTGATGCTCATTGTATTGTATGGTGGTCACGATTTCCTCTGTATAGTATGGCGGTCACTACAATGCCCTCTGCATTATATGGCAGTCAATGTAATACTTATTGTATTGTGTGGTGGTCACTGATGCCTTCTATATAGTATGGCGGTCACTACAATGCCCTCTGCATTATATGGCAGTCAATGTAATACTTATTGTATTGTGTGGTGGTCACTGATGCCTTCTATATAGTATGGCGGTCACTACAATGCCCTCTGCATTATATGGCAGTCAATGTGATGCTGATTGTATTGTATGGTGGTCACTGATGCCTTCTGTATAGTATGGCGGTCACTACAATGCCCTCTGCATTATATGGCAGTCAATGTGATGCTCATTGTATTGTATGGTGGTCACTGATTTCCTCTGTATAGTAACATAGTAATTAAGGCTGAAAAAAGACGTTCGTCCATCGATAGTTACCTATCTGACTAGTAGATGGAGCTAGAAATATAACCTGGAAACAATGGTGGAAGAAATATTGGTTGGTCCTGATGCTACTTGGATGCTGGTTGGAACTGATGGAACTAAAGGTGCCCACAGACGCATCAATTATCGAATGCGTTTTGTACTTTTTAAGCACAAAACGCATCTTATGTACAATTATTGGATGATGTTTATGGGCTTGTGGGATGCGATGCGCGTTCCCGGGAGCCCGATATTGTATGTCTAAAAAAGTATGTGCTGCACGTACTTTTTAGACTACATCTGAAATTTAACATTACAAACATGGGTTCATCACATCACATCGCATGCATCCAAGTGCACATCTCATAGCAAGCTGGAAGAAAAATTGTATAGAACCATTGTACAGACAAAAACGCATAGCACAGTACAATTGTAGCGTCTGTGGGCACCTTAAGAATATCTAAATCGTTGGGCACGCCTATAGAAACGCAGAGCGTACCCCTGCGAGCTCAGGCGTGTCCATGCCTGCTTGGAGTGGGCAGATCACATCACATGACGTCACCGCCTGCACCTACAATTCGCCCATCTCTGGCCAGAATAAAAATATTATTTGCGACAGGAAGAACAATCATTATTATTATTTATTTATTACCAGTTTCGGTACTTATGTAGTATCTGGGCGTCCGATTTTGTGATTGTATGCCTTACCTTAAGGCATACAATCAGATGCGATGCGATGCGATTCAATGCGATTTTGCATAGGATTCAATGTTAAGAAGGTCCTGTTCATTTCCCCACTATCCAAGTGGGCATAGAGTTGATTTTATATAGCGTGGCGAGCGCAGCGAGCCACCGAGCCCGAAGTGTGGCGAGCGAAGCGAGCCCCGTGAGGGGACGCATATTTCTTAAAAAGTATTCTGTGTCCCCTCGCGGGGCTCGCTACGCTCGCCACGCTTGAGGCTCGGTGGCTCGCTACGCTCGCCACAGGTTTGTATCCAACTCCATGCCCACTTGGATAGTGGGGAAAGGAAAAGGACCCCTTTTTCCCATTGAATTCTATGTTAAAATGGACTCAGACCATTTTAACATTGAATCCTATGGAAAAATCTTGACCATCGCATCGCATACGATTTGGTCGCATGCGATGCGATGCGATCCGATCCGATTTCTAAATCGGACGCCCAGATACTACATAAGTACCCCAGTTTCTTATATAGCGCACACATATTCCGCAGCGCTGTACAGAGAATATTTGAACATTCACATCAGTCCCTGCCCCAGTGGAGCTTACAATCTATATTCCCTACCATAGGCGTGCGCACATAGAGTATTAGGGGTGCACAGGCACCCCCTAATGCTGTGCCTGCTCTTATGAACACCTCCCTGTGGCTAGCAATACCTTTTACCAGAGATTTTTGCACAAAGAACTGTATTCCATTAAAAGCGCCCATCAATCAATTATGTGTGTTTTGCATTGTTAATTGTACTAGACCATTGTCATATCACTGCATACCTGCGTCATCCATATATGTTTTTTACTTTATTTGCATGTATTGTTACATGGTGCACCCTCTAATAAAATGTGCTGCGCATGCCTATGTTCCCTACCACATGTACACGCACACACAGACATTCTAGGGTTAATTTGTTGGGAGCCAATTAACCTACCAGTATATTTTTGGATTGTGGGAGGAAACCGGAGTACCCGGAGGAAACCCACGCAAGTACGGGGAGAATATACAAACTCCACACAGTTAGGGCCATGGTGGGAATCGATCCCGTGACCTCAGTGTTGTGAGGCAGTAATGCTAACCATTACACCATCTGTGCTGCCCCAGCATTAGATGGTGTGCGACCATTGGATGATTTTTGTTCTGGATTCATGTGGCGCAGGGTGGGGGGGGGGCAAGTGTTTGACAGGCATTCACCTGCTCGCTAGGCATCCAATATACGCAGTTTAGTGAGCAGGTCTGAATCAGGTCCAAAGTCCAGTAAGACTGCTGGGGTCTAGAAGTGTAATAACTACAGCAGAACATTCTTACCTACCCTACACCTGCAAGGTTGCCAGCCTCCAACATCTACCCCTACCGCAACTCCCCCATCATCGTGACCTTCACCCCCCCCCCCCCCCCCCCCCCCCCCCCAAAGCTGTGCAGTGCCTGTAATACCAGCATTACACTGGGGGGGGGGATGGCCACAATGATGCAATAGCAATCACTACGCCCACTCTCATGCTTCTTTGGTCAGTCCCACCTCAGACCCCTTTTGCGGCCCGCTCGCTGGCCACTCCCACCTTTTTACTGGAGCTGGCTGCCTAGCCTAAAAGTCAGCAACTCTGCAGGATTAGCCTAGGAGGTTGCACAGAACAATAGCTGGTCTGTAATAACACAGAAGAGACTGAAGCTGACAAACAGGACTTCAGTAGTACCCTGGGGTCTTCTGGGGTCTGGCTTACCACTTACTTGAGCAGCCAGACTTGGGGCAGGTGGGTAACTTAGCTGAGATTGCCTGACCAATGGCGGGTTCATTTATTTACTAGTATAAAATAGCAGATCATTCAGCAAATATTTAAAATTCATAGGTATCTGCAAATCAGTTTATTCGGTTTGTGTAATAATGTTTTCCTGTTTACTGTCTGTAGGTGACAAGTCGGTGTATCAGCTGGATGTACTGATAGCTGTCCCAGGAGTGACTGTCACCATCCCCTGCTATTACCCGCAGGAGGTCACTGGGACAGTAAAACAGGTGGCCTGGTATATAGCATACAGCGAAAAGTGTTCATTAACCTCTGAGTATGAAATATACACCTCGGGCAAAGCACCCAATCAGAAACGGTTCTCAGTGGAAAATTTTCCCACAGATGTCTCCCTGCAAATAAAGAATGTAATAACAAATGAATACTCCCATTTCTGCTGCCGTGTGACCACCAACAACAAAACATTATCCAGCAGATTCGCCACAGCGCTGGTCATTGCTGGTAAGAATACAGCCTATCCCGAGTCTGTTCAGTTTATGAAACATGTTATTAATATTATTAGCATAGAAATGCATAACCACTGTCTTTGATTTGTCTGTAGTTTATTGGGGATCTTATTTTTTTTATAATCAGCTATGTCTCTATTCTATTGAATACACAATACAATAATTTGGCAGATACTGTAATCTGTTTGATCTGGCTGGTTTGAATGAAAATCTGGTCATGGATTACAGCAAATAATAATCAATCATTTGCTCCCAAACACAGCCATTGCAGCTGAGCATATTATCTAGGGGGTTATTTTGGTTCACTCCTTCTGGCAAAATCCTTCTCAAATGGACTAAACCATGCTGCACTGCAGGGGGGCAGATGTGACGTGTGTGTGTGGGAGACGATGTGTGGCTGCTCAATACAGTGTGTACTTTTACCATTGCAATGCTGATAATCTTTCAGAATCAGAATCATCTTTATTGGCCAGGTATACTTGCGTATGCTTGGAATTTTTTGTGGTAACAGTGCAGCATCAATCAGGGAACACAAAGGGGGTGGGAAGAGAGGCATAAACATACATCACATACATTTCACATGTATCTAGAAAAGTTCGAGTTAGTATTTGGTATGTTCAATACGGTTTAGTTGGTGGACAGCTATTGGGAAGAAGCCTTTTGTAGTTCTTGTCGTCTTTGCTGGGATGGACCTAAAACGTCTGCCTGACGGAAGGGGTTCAAACAGGTTGTGGCCAGGGTGTAGCTTGTCCGCCAAGATCTTTCCTGCACGCTTATTGACCCTGGCTAGGTATAGTTCTTGGACAGTGGGGAGCTCCGCCCCAATGATCTTTTCTGCCATCCTCACCACTCTTTGCAACTTTCGTCTGTCATTCTCGTTTGCTCCTCCGAACCAGATTGTGATCGAGGAGCAAAGGACAGACTCTACTATGGCAGTGTAGAAGATGAGCAGCAGCTCCTGCGGGATGTTGAATTTCTTGAGTTGCCTCAGAAAGAACAACCGCTGCTGAGCCTTCTTGACAGTTGTAATGATGTTGGGACCCCATTTGAGGTCGCAGGAAATCTTTGTTCCTAGGAATTTGAAGGAGTCGACCCTCGACACTACTCTGTCAGATATTATGAGTGGGTGCATGGCATTTGGTTTCCTTCTGAAGTCCACCACCATCTCCACCGTTTTGAGGGGGATGAGGTCAAGGTTGTTTCCGCTACACCATTTAGTTAGCCGATCCACCTCCCGTCTGTATGCCGACTCGTTTCCATCCATGATTAGGCCGATAACCGTTGTGTCGTCTGCAAATTTTATAATTTTTACTGACTGTTCTGCTGAGGTGCAGTCGTTTGTGTAGAGGGAGAAGAGCAGGGGGGAGAGGACACATCCTTGAGGGGCACCGGTGCTAATTGTGCATGTGTTTGAAATGAATGCGCCTGCTTTCACCGCCTGTTTCCTTTCAGTCAGGAAGTCAGTGATCCAGGAGCATGTAGGTTCTGGGACTCCTAGTGAACGGAGTTTTGGCTCCAGTATGTGAGGGATGATAGTGTTGAATGCCGAGCTGAAATCAACAAATAGTATCCTTGCATAGGTGCCTGGACTGTCCAGGTGCTGTAGAATGTGGTGCAGCCCTAGGTTGACTGCATCCTCGACACTTCTGTTTGCTCGGTAGGCAAACTGCAGGGGGTCGAGGTGAGCATTTGTAACAACTCTCAGGTGGTTCAGCACCATACGTTCAAGCACTTTCATGACCACTGATGTTAGTGCAATCGGCCTGTAGTCATTGAGGTCTTTCGCAGTTGAGCTCTTGGGAACCGGGACGATAATTGAGGCTTTGAAGCAGGTGGGGACCTTGCACATTTCTAGTGAAGTGTTGAAAATCCTGGTAAAGATAGGGGCGAGCTGTGTTGCACAGGTCTTGAGGGCAGATGGAGACACTCCGTCTGGGCCTCCAGCTTTCCTAGGGTTGACCCTCTTGAACATTCCTTCTACCTCTGTTTGGTCCACCTGGAGAGTCTGGGGGTGGCAGTTTTGGAAGGAGGGTGGGCAAGCCATTTTGCCCCGGTCAGGGGTAGGACTGATGCAGGTAGCTTCCTTCTCGAACCTGCAGTAGAAATCGTTCAGCTCGTTCACTAGTTTCTGGTGCATGGTGGAGGGGGTTCGAGAGATCTTGTAGTTGGTTATAGCTTGCATGCCTCTCCAAGCTGACGCGGGGTCGTTGGTTGACAGGTTGTTCGCCAGCTTGTCTGAGAATCTTTTTTTTGCCAGCTTGATTTCCCGTGTTAGGGAGTTCCTGGCCCGTTTGTACAGGACAATATCACCACTGCGATAGGCTTCTTCCTTTGCCCGACGGAGCTTCCTGAGTTGACCGCTGAACCATGGCTTGTTGTTGTTGAAGGTGCGTGCTGTATTGATTGGCACGCACAGGTCCTCGCAGAAACTGATGTAGGCTGTCACTGTGTCGGTCAGATCGTCTAGGTTTGTAGCGGAGGATTCAAAGACTCCCCAGTCTGTGCATTCGAGACATTCCTGAAGCTTCATTTTTGCCTCGTTTGTCCAGATTTTGACTGATCTGACCACTGGTTTAGCTGACCTTAGCTTCTGGGTGTAAGTTGGTAGAAGGTGGACTATGCAATGGTCAGAGAGGCCCAGAGCTGCCCAGGGGATAGCCCGGTAAGTAGACTTGATAGTGGTGTAGCAGTGGTCTAAGGTACGTCCTTCCCTGGTGTGGCATCTGACTTGCTGTCTGTACTTCGGTAGCTCTTGGGACAGGTTGGCACTGTTGAAGTCGCCCATCACTATAAGCAGTGCTTCCGGATGTTTGAGTTCTGTGTCTGTTATCCTGGTGGCCAGTTGGAGTTGGGCTTCTTTCGCATTTCCTTGGGGAGGTATATACACCCCCACCAGGACTATTGAGGCAAATTCCCGGGGGGAGTAGAATGGGTTGCATTTAATGATGAGTGTCTCTAGTTGAGGGCTGCTTGATTTACTCAGAGTTTTTACGTCGGTGCACCACCCTTCATTTATAAAGAAGCAGATACCTCCTCCCTTGGTTTTTCCGGTGAGCTCCTTGTCGCGGTCAGCCCTGAGGAGACTGTAGCCCGGCAGCATCACCGAGGAGTCGGCAATGAGTTCATCTAGCCATGTCTCAGTAAAGCATAGGATAGATGAGCCAGCAGTGCCTGATCTTGCATCATTTATGAGCAGGGACAGCTCATCCATCTTGTTTACAAGGGATCGGGTGTTCGAGAGTAGGATAGCTGGGAGTGCAGATCTGTGACCTCTGCGTCTCCACTTAACTAGGGCCCCAGCACGGCGGCCCCTCTTGCGAGTCCTGAGCCTCACATATCTTCCTGTCAGCCTAGCTGTTAGGTGGGGGGCCCCTCCAGGCCACTTGGCGGTGGTAGGGGCATGTCTGTTCCTACTGGAGGGAGCCAGCGGCCTGGCTGGGTTTGCCCTCATTGTTGTCAGGGGCTCAGTTCTGGCTATCTTCTCAGGTGGGCACTGAGTCACACCACTTCCTTTTTGGGCCCCCATAAGTAGGCCCCGGGGGTTTACTTTTCTGCTACCTCTGTGAATGGTTCTCCATGGTTGCCGGTCCACTCTCCAGCAACTGCCATTCAACTTTGCTGCATCCTTTCTGCACAGGGCAGCAAGGGCAGCATGGACTGTGAGGGCTGCCGATCTGCCCACGTCCCGCTCCGTCAGGCTCATATGGGTGGTCTGCACCAGGGGTGAGCTCCATTTCAGAAGGGCTTCTCTGCTGTGCTTGGTTACCACACTTGGCAGGGTCATCACACTCAAGGACAAGGACAGGGGGAGACAAGGGGAGACATGTAGTTTGGTTGAGCTGCACAGCTTTCTTTACTGGGGTCAGTTTTGTCATGCCCCTTCCCCACGAGGGCATTCACCTCATGTCCCTGTTGGCAAAATGACAGGGGAGGCATTTCTCTTTCTGGCACAGGGCACCAAAAGTCTACTTATGGCCCTGCTGGTAGCAGGAAAGGAAACAGACAGTTGTAGTAAATAGAGTGCATTCTATGAAGCAAATGGTACTAAAGGAAAATTATGTATTTATGCAGATGACACAAAGGTATGCACCAGGGTAGACACACCTGATTCGGTATGAAATCCTGACGGTCAAAATCCCGACAGGGTCAAAATCCCGAATGGGTCATAATACCGACATGGACAAAATCCCGACAAGGTCAAAATCCCGACATTTAAAATCCCGACAAGGTCAAAATACCGACACATAGAAAGTACAGGTGAAACAGTCAACATGACTTTGGGTCGACAGGTCGCGAGGTCAACATGGGTTTTTTCGCTGTTTTTTTTACCCAAATGTCGACACAGTCAACATGGACACAGTTGGAAGTGAACCGCAGCCCCTTGCATCGCTTGCAATGCTTCGCGCAAACTATTTTATTCTCCCACCACGCTGTAGTGGATGGTAGGGCATGAAATACCGCCTGTTGGCACATGTCGTGTGAAAAAACAGTGAAAAAACCAATGTCGACCTTGCGATCTGTTGACAGAAAGTCATGTTGACTGTTTGACCTGTACTTTCTATATGTCGGTATTTTGACCTTGTCGGGATTTTAAATGTCGGGATTTTGTCCTTGTTGGGATTTTGTCCTTGTCGGGATTTTGACCATCGGGTTTTTGACTGCATCCTGACACACCAGGAGGGGTAACACAAATGATTGAGGATCATTTTGAACCGCTGCCTGTATCTTGCGGAGAAACACGTCAAGGATCCCATATTTGGACACTTGTCAACCCAGCTCTCATTTGCAGAGACCCCCAGCTACCCCTGGAAACTGCACGCTAATGAGCTAAAACATCTCCTTCCTTGAAAGTGGCACACAGCCGACGGCAGAACCTGCTTACTCAGACAGCCGGACACGGAAGACCTGCTTAAACCACACAGGTCAGTGAGGTTGCTCCCCGCCACGCTACAAACATCTAGGCTCGCTGTCATCTGCTGGAGCCAGGCGGGTGGTAGCGAACCCACACAGAGGTCCACTGCAGGAATCGTGTAAACTGCCCTAACAACATAAGAGGAATTGCTCCTATTACATTTATTGGTGCAAAAAATATCTCCTGTGAGCCCTTTATAAAACAAGGAACACTCTATTATATTGGTTGCATTTACCCTTCAACTATAAATCTTTTACCAAAATCGGTTTAACCCTTTGGAGCTTACAGGGTCAACACCAACTGACTCTTTATGCATACCAATTAAATATTCCACATCTGTACAGAACTACCATCTAGAGTTGGGTTGTATCAACAAAGTAACAAGTGTTATCATTGGCCCATGCCTTGATTTGCATCCTATTGAGGATAATCTTTATTAAGATACTGTGTACTGTGATTTTATATGTAATTTTATTGTTTTTCTTTTCTATATAATACATTTTTATATGAAGTTTTTGAAATACTATTCAGATGTGTGGCGCTCTCTTTTGAGTTAGATATACTTCAGTAAATATATTTTTATATACATATAACTAATTGATTGTTAACTCCTAATTACATTTCCATTTTCAAGTGGCAATTTCCAAAATTGCCTTTGGGAGCAGCCATAGCACATAATTTTATATATAGCCAACGCAGATTGGTGTGGAGACTGATTAGCGGAGCTTAGGTAGTGTTGTTGCGCCCGATTGATGTTGTTTTGATTGAGGATCTAGGTAAACTGAAGGAATGGTCAAGAGCAAGGCAACTACAATTGAATGCTAAAATGAAAAATCATGCTCTTGGGTCTCAAAAACTGAAACACTAAATATAGGGGGTATGCAATCCTGGTCAGAATTAGTATTTGGGTGATATTTTCGCTAATTTCTTGAAAAATGTCAGTCGTTAAATGATCGCGTATGCAATCTAATGTTTCTAGGACAGTCTTTATATTTTCGCTTGATTTTGGTTATTGTTTTCTTCGTTCGTCGATGTGGTGTTTTTGTGTCCGAACGTGACGATTTTACCTCAAATTGTCGTTAAATGTCAGGAAGCCTATTCAATGTCTTCTCTTCGACCTCTTAACGTCAGCTTCTGAATCTGTTTTAGTCCACCCTATCCAGACATTTTATGAAGTCGTTGTAAGTATATTTTTAACTATGTACACAGTAATGATGGCAGACATGTTTCTAACTATACTAGTTTGTATTTGTTTTGGATGGAATCCTCAATTTTGAAGCTGTTTCACGTGTCGACCAATCATTTCTGTCTTTTTCCCTTTGTTGGTATATGTTAGGGAAGATTTTCCCATGATGCTTTTGTGTGTTGTTGTTGGCTATTGTTTATTTTTCCCATCATCCCTTTTGAGTACCTCTGAGATCTCACTCCTGTACTGAGACTTCGGGGAGATAACAGCATTGTGCAGTTATCTCAGTATTGTGCAGTAGGCTAATTTGCGTTTTTATTAATATACAAATACTTTTTAACATAGACTACAATAATGGAGCCTTTCTCTAGCACAGTTGCAGTGTTCCTTAGTGAGGTCCTTTTGGTGCGTCGGCGTCGTCATGAGCATCAGTCTGGTGGCAGAAAGACTACTGCGCAGAGATTGGCTGCATTGGGTGAGTCTGTGCGGGTGTCCATTCCACGTCCATGCCAGTATCGTACTAGGCGTGTACTGGACTCTCTGAGGTGGAAGTGATATCAACATATCGCTTGTCCACTGCAGAAATCTATTCGCTGTATGAGCTTTTGGAACCAGACCTGGAACTACGGTCTAACCATGCAATTTCTGGTTTCCAGAAATTGCTTTGTACACTTCATTTTTCGCAACCGAAAACACTTCCATTCTCTGAGTGTACAGGTGGTGTGTGATGCCAATATGCGCATTTTGGATCTTGTTGTGGGTTTTCCTGGGTCAACCTATGACTCCTTCATCCTGAGCCTATGTTCCTGGATTTTGAAACAGGGAAAATGCCAGACAGCTTGTTGTTAGGTATGTATACTTGTTTGCTGTGCTTCATTTTAAATTGTAATTGTGTATATATACAGTATATATATATATATATATATATATATATATATATATATATATATATATCTCTTATATATTTGGCTACATCTGTCAATCAAAGTGTGTCTGGAGCTGTAACGCTGGGTGGAGCCTCTGACTCACATGACTGACTCACATGACAGAGAACCAGCCCAGTGAGCCCACAGACAGTGCCAGACACCCTCTGCCTCTCCATGTTACACAGCAAAGACACAGCTATTCACCAGACACACCAGGTGAGCGCCCCACACCTCCATACCTCCCAACATGACCCTCTCCAGGAGGGACAGAATGCTCTGTTTGTGGACTTCCATCTTAATTTATGATTGTCATCACCTGTCATTTTAAACAGGGTAATTTATAAGAAAGGTGTTTAAGCACAGGTGATGGTAATCCATAAATTAAGAAGAAAGTCCAGAAACAGACAGAGCAATGTGTCCCTCCTGGAGAGGGTCATGTTGGGAGGTATGCACCTCCCACCCTCCCCCCCCCCATTCATGGCATCCCCACGTTTAAATGGCACATGCAAAACACTGACATGGCTATGGTCGACAATGAAAAAGGTTGACAAGATTTATTTTTCACTTTTTCAATGTTTTCATATTCATTCTCATGTGTCTACATGGACACCAATGAAGTGCCACACTTATGTCAACATTTACATGTGTTGGCCTTTCTGTGTTGATTTTTTCTTGTGGCGATTCGTGGCACCCCCCGCGACCCCCCTCCCGCGATTTGCAGCACACCCCCCGCAATTCGTGGCACCCCCGGTGACTCCCGCGATTCGCGGCCCCACCCCGTGACACACCCCCCCTCCAACGATTCGCGCCAACCCCCCGGGCCCCCCCTCCCGCGGTTCACAGTGCCCCCCACGACCCCCCCTACCGCGATTCCCCACCCCTGACCCCCCCTCCTGTCATTGCGGCAACCCCCCGCCCCCGTGACCCACCCTCCCGCGATTCACTGCAACCCCCGCGCCCCCCCCCCCCTCCCACGATTCGCGGCACCCACACACCACCCCCTTGTGACCCCCCCTCCCGCAATTCACGGCATCCACCCACGACCCCTCCTCCCGTGATTCGCGGACACCCCTCACCTCCTCCCTCCCCGCCCACCCCCGCGCGTGATTCACGGCAACCCCAGGATTAAATGGCACATGCAAAACACTGGCTCGGCTATGGTCGACAATGAAAAAGGTTGACATGAGTTTTTGAAGATTTATTTTTCTTTTTTTTAATGTTTTCATATTCATTCTCATGTGTCGACATGGACACCGATGAAGTGCCACACTTATGTCAACATTTACATGTGTTGAACTTTCTGTGTTGATTTTTTCTTGTAGCAATTTTTTTCCAGTGACAACTA